>NC_137836.1:25905000-26505000 GCF_948465745.1 Chenopodium album
TTATCTTCCTCTTGCTTTGTTTATAGTTTTGAGCCTTTTTCTTTTATTCTCTTTTTATGATTTGGACAACATATCACTTGACTTTTGCCTTTGAATGATTCACTTCCTAAATAATACAGGCTTGTACATTTTGAGATTATGTTCGGTTGATTTAAGAAATAATTTATGCTAAGGTAGTTGGTTAGAAATACGAGGATCATGAAGCCGGATTCTACTTTATTGTGGCATGTTGGTAGTTGCTCCCTATGGTTGATTTCATGCCAATAGTGAGTTTTTGCTACATCCGTGTGAGGTTCATTGTTTTTCAAGCCTTCTACATAATTTTGCATGAGCAGCATGGATCCTTGACTTTTGCAAACCTAATCTTGAAACTTGACTCATAGTTCTTGAATCCGAGATCGAACCATTTAGGGAGGACAAAGGCATCTTTTCGGGGCGGTAAATTTTGTTTTTCTAGAATAGTTCTTTTCATTTTTTTGTTCCTTTTGGGTTTCATTTGCTTTCTTGCTAACCATTTGAGCCTTTTCCCTTCTTTTCAAGCCACATCTTTAGATTCTTGAGCCTTTTGTTTCTTTTTATTCCATATTTGGTTTTTGTGAAGCAAATGGTCATATTTTGGAGATTGTGGTGTATAAGTTTGGTTATTGGTTCAAAATGAAAGCAAGTTCGTGTTTTGTGTATATTTTGTGAATAATGGCAAGTGAATAAATGAAAGAGCCGTCCAATATTAAAAGGCAAGGACAAAGGAAGTGCAAAGTTTAAAAGCCGTCCGAAGTTAAAAGAGGCAAGGACAATGCATTACAAAAAGAAAAAAAAAAGTGAAAATGAAAATCCAAAAATATTTTGATGTATTCTTTTCTCCTTCTAAGCATTGAGGACAATGCTTCATTTTTGCTTGGGAGTGGAGCGTTTACGCCTTTTGTGTATATGTTTGTGAATGTAGTTTTGAATAAGCTTAGGGGTATAAGGTGTATGTATTTTATTTTTGGTTTGGTGACTATTTGATTGTGATCCTAAGAATTGGCTATTCTTTTGCTTCATTGATTAGGAAAACCACCAATTTCAAATTTTTAGCCTACCTACACCCTTTCTCGCCCTTGCATTACAACCTTTGGGAAAGCCCTTTTGACATAAGTGGTTGAGTCATTCATCGGAGGAGAGGAATGTTAGTTTTGGCCTAAGGAGAGGGGATGCAAATTCAAGATGTCGAGTAGCCTAAATTTTTTTCTTTTTCCGGTTCCTTCTCGGAATCATTGGGATGCTCACTAGAGGTTGATTTGAAGCTAGTATGGAGAACGCGGTAAGAATGAACGGGATGAAAGTGGAGTGTGATACTTAGTTCTCTATGCTTAGCATGTTTTATTCTTTTATCAACCTTGGATATCTTGAAATGTGCACACCTCTATTTATTTGAGAAAGTTCTTCGTTCATTTGAATTGTAGTCATGATGAAAAAGTCCAACTCGTAGAGTCTTCTATCTTTCTCTTTTCTTTTGTTTTGATTTTGCCTTTTTGTTTTTCCTTGTGTTCTCTTTATGAGGGTTATAGGTCAAGCTCTTAGGAAACCTTTACGAGACCTCACTCGTCCTCATAGGCGACTTTGGGGTTTAAAGGGCTTGTTTTAGCTAAAAACAACCGTGATTCCTACGACAGTGAGTCTTAGTGTATATTCTCATTTTGAGTCTTTCTTTTTCTTTTTGAATAAGTCTTTCATCCTTATTCTTTCTTGCTTTGTTTTGCTCGAGGACGAGCAAAAGTTTAGCTTGGGGGAATTTTATGAGTGTCATTTATGGCACTCATTTGGCTTCTTTTAGGATGATTTTCATTCTCTTTTACAGCTCTTTTCTTTAATTTTTCCTTAGTTTTGTTCTTTATTTCTTAAATTTGTGCTTTCCTTAATTAGTTTTCTTTCTTTGTGCATTTCTTTGTTTATTTGGTCTTTTTCCCTTTTATTTGCTTGTTTTCATGTATTTTCAGGTTATGATTGTGTTCCAAGGATTCCCGAGCCTTCCTCTCATATTTCTCATCATTTTGGATGCCTCTTGCTTGTCATTCGGAGCTCAAGTTTGAAGGAATGCAAGGAGCAATTTCATGAGATCGGTGCGCATGCATGCGGTGGGGGCATCATCTTTGGCATGAACCCAGCAAAAGATTCATTTCAAGACTGCCAACCTTATTGTTCATCATCACCAAGACGAGCGCACAAGGATGAGCTAGGACGAAGAAGAGGGAGCTCCCCTGCTGCCAGGTGCGGGCGCGCACAAGGGTGGTGCGTTCGCGCATCTGAGTGGCGCGGGCACGCCTGATGCGGGTGCAGGCGCGTCTGCCAGGGCCCCTGTTCCGTACCCATTTTCTTGAAAGGAATGGTGTCCTTCGAACAAGTGTATTATTCTTATAGCGGGTTCAGAATTATTAGAAAGCTAATATATTTAGTAAGGTCAAGTGATCGGAATTCCTGGGTGGAGGCCGCTTCCGATCAGTAATATTAATATAATTAATATTACAGCTTAATCTTGACTAAACCCTTCGGGTCACACCCAAGAAAAATATACGAACCAACTCGACGAATTAATTCGGAAGAAATTAATTCGTCGCCCGAGTGTTAAATATTTAGACGTCGGTAAATCAAGCTTAGAGCGTCGAAACCGATCGTCGGAAGTCGAGTCAAAATAATAAAAGACGAGACGCGCAATAATAATAATAAATCGACCATATTCCCAAAATACCCCTAGCATCGGAGTGCCCCGAGCATCCGAATGCTAGGGGCAAAAATGTCCTAGCAAAGGTGGCTAGCAAACACCAAGCCGAGCCTAGCATGGCTGGCTGGTGCGTGCTAGCGCACTGTGCTAGCAGCCGCAGCACGTGGTGCGTGCTAGCGCACTGTGCTAGCAGCCGCAGCACGTGGTGCGTGCAGCAGCTAGCTGCCGCGGCTAGGCACGCTAGCACAGCAGCAGCTGGGAGCGGGCTGGGCTCGGGCCGGGCTCGGGCTTGGCTCGTGGCTTGGCTCGGGCCATAGGGCTGTGGATTAAGGGGAAGCATGGAATATGGGAGCAAGTGGGAGAGGACATGTGGCACAAGGAGAGTATTGAGTGGGGAGCAAGTATGGTCCCCTACTCTCCATGTGGTCCTCACCAACCCATCTCACATGGTAATGCCACTTGTAGATTTATTATTAGTTTGCAATTTTAATTTAATTTAGCTTTAAATTAATTTGTGGAATTTCATGATCCCACATTGATGGGATAGAAATTCCCACTCATACTTTCCTCTATAAATACCAACCTTGGGATTTGGAGTAAAGTGCTTGAGTGGGAGTTAAAAAGAGCATTCCATAATTTTTGGGAAAACTCTTAAACTCATATAACACTCGGGTTTTGGTCGGACCTTGCTAACCCCAAGGTAGCGGACCTTAAAGTTGTGTTCGCCTTTTTGTGGGTGGATACCGTCGGAGGCTCGCTTCGAGGGTAAGATTCGTTATCTTTTCTTTGTGATTATTTATTTATGCTTTATGATTTTAATTATTGCGAGTGGTTCCTCGGGTCGGGGTTGTTTCCGCGGTGAGTCGGACTCACCAAACCCCAACATTTCTCGCGGCCGCATCTCTCCCTTGTTGCGACCGCACATTCCGGGGTTTATTTTGGACGATCTAACTAACTTTTGTCTTGTTAGTTTTACTATATATAGTTTTTCCTTCTATTTTTAGAGGGAGAATGATTAGAATAGAATTAGAATTAGTTTTAGATCAAATTAGAGAGATTTTTAGAACAGAAACTCTAGATTTTAGTTAGAGAATTTTATGGTGGATTGTTGATGATTGAAGATTTCTCCAATTCCTTTGATTTTTGATCAAGTTTGTGAGGATTCCTTTTCTTTAATTCAATCTTTAGTTTGCTCTTTAGTTTGCTTTCAATTTTTTTTGTTGATGTTCAAGTTTTATTGAAGTTTGATTGATTTATTATTTGATTTTAGTTTGTTTAATTTGATCATGACGAATTTGTTGTTTAGCTTTGTTTTGATCTTGATTTTTATGGATTATGAGTAGTTTGATTGCTAGGGTAATGGTGAAGCATATATGAGTAATGGATTGATGTTATTTTGGGGAAATTGATGGAGTTGATGATGTGATTAAATTGGTTAATTGATTATGTGCATGTGTGTGTTTGATTTAGGCTTGATCAACCCAGTTATTCACACTAGATTGCATTGTAGGTTCACATTGATACGGACCATTGATTTGTGGCTTGCATTTAACGATTGAGGTGTCTTGTGACGTTCCTAGCTAGAGTTTATCGTAGTTGACGCTAGTTAGACCTCTAGGAAAATAGCTTGATATGCTCTTTTAGTTGCACGATTGATTTTCCCTCGCATCACTCGACTTAGTCAACTCTTTGCCAATTAGCGGAATCCGTTACAAGTATATGTGGATCCCAAGCCCTAGTAATTATTACATTTGTCCCAACCTAGCTTGTTTAGTTGTTTAGCATTCACACCTTTACCTCACCTTTCCGGAATAGCTTGACTTGACAATATAAGATCGCCCTCCATTCCTTAGTGGTTCGACCCTCGACTTACCATTATACTTGTATAAGGGTGTGTTGAGAGATTATAAATTTTTTTGGCCTACGGTAGGGTTAGTTTCAACGACCTAGTCCGACCCCTTTTTAGAAATTTTGACCTCTCCACGCTGAATGCTGAAAAATTTCGAGCTAAACTTAAGCGAGGAATTTTGATCACTCCCCGTTGAATGCTGAAAAATTTTGAGCTGAACTTAGGCAAGGAATTTTGATCACTCCCCGCTAAATGCTAAAAAATTTCGAGCTGAACTTGAGCGAGAAATTTTGATCTCTCCGCGCTAAATGCTTAAAAATTTTGAGCTAAAGTTAGGCGAGGAATTTTGATCACTCCCCGCTGAATGCTGAAAAATTTCGAGTAATTTTTTCTTAGCTGTGACTTTTTGCATAAGCTCCTTACTAATTTTGTGTTAGGGCTTGTGCAATGGTCTTCTTAAGCTTGTTTTGGTTGTGACCTAAGCATTGTGCTCCTGACTTAATTTATGTAGGGGCTTATGCAATGGTCTTCCTTCAGCCTGTTTTGGCTGACATGATGAGGAATCGAGTGGAGTAGAACCAAGAGTGCCTTGGTGCCATTCAACTCTATCCTTTTTGCCTGCAAGTGTGTCAAAGAGAAGTACCTAAGAGATCCTTGGCACCCCTCACTAATTCTCTACGATGTGTGACCGAATAACTATCCTCTTGCTCATACTTAGTTTAGGGAGCGAACTTTGAACTAGACCTGACGAAACTAACAAAAAATGACAACAAGACATGACTCAGTCACGAAAAATCTGGTTAATTTAAGACATGGGTATGAATTGACACGACAAGACAAGACACTATTGTCAGCTTTAGAATATGCTTATCGTCCCCTTTATAGAAGAAAGAATAGAGAGGAATTGTTGTTGCTTGTTGAGTAGATTTTAATCATTCAGCTGGACCTGGTTAAGACCAGGTCTTGGCTGCTGCTTTTAGTGTGATGGTTAAGACCATGTCTTGGCTGAATATTGACATGCTCATGCTAGACTTGCTTAAGACCAAGTCTTGGATGCTTTCTTCATTTTTAACCTCATATTGAGCTGGAAATTCTTTGGATCCCCACTATGATGAGTAAGAATTCATATCATGTTTCTCACTTTGATTTGTAGGGTTCCATATCAATTGCGACTTCACTTGATGCTCTTTTCTGCACTGTCACCCAGTAATCCTTTATATCTGTTATATAAAAATATTTGGCATAAAAGAGCATTAGTGTAAATAAATTATAGAGAAGTCGATGAGCTCCCCTTTAAAGGAACTTTTAAGGGAAGAAGCAGTTTTGTATAGCTTAAGCTATTCTTTTTTGGAGCAGAAGTAGTGTTTTGGAGCATGATCGCTTGTTGAAAGAACCGGATTTTTTAGTGATATGACTCGGAGGGAGTCATCCCACATAATAGTACCCTCAAAAGATGGAGCACTGTAAAGTTGCTCCCTTACATCTAGCCCCCCAAGTCTTAGAGGTGCTACAGAGGATCTAAAGGAGACTGATGATTTGCGGCATCCTGGAGGTGCATTACGCTCATGCTAGTGCTGAGTTAGATGGCTTGGCGTACTAGGAAAATTCTGACTACATTGTTGAAAACTTTAGCTTTTGCTGAAAAGTCTAATTGGCTTGCTGAAGATTTTAACTTTCTGGTTGAGGCACCAATTTGCTCTGCTGAGATTTTTATTTTTCTACTGAAAAATCTGAACTGCTTTGAGGATAATCTCACTTTCTTGCTACAGCATCGGAATATCCTGCTCGTTGAAAAAATTCTTATTTCTGCTTGAAATTTCGATTCCCCTGCTAAAATTCTAGTCAATCTGCCAAAAAATTCTGGCTGACTTGCTGAAAGATCTTATTCATCTTGCTGAGGAACTTTACTACTTTGCAAAAAGTTTGAATTTTCTTCATAGAACTTTTTTCCCCTGGTGAAATTCTTATTTTTCTGCTGGAAAAACTGATTTCTCCCACGGAAACTCTAATGTTTGCGTTGAGAAATCTAATTGCCTTGGCAAATTTTTTGAAATGTCTACTGAAAATTCTGGCTATTTCTCTCTGTTAGGATCTGATAACATCTTCTTCGATAACCAAATACCTGTAACTGTTGCTAATTTTCATGCGTCCCCGAGGTGCTTACGATTCTTGTTCTGATTTCTTCCATTAGAAGTCTTATTTGCTTCATTGAAGAGTTGCTGATCAATTGAGCTGCTGCTCTTCTCGATACTTTATATTTATTTTATTTATTTTTTCCTGGCTCTGAACTGTATACTGCTCCTGGACGAAGCCTATTCAGGTTGTGTTCCTAATCGCATTGCTATTGAAGATCAGTCCGGTTGTGTTTTCTTCAGTAAATATCTTAGTAGAGACTCCAGCGAAACTAATATTCACTGGGACTCTTGTATTTTAATCCTCTCGTAAACAATGCGTAGATACGGTATAGGTTGATCTTCCTCAAAATGCTATAAAGCTAGACCTCAAGCTCTTAATTGTCTTTGCCTTCACGATCAAGACATCCTAGGGGATCCAATATCTCTTTAACAATTTATCAGACACAAATACACTCTTTCTTTAGCAGAGATAGCTATTGAAAGAGGTAACTAAATCTTAAGCTTAGAGTTGATCAGAACTTGAAGGCCCCATAATTTATGGGATTGTTTTCATTATTAGTCCCGGTAGTGAAAATTTTCTCTAACCTGATAGGATGCAGTAAGTATCACATCTGGCAAGCAACTTTACTAAGGAATTATGGCTACAAGCAACAGGATCTACAAGTTTTATTAGTCACATTTTGCTACTGCAGCTACTTCTGTAAGCTGCTCTTTAAAATCGCATTCAGTTAATCTTGCCATGTTGTAGGTGAATAATTTCCGAATCTTACAGCAGCTCTTTACTTTCTTGACATCTTATTGATCGCAACATGTAAGATTGTAAGGCTTTACTTGCAGGATTCTTTATCAACCTTCTTTACAAGAAATTGCAACAGCTAAGTGGGGGCTTGATGATCTGTCCATTCTCCCCCCAAAACTGCTGGTTATCCACCGGCTGTAGTGTGCTCACTGGGATCTTGCCTGCTTGCTGACACCTGCTTGCTGGCGCTACAGTAACTCTAATCTTGTCTCTCACTAGGCTGCTGCGTGGACTGTTGTTAGACACCTTACGCTGAACTTGGATCTTCTCCAGCTGACAATGTGACGATAGAATTTCTTGCACTGTTTACTCTTCCCAGCTTCATCAACAAATATTTGTTTTTATTTCTCATTCTTGTCTAAAATGGACAGACTTCCTAAGCCGACACTTCAGCTAGGCTAATAATCCGTGCGTTGAGCTTTTCCATGAGTTTTGACATAGCTTGAGCTTTCAGATTTTTGCCAGCAGAAGTCACGAACCGTTGTTCAAGGCCTGGACATATAGCAAAAAGTACTCTAGGCCGAGTAATTATACTTCATAAATCTTAGCTGTCGAGCTTTCAAATTTACAAGACTCATTCACCATTGTTGTTGACACTTGAGCTAGGTGCTGCATCTCTTCTTTGCTGATGTGAGATCTTCTCAAACCGACAGAAATTTGTATAGACAAATATAATGACTTGGCTCTGTGTGCTTCAGAATCCACGCTATTTTTTGAACCTTCAAACTGACTATTTGATTGTAATTTCTAAAGCTCGGGCCTTTGTTCCCATACTATCTTGTTACTATCTAATCAGCTTGCTAGTAACTTACTAGGGATGCTTCTAACATTTAACTTTATACCTAGCCTTCTGATCAGAATCATGTAGTTAATTGTCTCTGTTGTGACGAGTGTGATTGGTTTCTAAACCTTGCAGCAGCTCTTTGCTTCCTTGGTTTCTTGATACCCTCCTGGTCATGGTATGTATGGTGGCTTTAAAGGGATTTTCATCAATCTCCTATGCCAAAATCTGTAACCATTAAATGCCAACTCGACGATGCTCAGATATTAAGTAGTGGATTCATGTCCACTCTCCCACAAAAATACTTTGAAATATTTAATTTGAGTGAAAATTGACCAAAACGAAGAAGATAGCTGGGATTGCGCACAGGCTTCAGCTAAATTAAACTTGATGTATGCTTGCTTGCAGACACATGCAACAAAGCATTCTAATCAGGTGCTTATGACTTATGAGCACTTCAGCAACAATTATCAAATCCTTACAAGGATCTTGCTCTTTCATTCCTTTAATGTCTTCATACCACTGACAAGACCAAGTAGCTTGCATATATGTTATTGTTGCTGAAGTGCTTAGCTTGCATATTGTTAGTGTCATTCATCAAAAAGGGGGAATATTGTTGATCTTAAGTTTTGATGATGACTCAAGGAACCTAAGCAAACCCATAGGGGCTTTAACTTCTGTCTATTAGCTTTGATGTATTGACAGGCTTTATATGCAACGAAGTTCTAGAGTTAGAATGGAGCATGGAACAAGTCTAAAGGATGAGCTATGGACAAGCATAGAAGACAATCAGAAGCCAAGTTCCTTGAGTGAGGAACTGAAGCTCCATAGTCGAAGCTTCACTGTGTTCCAAGGAGTCTATTGTATCTTTATTATTTATTTTAGGCTTCTTGTATATATGTTAAGTACATTGTTAATTGATAGGATTTAAGTGGATTTAATTTCAGATTATAAAGATTTTATTTTTCCTTTCTTTAACAAAGATTTAATTTTATTTCGGAAAAATATCTTTTAAGTAAAAATATCTTATTTATTAAAAGATTTTCTGTTCTGATTTTATCCTAACATTTAGGAAATTCTGACTTGGTAAAACTATTTTTTAAAACGGCTTTTACTTGGTAAAGGAGGTTGAGAAAATATAGGAACCACTTCCTTACTGTGCGCTTCAGCTTGCTGCCCAAGCATCCACGAACTGCACTTCCTTATTTCATGGAAGTTGTGGTATAGTGGGAGCTAAGGAAAACGTAAGGTTTTCAACTGCTTTCCTCCTATATAAATAGGATTAGTTTTCTGTTTTGAAAAGTACACTTGAGCATTACAATTCTTAGCTTTTCTAAAAGAGTCAAAAATCCACTTAAGTTCTTGAGTGTCTTTGTACTTAGCATCTTAGGAGTTTTATCTTGAGTTGTATTGGGGTAGAGTTTGGGTAAACTCTAGAGTGTGTAATTGCTTTGAGTGAAGCAAGGAGAAAGAGAGAGATTCGAGAGCTTAACTGATTGAGGGATCAGTTGAGGGGGAACTTAAGTTCGTTGAGGAACTTGAGTTTAGAGTCTTAATTTGTAATAGGTTGTTTGCCCTATTATTATTAAGAGTTGAGTTTAAAATCCCTTGTGGTCGTGGTTTTTCTTCTTGATTAGGGCCAAGAAGTTTTCCACGTAAAATCTCTCTTGCACTTTAAAGTTTTTGTTTAAGTTTCTTTAAGAATTCCGCAAAAATTACCCCAGTTCCTCCACAATACAATTCACCCCCCCTCCTCTTGTATTGTTCATTCTATTCAACAATTGGTATCAGAGCTAGTTCCTCGAAGAAATCAGGAAACCCTGACGAGTTAAGTTCCTGGAATCAAGATGAACAATCATGAGAAACTGGAAGAAGGTTACTCTACGCAGCGTCCTCCTATGTTCAATGGGAAATTCTACACCTATTGGAAGAACAGGATGGAGATTTTTATCAAAGCCGACAACTACCAGGTGTGGAGAGTGATCGAAGTTGGTGATTTCGAAATTACCAAAACTACTGGTGAAAATGAGGTAGTACCTAAACCCATGTCTGAATTTGATAAGGAAGATTTTGAGAAAATGGAAATTAATGCACTTGCCGTTAAATTACTTCATTGTGGTCTTGGACCCCATGAACACAACCGTGTTATGGGTTGTAAAAATGCTAAAGAAATTTGGGATTTACTTCAAGTTACTCATGAAGGAACTAACGAAGTGAAATGCTCTAAAATTGACTTGCTTATGTCAAAGTATGAACGGTTTGAAATGCAACCAAAAGAATCAATCCAGGAAATGTTAACTAGATTTACTAACATTATTAATGAGCTTGTTTCTCTTGGAAAGCAAATCCCTATTGATGAGCAGGTCAGAAAAGTTCTAAGAAGTCTCCCTCAAGATGAGATATGGAGAGCCAAGGTAACATCCTTACAAGAAACAAAGGACTTCACAAAGTTCAATATTGAGCAACTAGCTGGTTCCCTCATGACTCATGAGTTGCACCTAGGAACAAGCAACAGTGAAGGAAACCGTGGAAAAGGCTTGGTTCTCAAAGCTGGAGATCAAGAAGACTTTGAAGTCGATGAAGAAGAGGCTGCTATGCTGGTGAGAAGGTTCAAAAGAACGAATGTTCAACCGAAACAACAAGTCAAGGAACTTCACCAAGAAACCCTCTACTTCAAAAGCTGACTCAGGTTGTCACAAATGTGGATCTCTAGAACACTTTATTCGTGAGTGTCCACTTTGGGATACAGAGAAAGGTAAAGGGAAGGCAAAGGAACAAGTTAAGAGCAACTATAACAAAACTCCTTTCAACAAAACAGACATTAGGAAGGCTATGATTGCTGCATGGGGAGATTCTGAAAGTGAGAATGAAGAGGAACAACCTGAAGAAGAAACAGCTCATCTGTGTCTGATGGCCAAACGTGATGAAAAGGCTTACAATGATGAGCTTGCTAAAGAGGTATTCCTTGATCCAAATGTGCTTAAGACTTATACTAAAGATGCTCTCATTGATTTAGTGTTTGAATTGGAAGATGACTGGACTAACACTAGTATTCGTCTAGGTGAATGTCAAAGAGCTCTCAAAGTCTGCAAGGAACACAGTTGTGGATTGAGAATCAACGAACTGATGTTCAGAGTAGATTTTTTGAACTTTTTGACAAGAATCTTCTCTTAAAAGAAATGAATGAGAAACTCAAGTTTGAAAATATCATGGTTAATGTAGAACTGACTCAATATAAACTTGCTAGTGCTGAAGTGTCTCCAAGTTCCTCCTCTGAATCTTTGCCTAAATTTAATGAGGATTTTGAAAAATTAAAATATAATCTTGACGAGTTAAGAATTGAAAAGGCAAAGTTGGAGAAGGAACTGGAGCTTCGAAAAGAAAGAAGCATTAGTCAGTTTGGAATTCCTAAGTGGATTGAGAATGCTCAAAACAAAAGAACTGAAGGTCTAGGATTCATACGTTCTAAGCATAAGGGCAAGAAAAAATATGTAGACCTGCCTAGTTATAAAGTATGTACCTTCTGTGGTAAAACTGGTCATCTTGTTGCTACTTGCATTAAGAAGGAACAGTCTGTTAGCAAGAATGTTAGGCAAGTTTGGGTAAAGAAATCTGATATTGCTTCAACGTCCAAGGAACCCAAGGAAACCCGGGTTCCTGAATCTAACCAATAAGTTCTTTTGCAGGTCCTAGTGAGGGGGAACAACACGTGGTACCTCGACAGTGGTTGTTCAAAGCATATGACAAGAGATAAATCAAAGTTTCTCTCACTAGAGGCCTATCCAGGTGGAACTGTGACCTTTGGAGACAACAAAAAGGGTGAAGTAATTGCTAAAGGAAAAGTAGGAAGGTCCAGTTCTCATTCAATAGAAAATGTACTGTTGGTCGAGGGTTTGATGCACAATTTGCTGAGCATATCACAATTTTGTGATAAAGGAAACTCTGTAAGTTTTACCTCTGATTCATGCAACATCATTAATGATAAAACAGGAAGGGTTGTTCTTGAAGGAACAAGAAAAGGGAACACATACATTGTGGATCTAAATTCTGTTCCAAGGAACAACCTTACCTGCTTGAGTGCCATTAATGATGATCCTTTATTATGGCATAAACGTTTTGGACATGCTAGCTTCTCACTCATGGATAAACTTAGAGCAAGGAACTTGGTTATAGGGCTTCCCTCAATCAAGTTCCTCATACAACATATCTGTGATGCATGTGTGACAGGAAAGCAAGTCAGGTCTTCTTTCAAAAGCAAAAACATGGTTAGCACCACAAAGCCATTGGAGCTAATTCATATGGATTTGTGTGGTCCCATGCGTGTTCAAAGTAGAAGTGGAAAGAAATATGTTTTAGTTATTATTGATGATTTTTCTAGATTTACTTGGGTGATTTTTCTGTCTAGCAAAGATGAAACTTTTGATGAATTTGTGTCCTTTGCCAAAAGAGTACAAAAGTCAAGTGGAAATCAAATTATCCACATTCGATCAGATCATGGAACTGAGTTTGAGAATTCAAGATTCGATGACTTTTGCAAAGAAAATGGCATGGATCATAACTTTCAGCCCCAAGAACTCCTCAACAGAATGGAGTTGTTGAAAGGAAGAACAGGACTCTAGAAGACATGGCAAGAACTATGCTCATAGCAAGTGGTCTTCAAAGGAACTTCTGGGCTAAAGCTATTAATACTGCATGTTATATTATTAACAGAGTTATGATGAGACCAATCATCAATAAGACTCCTTATGAACTATTTAAGGGCAGGAAACCCAATATTTCTCACTTTCGAACTTTTGGATGCAGGTGCTGTGTTCATAATAATGGAAAAAGGAACATAGGAAAATTTGATGAAAGAAGTGATGAAGCTGTGTTCCTTGGCTATGCATCAAATAGCAAAGCTTACAGAGTTTACAATAAAAATACATTGTGTGTAGAAGAAAGAATTCCTGTGATATTTGATGAATCTAATATGTTTATGAATGTGCAGGAACAAGACAATATTGATTATGAAATTGGTATGATTAGAGACAGGGAAGAAGAGGAAGAAACCTCCAAGCAAACCAAGGAAGTAAGTGAGGAACCTGAGCAAGAACATCAAGAAAATGCTGAAGTTCCTAATCAAGAAACCCCGGAGGAACAAGATCATGGAGAATCTTGCAACGAGGAAAATGTAGAAGAAGCTGAAGAAGAAGTGCCTCAAATAGGAGTTCCTGCCAGAGAGTTTCAACCAAAGCCATTCAAATACCAAGGCTCTCATCCAACAGACCTTATTATAGGTGATATTGGTAGAGGAACTCAGACCAGATCAGAGATGAGGAACTTCTGTGCCTTTCAAGCCTTCCTATCCATTATTGAGCCAAGAAATCATGAAGAAGCTCTAAAGGAAGCTGACTGGATAATTGCCATGCAAGATGAACTCAATGAGTTTGAGAGGAACAAGGTCTGGCATCTTGAAGAAAAACCTAAGCGCAAAAAGGTTATAGGGCTCAAGTGGGTATTCAGGAACAAGCTGGATGAATATGGAACAATTGTAAGAAACAAGGCAAGACTTGTTGTGAAGGGCTATAATCAGCAAGAAGGTATTGACTTTGAAGAAACTTTTGCTCATGTTGCTAGATTAGAAGCTATTAGAATGTTAATTGCTTTTGCCTCTTTTATGGGTTTCAAACTATATCAAATGGATGTTATGTGTGCTTTCTTAAATGGTTTTCTTGAAGAAGAGGTGTTCGTGGAACAACCTCCAGGTTTTGAAAATCCCCAATTTCCTAATCATGTCTTTGAGCTTGATAAAGCTCTTTATGGGCTGAAACAAGCACCTAAAGCTTGGTATGAAAGGCTCTCTAAGTTCCTTATTCAAAATGATTTTAAAAGAGGTAAAGTAGATAAAACTTTGTTTTTAAAATCTGAAAGAACTGATTTACTAGTTGTTCAAATATATGTTGATGATATAATTTTTGGAGCAACTAACAAATATTTGTGCAAGTACTTTGCTGGGCTAATGAGTGGTGAATTTGAGATGAGCATGATGGGGGAACTCAACTTCTTTCTTGGACTACAAATCAAACAAACAGAAAGAGGTATTGCAATTCATCAACAAAAGTATGTCAAGGAACTACTGAAGAAATATAACCTTGACCAAGCAAAGACCAACCATACACCAATGGGAACAGGCACAAGATTAGATGAAGATCTACAAGGAACTAGTGTTGATCAAACCAAATACAGAGGTATGATTGGATCCCTTTTATACTTAACTGCTAGCAGACCTGATATTGCATTTAGTGTTGGCTTATGTGCAAGGTTTCAATCTAACCCTAAGGAGTCACATCTTACAGCAGTAAAAAGGATCCTACGATATCTCAAAGGAACTGACCATCTTTGTCTCTTCTATCCTAGAAGTGATACTTTTGATTTAAAAGGTTTTGCAGATGCTGACTACGCAGGAGATTTGGTGAATAGGAAGAGTACTTCAGGAATGGTTCAGTTTCTCGGGCCATGCCTAGTTTCTTGGTGATCCAAAAAACAGAACACAGTGGCCTTGTCAACTGCTGAAGCTGAATATGTGGCAGCTGCAGCCTGTTGTTCTCAAGTACTTTGGATAAAACAACAACTAAGAGATTATGGTATGAAATATAATTGCATTCCTATCTATTGTGATAATACTAGTGCCATATGCATTTCAAAAGATCCAGTTCATCATTCTCGTGTGAAACATATTCACATAAGGCATCATTTCCTTAAGGATAATGTGGAAAAAGGCTTAATTAAGTTGGATTTTTGTGAAACTGAAAATCAAATTGCTGACATTCTTACTAAGCTATTGAGCAGGGACAAATTTGAAAAGATGCGCATGGAACTTGGTATGATACAATTGAGTTAAGAAGACCTCAAGTTCCCCCAAGGTATAAGTCAATCATGCATGCACTATATGTATCTTACACAATATGAATATGTGAAAACATAGTCCTAAGCATTAGAATGTATGGCATTACATATGGGATTGTGGCTGTATGTGAAGAAATCAAATTGCATTTGGCATGTCTATGTTATAACAAACTATGTTGATTTGTTCCTAGTTCCTCCGAAATAATCTATAAGATTTTGTTCTATCTTTTGAGAATTAATTAACTAATCAGTTGATTAATTTTATCTCTTAAAATATTATCTTTTATTTTGAATTATTCCTCATTGCTTATCTTTTAAAATTCAAATTCATCTCTCAAATTGTTGATTAAATACCCGTGACTGTTTGCATTCAATTCAAAGTCTCTGATAATTTACCTAGACCTCTCATGTCAAATCACATTAATTCTTTAAACTGACCAAGTTAAAAGTAACTTCTCTATCCTTCATCAAACGACACCTGCACTATTCAATTAACCTTCCACATTCTTCCATCGACCCTTTTATCCCTTAAAATTCCACCCCTATAAAATGACACCAAACCCTACACACTGTTCCTCACCTCCTCACTCTGTAAAGTACACCCTACATTTTACCGATTCAGCGAATTCACCCATGGATGTTTCACCAAAACCTCAAGTTACCCCTCAAAAAGATTCACCCATGGATATCGAGCAAGAGAATCAAACAAAACCCTCTGTTGAGAAACCAAAGAACTTGTCTGCTGAGTCAAAGAAACGAAAGCTGGAGGAACTTGAGGATCAGGGCTGGGAGGAATTAGGAGAAAGAATTCAGTTGGAAAAGTCTCCATTTCAAAAGAAAGTCGAAGCAAGCTCTGAACGCTTCATTCATGGTTTCTGCATCAACTTGCCATGGTGTGAAGTAAGTAAGTATTCTGAATTACTTGAAATCTTAGAGGCTCAAAATTGGGTGCAACTGTTTAGTGAAAGTTACAATAATGTGCTTGCTCATGCTCCTTTGAAAGAATTCTGTGCAAATTTTAAGAATTATGATGGTGTTTGTGTATCAAGAGTTAAAAATAAGAAAATTAGTTTTGATGCTGAATATTTTAAAGGAGCTACTGATAAAAGTGTAGGTGATGTGCCCATAAAAGATATTGTGGAATCAATTGGTGGAAAGGTGTCTAAAGTTCAAACTAATCATAATCTGTTCTCTCCCATTCAAAAACTGTTGTTTATCTTTGTGCATTTAGCCATTGTTCCAAGAACTCAGCACAGGCATGAGGCTAACCACCTTGATGCTATGCTGATGTACTGCCTTGAAAACAAAATCCAAATCAATTTCCTTTCCATCATGATAAAACACCTCACCCGCTGTCTTGCAAACCATTTGAAGGTTGGATATGCAAATCTGATCATTACTCTCATTGAGAGTTTTGGTATTTCTGTGGAGAACTGTGAACATATAAAACTACAAACCAATCATTTTGTTCAACCCAAAACCCTTGAAAGTAGAAACTTGCATGTTGTTGATGGTATTACCCAATTCCTTCCTAAACAAACTCCTAAGGCTAAGGAAGGAGTTAAGGTTCTGACTGAGGAAGAGGAGTTGGACAAATAGCTGGAAGAAGAGGAAAGTGAGGGAGAGGAAGAAAATAAGGAAAAAGAAGAATGTTCTGAACAGAAGGGCGGAAAAGGTAATGCTTCTGGTGGTAGGAAAAGGAAGAGCATTAGGTTGGCTGTTAAGCCAAAAGCGAAAGCTGAGGCTCCAGCTGCTTTTGTGGATCTCAGTGAAGAGAAAGCCTTTGTTCAGGAGGAACAGGGCATATTTATGCAGGAATCTATCACTCGTTCTGCTCAAGTAAGTGCAAATACAGGACTTGCTGCCTTTGGTTCTGTGAGTTCCACCTTGGAACTGAAGGCACTCAAGGATGCTGTCAAGCTATTGTCTGATGCTCAACCAACTCTGCTCCTGAGGATCGGAGCTCTTGAGAAGCTAGTAGGAGACATGGTGCATGCTTCTAAGGAACTCACCTCAGCAATGAAGGAAAGCACTTCAATTCTCTCTCAAGGCTAAGCTGAGTTGTTGAAGAAGCTGGAAGAGATTGTTGTTGAAGAAGAAGTTGCTGAGGAAACAGAAGAAGAGAACAAGACCCCAGCCCCTACTGCCTAATCCTATTTTCTGCCTATCTCGTATATCAAACTATCTTTTGATCTTGGTCTGTATTAAACTTGGTTTATTTTGCTTCTTTTGGTATGTAAACAGTTAAACAGGGTATTTTCTTTTGTTTTTGATGTTCTGGAGGAACATTAGTTTGTTTATATGGATGTTGCTTGCTTGCTTTATGAATATTTGCATACTATTTCTGCCTATATGTGCTTTGTTCTAGGCTTTGGACACAAACCAATAAAATGGTGTTGTGTTTAGATATGTATATTTGTGTGCATTAATTTTGATGAACGCCGAAAGGGGGAAAAGAAGGCAAACTCAATTGTTGACAAGCTCTCCATCCATTTACAATAGAAGGTATAACTATAACTTTCATTCAATTCCTTGTTTAAATTTAGCTAATTCATTTTTGTTTTAAGTTTTTCGTTTTTTGAGTGTCTTTCAAAATTTTTATTTTGTGAGTTTGCTTAGGTTTGTCATTCATCAAAAAGGGGGAATATTGTTGATCTTAAGTTTTGATGTTGACTCAAGGAACCTAAGTAAACCCATAGGGGCTTTAACTTTTGTCTATTAGCTTTGATGTATTGACAGGCTTTATATGCAACGAAGTTCTAGAGTTAGAATGGAGCATGGAACAAGTCTAAAGGATGATTTATGGATAAGCATAGAAGACAATCAGAAGCCAAGTTCCTTGAGTGAGGAACTGAAGCTCCAGAGTCAAAGCTTCACTGTGTTCCAAGGAGTCTATTGTATCTTTATTATTTATTTTAGGCTTCTTGTATATATGTTAAGTACATTGTTAATTGATAGGATTTAAGTGGATTTAATTTCAGATTGTAAAGATTTTATTTTTCCTTTCTTTAACAAAGATTTAATTTTATTTCGGAAAAATATCTTTTAAGTAAAAATATCTTATTTATTAAAAGATTTTCTGTTCTGATTTTATCCTAACATTTTGGAAAATCTGACTTGGTAAAACTATTTTTTAAAACGGCTTTTACTTGGTAAAGGAGGTTGAGAAAATATAGGAACCACTTCTTTACTGTGCGCTTCAGCTTGCTGCCCAAGCATCCACGAACTGCACTTCCTTATTTCATGGAAGTTGTGGTATAGTGGGAGCTAAGGAAAACGTAAGGTTTTCAACTGCTTTCCTCCTGTATAAATAGGATTAGTTTTCTGTTTTGAAAAGTACACTTGAGCATTACAATTCTTAGCTTTTCTAAAAGAGTCAAAAATCCACTTAAGTTCTTGAGTGTCTTTGTACTTAGCATCTTAGGAGTTTTATCTTGAGTTGTATTGGGGTAGAGTTTGGGTAAACTCTAGAGTGTGTAATTGCTTTGAGTGAAGCAAGGAGAAAGAGAGAGATTCGAGAGCTTAACTGATTGAGGGATCAGTTGAGGGGGAACTTAAGTTCGTTGAGGAACTTGAGTTTAGAGTCTTAATTTGTAATAGGTTGTTTGCCCTATTATTATTAAGAGTTGAGTTTAAAATCCCTTGTGGTCGTGGTTTTTCTTCTTGATTAGGGCCAAGAAGTTTTCCACGTAAAATCTCTCTTGCACTTTAAAGTTTTTGTTTAAGTTTCTTTAAGAATTCCGCAAAAATTACCCCAGTTCCTCCACAATACAATTCACCCCCCCCTCTTGTATTGTTCATTCGAGTCAACAATGATACTAACAAGATTAATAACAAACCTTAGCATGTCACTAAGCAATAAAGATCAAATATATATCCCTAACATGGTTCTAACATGAATATTAGGAAAGACATTCGAACTTATCTAGAAATCATAATTGACATTATATTCTTTACCCTAAACATGATACTAGGAACTTATTGTTGTCATTCTAAACATCAAATTAAGAAAAACATCCTAACATGATACTAGGAATCAAAATAACAACCTAGACATGATTTCTCAATGCAAACAATTAAAGCACTGACTTGGATGCCTCGTATCACTTTCTAATAACAAAATACACGCGTTAGTAGCTTCAAGGAAAATAATAAAATTAAATAATTGAAAGAGAGATTTGTGACCAAACCCTCAGAATTTAAAACCTTTCATGTGTAGGGCGAAGGCAACTTTGAACTTGGATAGGTGTTTCTAGATCATCTTGATGCGGAATTGTGTATGACAAAAGCTAGTTTAGAAAAGAGAAAGAGAGAATAATCAAGAATTTCTTGATGAGAGTTGGTGAGAGAGAAAATTGAGAATTCCTAAGAATTAATGATGAGAATTGATAATTGAAAAGAGAGGTTTTCGGAGGCTATTTATAGAGAAAATTAGCCAGATATGATAAAAAACGAATTAGAGTTTCGAAAAGAATAAAACACAATTGCAGCACCAAATACGCGCCTGTCGCTAGGCGACAGACTTGTCGTATGGCGCTTCAATTAAATTTCCAAGCGTTTTCTTCTTTTGATAAAATTTAAGCGTACGAGAGGGTAAAATCGTATTTTCCTTAAAAACACTTCTTTTATTCTGATTAAAACTCTTAAAAGTGAACTAATGTCAATTTATCAATGCTAATTAAATTAGCACTCAAAAGAACCTTCTAGATGATTATAGAAGACTATAATTTAATCCTAATCGCATTAGGAATGATAAATCAATAATAGCCCCTCCTCTAGTAATTGTTATTACCTACACCCCACTGTAGGTAGTAATACCTACACCCCCCTTCCCTCCCTTTCCTAGTTTCCATGTAAGTACCATAATGTTGAAAAAAAAAATTCACCTTTTCTCTTTCCTTATATAAATGCTTAAACAATAAATATTACTACTGCATTTTCTCTTTCCTCAAAATTTTACCCACTTTTCACTCCACTTTCTCTCTCCTAAACTACCAAATTCTCTCAAATTTCTCTTGAAAAAAAAATTTCTAGATCTCAATTAAAATATTAGATTTAAAAGATGAAATCATAAAATCAAAGAAAATTTCATCAAAAGAAAGGTTGAAAATCAAATTATAAGTTATTTTTGTTTATTTTTTTAAGGAAAATATTGCAAACCCTAACTTTTTTCCTTGTTTTTCAATTATTTTCTCTAGATATATTAAATTTCACTAGTACTTTGCGTTTCATATAACTTTTTTGGCAAAAAAAAGTTATAACCCTAACTCTTTTTTTTCCTTATTCTTTAATAATATGAAATTTCAGTACTCGTAGTTCATGATTTTTATAATTTTATTATGATTATAGTAGAATGATGTTTGGTATTATTATCTACAAGCTGTGAGACACACGCAAATTGCGTGTGCAACATAAGAAATTACTATGCATGACTCGATTCTTTTTTTTTTTCCTAAAATATATTCTTAAAAATAATATTAATGGGTTTATAAATTGATGAAATCATAGAGGTTAAAAGTAAGATATGAGTACATTATAATGTTCATGCAAAATATGATTTCCCTAAAAAAAATTAATAAAATAAATAAATTAAAGGGTGGTAGTTTTTTTTTTTTTTTTTTTTTTTTTTGTAGTTATATTTTTAAAATTATGGTAGTTTTCTTTTGAAAATTATAAAAGATGAAAGGGGTATTTTGGGAAAGTGAAATTTATCACCCAAAACCCCCTTTCACTTTATATATTACTATAGATTTTAAGTTGATTGAACTTGTGGTGTGTATTATTACTTATTAGCTTATAAAATTACTGGACATAAAAAATTAAAATACAGTTCAATTTCCCTAATATAATGGACAATTTGATCAATTTTGTAGGAATAAAGAAATGTAAATTTAGTTCGTAATAGATTTTTTTAAAAAATAAATGTTCATTTTCATTTTGGTAATTGCTCATTTATATATTAGCACATGTTCATTCACATATGAACAGATTATCATTAGAATTCTTCACAGATCTAATACCAAAATTTCAATTAGAGTTTGTGATTTCTCATAGTTTTAATGGAAGTTATTCTTATAATAGTTATTAAATTATTTTATAAGAAATTTCCATAATTATGACATAATTTGAGTAAAATTGTTATTCGGTGAATTTTGGCTAGTACTTTTTATCAATCGTAAATGTTCATTTTAGATAGGCTTTATGTTTATTTGTAGAAGGATTAATATTCAAATTATAATTGCCAAAAAAAAAAAAAATCAAATTGCAATAACTAAATTTAAAGACAAATTATCAATTTGATTTATGATATTGAACCATCAATTATCATTTAATATTACTTATTTTGTCACTTAAAACTGTTATATGGCGAATTTTGGCTAGTAAATTTTAATCTATCATAAATTTCATCATTTTAGATGGAATTTATGTTCATTTATGACCATTTTGATATTAATACATGTTCATTTAAATTTGATACATGTTCATTTTCTTTGATTTACATGATCATTCTCATATTGAAAGATGTTCATTTGCAATCTTATACAATATTAATTTTTTTTATATCTAAGCATATTCATTTAGTTTAGGAAAATTTGTCAAAAATAAGCCAACCTTTGTCCAGTTAGCTCAAAATAAGTCAACCTTTTGATTAACTAAAAATAAGTCGACTTTTTAATAGTGTTTTCTTTTAATAAGTCTAATGACCTGCCACCTACTAATCAAGTCATTTTTTTAATTAAAAATAATTTATTAAATGTTAAATATAATTACATAAAATAAACAAATTAAAAAAACAAAAAAATATATCCCCACCATCTCCCCTTCCACCAGCCGTCGGTCGGAGGCTGCTCCATCCCTCGGCCGCCGGTCGGGACCACTCCATCCCCCGGCGCCGGTGACCCCACCCCATCCCCCGGCGCCGGTGACCCCAGCCCCTTCTTTTTTCGGCTTTTCCCACCCAACACCCCTATCCCTCCCTAGCTTTTCGCTTTCCTGCTTCCCACCGATAGCACCACCTACACCACCATCGCCACCTCGGTAACGCAAACAACAACAACCAGACTCACCCACCAATTTACAGCTCTAGCCGCCACTTTTGCACCACCACAGCAGCACCAATTTTGCATCTACTTGAAATTGTGTTTGGCAGTAGTACGTCATTGAAAAGCCCCAATTTCGCTTCGATCTCATCGCAAGATTGATGAGGGCACGCATCCTCCAAGCATTGGTTCATCGCAGCCGCACAAGCAATGTTAAGGATGTCACACTTCCTTCCAGCGAATTGCCGGCGAACTAGGGAGCGAAAGAGGAGGGAGATGGGTGAGTACGTGTTGGGGTGGGATTGACGGCCGGCGCCGGAGGATGGGGTAGTCTCAGCGGCGGTTGGAAGGGAAGTTAATGATGATGGGGGTTGCAGTGGGTACGGGGTGGTTGTGGGATTATTTTATTTTTTATGTTTTATTTGATATAATTTTTTTTAAATAACTACTCATAAAAAAAAATTAATATGTTTTTTTTAAAAGACCAACCCCATAATGACATGTGGCATAAATTACCGAAATAACTGGTTTTCCTAAAATTCAACAGGTCATGATTCATTTTGAGAAGCTACTTTATAAAGTTCGACTTATTTTTAGTTAATCAAAAGGTTGACTTATTTTGAGCTAACTGGACAAAGGTTGGCTTATTTTTGACAAATTTTCCTTTAGTTTATACTTGTTCATTCTCATATTAAAAGAGATTTATTTGTTGCAATTTTTAATACTTGTTTGTTATTATATTAAAAAATGCTCTATTAAATTTTATAATTGTTCATTCTCGTATTGAAGATGTTCATTGGACTTTTGGTATATGTTCATTTTTATGTTGAAAGATGTTCATATAGATTGTAATACTTGTTCATTCTCATATTGAATTATGTTCATTTTCTGGCAATGTGTTCAAATTTATTTTTGTAAATGTTTATTTAATTATCCTGTTTTGTTTTTAGTGTACTTTGATTGTTAATAACATTTTTCTTTACAATATTTTGATCTCTTATTACACAGGATAATGAAATTTAAAAAAAAAAAAAACAAAAGTTGAAAATGATTGGGTATATATTGAGGAAAAAATATGTATAAATTAAAGGAAAACGCACAAGCATCATAAGAGTAAGAGGGGTGCAACCAGGACGATGATTCTATATACATTTAATATATATACCAAATGTATAGATTGAATATAGCACATCGTATTAAAAAGTTTGAACATTTAATGTTACAAAATTGAACATTTAATGGTATAAAATTGAATATTTATATATATATAAATGAACATTTTATACGTGAATCAGAATCCGAAACTTATAAAATGACGTCATAATGATAGAAAGGGGTGCAGGTAGAGCTACCTACATAGGGGTGTAGGTAAAAATTTGTACTCCTCTAGATCATTGGGCCGCATATAAATATCAAATCGGGCCCAGTTTAGTAAATTGTTCCTAACTTCCTCATTATTCATCGGAATTGGGTTTATAATATATCATTACAAAGCTCTTTTTGAACCCGAATCAACTACACCATTATTGGACCCTTGCCATGGACCAAACCAAACTGGATTGACTGTTTTCTTAAAAAAAAGGTATTCAAATATTGAGAGAAAGAAAGGAAAATAAAAACTAACCGCAACACTAGACTTTCCAAACTTTCACTTCATTCGATTATGATTCGACGTGAAAGGTACTCATCACTGGGTTTGGTTTTGGGGAGACACATTTGGGTGTCTACAACTACTCGTACTCTTTTAATTTGGATCCTTATGAAGATAAGAATACCTTGCTGAATATTTGACAGTTCACAGACACTAAACACTTTACCAAAATCTATGTTCTGCCTTGGCACTACTCACACAGGTCTTGGTATCTAACATTCTTTCATATGCACCAGTCTACTGCCTGAGGACAATATCCTTTGAGTAAGCTTGCTGCAAGTTAAAACTCGCATTGGTTTGCAAATCTGTATATATGCGCTCCTCGATTGCCTTGCCATTTGCTGAACATAACAAGATAGTATACTTATACTCCCCATTTTTATTATTTTTTTTTTTTTGAAACTGCTGCATGCCAGACCACTCGGCTTTATGGCGGCTTGCGCATTCCGGGTTAAGGACTTCCAACTCTCTTTACTATTTGTAACACGGAAGCTTATGAAGATAAGGATACTTTTCTGAATATTCGGCCGCTTATAGCTCCTAGAAAAATTTTCTCGAGGCCCTTGTTTGTTGGTAATACCCCTTGTATTACCTACGCACCTGCTAGCATCAACAATTATAAAGCTCTTTCATATGCACAAGTTTGTTGTAGCATACTCATGCTTACATTCATATTCTGAACCTGGTGTAGCATACAAAAGGTGTGCTTCAGTGACATTTTTTTTTTCTTTCGTACTCCTAGCTCTAAGCATATGACTAGTCCTCTCACGCTGATCACACCAACTCCATTGTGGTACGATAAGGTCTTTAACTTGGTGGCTTATAGACTTTCATACCCCGCGAACTATTGAATTCACTAGTGGCTTGATGAGTGAGGTTTATTTTTAATGCCTCAACAATACAAACTGCAATAACAACGCTGCTCTCAGGCTGTTGGGCGAAGCAGCGAACTCAATGCATAGCGTAATCAGCTCTTTGCTTAGGAATTGGTCTCACCGCAACCATATTAACAACATCGCTCAGCTTACATTTATTTTTACCATTAACAAATGCCATAGATAATGGACTGGACATGAAAATAGCTCTGAGTAATCGCTGCTGAAACAGGACATTTAATAAGTACAACTTATTTGCTTTACCTCGCAGCTATTGGATGTCTGCAAGAGTATTTAAGTCTTTGCTACATTATAAAATTGTAGCGATAATCAATATATTCAGGTCTTGCTTCACACAAAGAGTCACGTACAGGGTATTTCATCACCTGTTTCTACTGCAAGTGATAGGACAACACTTGTAAAAATTCCTGCTATCTAACATAAGGGTCCATTTCATGTCAACTCCAGCTACGGTAATAAGGTCTAATTCCAGTCATGGTCTAAATAATCGCTTAGGTTGACCAGAAGACTCGTAAGCCATGCTTATTTCTAACACTCCGCTCTGTAATGTCTCTTGGGCATTTTATAAAACACCTAGCATACGTATTTAATTCCCTCTATTTCATGAGTGCTTTGTAATAAGCAATTACCCACATAGTGCTCTCATTATCCCATTATCCCTGGTCTTATCAAAGGTTGTCTTCTCAAATAAAACGCATGCTCTTAGGAATGACACGAACTAAAATTAACCATTACTTGATCAAAATTGTCATAGCTTATAACTCTTAATCATGCAGTTCTTATATAACGCAGATTTAATTAAATTTGCTATCACATCATCATGACTTATGACACTCCCTAGAAATTCCCATATTTGTACATTATACTGTATTTTTCTTTCAATGATTTGCACAAAGTGCAGCAAGTATGGTGCTCAAATTTGTGCTTATATGAATAATAATCAAATGAAGTATATGAGGATGGAGAACTTTGCCTGGTTTTATGGTTTGGAGTTGATGAGGAATTGCGGGACCTCTCCATGTTGAAAACAATCATTGTTGACATGGAGAAAATTAAGACGCCCAGATTTAGCTCTTCAACTAGCCTGACCTACCTTCCTTGGCTTTGTACTAGGGATTTTGTGCTAGATCTGGATGAATACGAGGTTGAATTTAGTGATCTAATTTCGCCCACCACCTTGGTTGGCGGCGGGTTAAGCTTACCCTTCGCTCTCTCACTTGTTGGCCTTTAAAACTCAGCTAGCTATTGCTTCACGGTCAGATTGGTTTGCCCCTCCTTCTAGCGCCAATTGTTTCGGGTGTACTCTGAAGGGAATATCGGAACCACTGACTGCACTATTGGAGTCTCGGGCTACCTGCTGGGGTCTCGGGCTGCCTGCTAGGACCTCGGGCTGAACCTTGGGAAACTCCGTCAGCACCACTTGAGGACCTACAAGAGAGAGAACGTAAACTGCCCTCAGGGGTGGTTTCGAGGAACCCCCCTCCGATGGCTAAGTAAGTGTTTGCCTTTTGGGATAGTATAAAGCTTAATATGCTTAAAGAGAGAGAGAGAGGGAGATCAACCCCCTTTATGTGGCATATGTAGGGGTATTTATATTGTATGATAACCATAATTTCAGTGGTTAGCATGTGGCCGACTTACTCTGTCGGCTGGCAGCCGGGAGCCTATGCCGACTTACTCTTGTCGGGCTGGCAACCGGGAGCCTGGATTTGACATGTGTCACCTTATTATTGGTTTTCTTTATATTTTGCTTTTAAAAAAATGTCAAAAAATAAAAAATAAAAAAATTGGAAAAAAGTAATCAACGAAATACAGCCAACACACCGCCGGCGACCGAATCTATTCCCCAGCCAACATTCCTCCCTCCCCTTCTGGCGTTGACCCATCTCCCTCCCCTTCTGGCGTCGATCTACCCCCCTCCCTTTCCGCCATCTCCGGCGATCCCCATTCCCCACCTTCTTTAAAAATTTTCAAGAGATTGAACACTCGGAAACACCATTGTTATATCATCATCACTTTTATGATTCACCTAAAATTTAATTTATCACCAAAAAAAAAAAATCCAGAAAATGCAAAATCAGTTGAGTAATAGATGAAATTTAAGCAAAATTTATTGCAAAAACAACTTTTATTGAGTTAAATGTAGCTGGGACTTTATTGTTAAAGTGGCAATTAAGCTTATGAACAGAACCCATATCAATCTCCATATCAAAATCTGAAATACACATTCAGAAATTCATAATCAGAATCTAAAACCGAAGCACAAAAATGAGAATAAATGGTGAAATTAGTGGAAGGGAGTAGAAAATTTACTAGAAAGTAGAGTAAAATAGGAAAAAAAATCAGAGCAACTTGCTGATATAAATGTGAATTTTGGGCAAAAAAAATAAAAGGAGTTATACTTTTGTTTAGCTCATTTATCAACCAAAACCAAAATCCAAATCAAAAAATAAACCCAAATCAAATATATGAAAAAATTTACACAAAAACAAAAACCCAAATCAACATTTGCTTTCTCTCTTTAAATTGTTGCTAGGGTGGTCGGGGTTTTAGGGTGGTTGGTGTAATGGCCAAGGGTTTTGTGGGTGGATGCGGGTGGTTTGGTTACTGAGGTTGTAGTTACCTGTGGTTGGGTGGTCGAGGTTAGGAGAGAGATTGAAGGTGGTGGGTGGAGTCAAGGTGGTGATGTGGTGGTGCTTGTGGAAGGGTGGTGGTGCTCTAAGGTGGAGATAAGAGATTGAAAAAAAATTAAAATTAAATAAAAAAGAAAATGTAAAAAATATAAAAAAAAAAAATAAAAAACTTTGACCTGTTAAACAAGTTACAGGTGAAAAGACTCATTTTGAGCAGATGGGGGTCAAAAGTAGGATTGTTTTGGGTTTTCGAAAAGATGGGATTATTTTAAGCATAAAACCCAAAGGTGGGATTATTAGTTATCATTTTTCCAAATAATAATAATAATAATAATTACAATAATAATAATAATAATATGAAGAATAAGAAGAACGAGGAAGGAGTAGTAGTACGTAGATGAGAGTAGTAGTAGTAGTGGATAACTAAATTTGTATGTAGTAGTAGTATTTGTTTCGGGTAAAACACCCCTTACACGTAGTCCAATCCCATAGTGACACGTGGCCCAATCAAAATGTGACACGTTTCCCAATGGGAAGATGACACGTGTAAAAAGCACACATAGAGCGCCTGAAATGAGAGTACAAGGGCCTTTCTCACATTTGAGTCCAAATCCCGAGATTACAATAGAAAGCCGCATAACGATGCCCCCATTTGATACGTGTCAAATACCTGATTAAGCAGCCAATCAAGACACAGTGATTTAGGGCACAAACCCTAAAGGGGCACAAATTCCCACCCCTATAAATACCCTAATCATTTGTGATGAGAGGGGTAGATTGTGACATAACAATTAAAAGAGCACTACAAGCTCCAGCTTCTCTCCACTTTCTCTCTCTAGCCTTTCCATTTTCCGATTACTAACTTAACCGTCATACAAGAATATTCTGGTGACAGAGTATTTGTTGTTTTACAGGTGTCAAGTCTCGTTATTGACAGTATGTGACCGGTGTCCCTAGGGATTCCAAAAAACCCCGAATTGTTTGGCGCCGTCTATGGGGATACTCGTCCGTAATGGTAGTAAAAAATCTAATGTCGGCCCAGACCTTGGTCAGGACGACCATGTAGAGGATATTGCCACAATAATCAATTCCAATGATGCTTTTATTGCCACATTCCATGAGGTCGAGGATCTACCAGTTACTGCTGCCTCCCTAAAGGTTGCTTTAAACAAGCTTCAACAGGAGTTGGAAGAAAAGACATCGTCCACCTCTAGACAAGCGTCTAGAAGGGTGGAGGATGGTGCTTAGAGAAGAAATCAGAGCAAGGCAACAAACGCTGAAGATGCTGGGAATACCCCCTTTCGTCGGCTGCATGGCAGGTCTCCTAGGGTGCCACGAACGAATCTGTCAAGTCTCCTTGAGAGAACCCAGTTGGTTGGGGGCAGACCAGACAACCTCGAAGGGACCAGGACCGGGCCGCCTAGTCGGACACGGCCCCTACTCCCACAATAGCGGATGAATTTTCTACCACTCACTTTCCCAACATACTAGCTCGAGCAGGACCAGCATGAGCCAAACTACTCATAATCTAATTCCCATTCCTAGTCAACCAATTCAACCAGTTCATTATTAGAGTCCTCGGAAATTTAATGCTTTCCTGCGCACAATTCTAATATCCTCGTACAATATGGTCAATTCGGCCAGTCGTTCGACCAGGGGCCTTACATGGGTGGACTGGCCGGACAGCCACAACCCATTAATTGGCAAATACGTCTGCTTAATCTTGGAGACATGTCGCCTCTGTTCTTGTTATGGGTGTTTGATAAGTGTCATTTATGACACTGATTTTGTTCTATTTAGAGTGGAATTCATGCTATTTTATAGCTCTTCTCTTTAGTTTTTCCTTAGTTTTACTCATTATTTCCATAGTTTGCATTTAATTAGTTGATTTTATAGCGCTTCTCAGGGTCTCTTTTTCGTACCCAGTTTTGCGCGGCCGCGCTCCTCCTTAAAGATGGTACCGCTTGTACGGGTCTATTTTGGATGATCTAACTAATTTCTATTTGTTAGTTTTACTATTTATAAACTTTCCTTCTATTTTTAGAGAGAGAATAGAATTATAGTAAAAATTTTAGATCACTTTGTAGAGAGAGAAACTCTAGTTTGTAGAGAGAAAATTCTTGATTGGTGATTGAAGATTGATGATTCTAAGAATTTTCTCCATTGATTTGAAGCAAGTTTGTAAGGATTTCTTTTACTTAAATGCAATCTTTAGCTTTTGATTTCAATAGTGTTGTTGATTGTTCAAGTTTGATTGATTTATGATTGAATTAGTTTGATTAATATGATGATGATGAATTTGTTGTTTAGCTTAGTTTTGATCTAGATTTCCATGGATTGTGAGTAGTTTTCTTGCTAGGAGAATGGTGAAGCATATATGAGTAATGGATTGATGCTAATTGGAGGAAATTGATGGAGTTGATGTAGTGATTAAATTTGTTGATTGATTATGTGCATGTGTGTGATTGATTGAAGAGTAGCTTACTTTGATCGTTGCACTATATTGCATTGTAAATTCACATTGATACGGACAATTTATTCGTGGCTTGCATTGGTCGATTGAGTTGGTTTGTGAAGTTCATAGCTAGAGTCTCTCGTAGTTGACGCTAATTTGACCTCTAGTAGAATAGCCTATCATACTCTCTTGATTGCTTAATTGATTATCCCTCGCAACACTCGACTTAGTCAATTCCAACCCGATTAGTTGTATCCATTGCATGTATATGTGGATCCTAAACCCTAGTGTTTGATATATTCGGTTTTAATCTTGTTTTTTTGGTTGTTTTAGAGTACACACACCTTACTTCACTTCTTCGAAATAGCTTAACTCTAGCAATAGTGACCACCTCCCATTCTTAGTGGTTTGATCCCCGACTTACTCCTATGCTAGTTATAAGGGTGTGTTGAGTAATTACAAATTTTTTTTGGCCTAGGGCAGATTAATTCAACGACCTAGTCTCCACCCATTAGTCATTGGCTCTATTGCAAGGGAATGGCGTAGTTGTTTGCTATTATTGTTGAGTTTATTTCACCTTATTTCAAAAATACAAAAATATTTTTCTCCTCTAGGCTACATTTATAGCCGTGCTACTAATAATTTCTTTTGAGTTTATGCGTGCAATTTAACATGGGAGAAGTCCCAAGGCTTACATTGAAGGAGTTGTGCACTACGAGTGCATACAAGTATGAGAGCGGGATTGCTCCACTATTAATCCCGGATAGTGATTTTGAAATCAAGCCGACAATGATAGCTTTGATTAAAAGAAGACAATATAGTGGTGCAACAAATGATAGTCCCCGCAATTATCTTAAGGAATTCGAGAAATATTGCAACATAATTAAGGTGAATGGGGTTGCTAAAGAATACATAAGGCTTAAACTATTTCCCTTTTCTCTAATTGGAAGAGCTCAAGAATGGCTTGATAAGGAAGTGAAGCCTAATTTGTTGAGAACTTGGGACGAAGTTACAAAAGAATTTCTTTCCCGTTTCTTCCCTCAAAAGAAAACAGCGAATACCAGATCTTTGATTCAAAGTTTCAAGCAAAGGACTAGTGAAAACCTCTATGAAGCATGGGAGAGGTACAAGGAATATCAAAGAGAGTGTCCTCACAATGGAATTCCGACTTTCCAAATCATTTAAATCTTTTATGGTGGTTTGAGTCCTGAAGGGAGGTCAAGTCTTGATGCCGGAGCCAGAGGCCCAATCATGAACAAGACAGTGGAAGAGGTTGTAGATGTGATATAAGATGTAGTGAGGAACTACATGGATTGGTAAGAAGTTAAGATAGAGTTGATAAGCGAAAATGGCTCGATTGATCAACTCAACGACATCAACAATTTATCCACACTACTTTCAGAATTAGGAAAAGAGGTGGTTTCTATCAAGGCTAAGCTTGAGAATACTTCTTCACAAGCACAAACTCTTCCCTCCCAATTTCCGGGAAGTGGTACATCTTCTTACTCTAACCCTGTTTTCGCTTCTTGGAGCACGATTAGAGAATGCTTGATTTGTGATTTACGTGGAAAGAATGATCATGATGCTTTTAATTGACCCAATGTTCCTTTTTATGGATGTGATGAATATGATGGAAATGAGAATGAGCATGTGAATTATGTTGATGATAATGATTTTAGACCTAGATTCAATGTTCAAAATAATGTTGGGAATAGGATTTATCACAACCATGGGAACTATGATAGTTATAACCAAAATAGTGGTTATAGGATCCAAGGAAACCAAGGTTTCCGTGGCGACCATAACAACTATGGTTATAATGATCAAAGTCACGGCAAAAGATATGGGGATCATAACCAAGATTGTGGTAACCATGATGAAAATTCCGTTCAAAATCAAGGTATGGATAATTGGAGTAACCAAAGTAGGGGAAATTTTCAAAACAATACTTAAAGAGGTCCCCCACCCGAATTTACTACAAAGACCCAAGGGCAAGGTGATAATTCCTATGATCAAATATCTCATTCTATGAGTAGGCTAGAGAATGTCATGATAGATCAAGCCAAGAAATTGAATGATTACATATCGTCTAGTAACAAAATGTTTCATGACATGTTAACTCATGGAAAGATGCTTGAGACCCAAATCATTCAACTAGACAACACCTTTAAGGAGCATGCTACCCTTTCTTATTTACCATCACAAGGAATTGATCCTAAGGAACCGTTTTTTTCTATCACCACTAGGAGTGTTAGGTTCCATGAGAGTGAGGTGCCTTAGAAGAGTGATGCAAAAGAGAGTCCAATTGAGAATGAGGGAGATGAGAGCCCTTTGGTTGAGGAAGCTGCTAAGGAACAAGTTGAGAAGGTGAAAGAGAAAGAAAAAGAAGTCTAGAAGCCCAAACTTCCTTACCCCAAAAAGTTCAATAGGCACAAATTTGGTGAACAATTTGGGGAATTCTTCGAGATGCTTAAGAAAATTCATCTTTCTATTCCTTTCACCGAAGTTTTTGAACAAATGCCAAACTATTCAAAGTTTCTTAAGGAAATTTTGAGCGGCAAGAGAGATTGCAATGTGGTTGAGCTGGTAAGTTTGGTGGAGTGTTGTAGTGACTTTATCCATAACGACTTGCCCCTAAAGATTTAAGATCCCCGAAATTTCTCCATCCCTTGCATTATTAATGAGAAATTATTCCAAAATGCCCTTCATGATCGTAATGCTAGTGTTAGCATCATGCCTTATTCCATCTTCAAGAGACTTAATATAGGTGAGCTCCTTCCAACCAACATGACCCTTCAATTGACCGACCGTTCTATTAAGTTTCCTAAAGGTAGAGTTGAGGATGTCCCCCTCAAGAGATCGCGGAAGATGACCATATTCCTTTCATTTTAGGGAGACCCTTCTTAGCTACCTCGGGAGCTTTGATAAATGTTAAGGGAGGTCGTATTACTTTGAGAGTTGGTAACAACGAGGAAAGTTTTGAGTTAAAACCGATGCATGAGTCTTTTTCCCTTGTGAAAGTAATCATGTGTGTCAATTCCCCTCGCTCCATTTATAATGTTTGTGTGATTAATTCTTCAAATAACGATGTTCATGAGATTTTTGATGATGTGCTTGTGAGTTTGATTGCATGAAAGTTAGTGAAGAGAAAAAGGAGCTTTCAAAGGCTATGGACGAATTGGTAATTAACATTCCACATCGGTTTGAGCTTTGCCCTCAAGAGGAGGAGGATGATTCCATGGATGTGGATGGTGTGAAACCGTCTACAAAATGAACAAGGTTAAGATGAAAGTGAGAGCTTCTAGGAAAAAGAGAATGAGAATGAAGTCGAAGCAAGAGAAGCTTGCTTTAGAAGTTCAATCAAATGAAGTTTCATCAAGCAGCAATGAGAAATTGCTAATTATAGAAGAGGAATTTGTTCCTTCCACCACTTTGAAGAAGATGGTGTTCATTGAACCTCCATGATTTGGAGGAAGGGTCGAGCTTAGAACCAAAAGCAAGCGCTTCCCGAGAGGCAACCCGGAGATATCTAACCTTTTCTTATGATCTCTTTTTCTTAATTTTCTCTCTTTTATTTTCGTTTCTTTCACTTGGTTTTCTTTTGGATTTGTAGGGTGAATTCATGGAATTGGATTAATTCAAATGAGCATGAGCAATGGAAAGGTGTTTTGCGGTTTTAGATGTGATTATATCCGATTTTATCGAATTTTGAGGTAAAAGGTTAATAAATGTTAGTGAGGTAAGATAGGGAAATTTGTGCTTAAATTTGAAGAAAGTTTGAACTTGGTGGGATCATTATGGTGCTATCATTATTTTGGGATGTTGAACCCACTGTTAACATGTTTTGAAACTTCCATTTTTGGTGGGTTCAATAGCCCCGATATGATATTTAATGAAGAGCCCACAGATGAATGCACCAAGGAAGCAAAAATAGGAGGATTGCTCTGTGGCGCGGGCGCACCAGTTTTAGGCGTGGGCGCGCTGCCAGGTAACGCGGCCGCGCACCCCTGTGGTCGTGGCTATCTTCTTCTTTCTCCTTTCATTTCCTCATTTCCTCCTCTTCCTTATCAACACCCGAACGCACTCTATCTACAACCGCACAAACCCTCCTTTCTTCTCATCAAAATCAATAATCTACTCCACCAAATTTCATAAAAAATCATCAAATTCCTCCTACATTTTCATCATTTTCAACAAAAATTACGCTACTTTCATCCATATCAATCTCCATTCTCTCTCCTCTATTGTTGATGCAAATTTGGGGTTTTTTGTTCTAGAGTGAATTGGTGGCTAAAAGTTGCTCAATCTTGCTCCTTGTATGGTATTATCATCTTCTCTTACTCTTAATTGCATTTTTATACCATATAATTACATGTTTTAGATTGTTCATCGCAATGAATATTAGTAGTATAAATTTTGATGACTTTGATGATTGACGTTGAAATTTGGATGATTATTTGTGTTGTTTGTTGATTGATAATAGCTTACATTGTGTTGTTTGTTGATTTTGTAGCTAATTTGTGGATATTAGTTGTGAATTGGTTAAGTTTGATTTTAGTGGTTTGGTAGCTTGATATCGGTTTGATGAGTATTGATTTTTGTCTTATTGTGATTGGTGATTTATTTGGATGCAATTGTTGGATTGAATTGGTGGTGATTGTGGAAGTTAAATTGTTTGATTTTGGTAGTAAGGAATTTTTTGGTGGTATTGGTTAAGGAATGAAACTGTGGCAATTTAAAGTGTTCTTTGGTGTTATTGTGGTGTTTGTGGTGTTGTTGTGTTCGGATTTTGAGTTGATATCTTCGGAGAATAGCCATGTTTAAACACATAAAGCATCTCCTCAAGAAACGCAAAACCAACATAACCATTGAAGAACCCACTCCTACCCCATCTACCTCACAACCTCGCTTACCTATCCCACTTCCTAAATACGAATCACCGACCCAATCCAAAAAGCAAGATTCGACAAACTACAAAAGAATCGTTCCCTAAAACCCTCTCGACATTACTTCCAACCGGATATGATCAAGTTGGGTATTGATGAGGATCTAAGGGATTTGCTTACCAACCTCCGCATGGGGACATTTGAGAGTCGTAGCTTTCGAGCCTATGTTGAGCCTACTTTTGAGTTTTTGGCTACAGTGGACCTTGTTACCGTTGAGGGAGTATTTTGATAATTCTCTCTAGGAGCTCAATGCGGCTCTTGACTTTAATCTGAGTTCGGATATTTTAGATCCTGAGCTCTTCTTCAACAATGAGTATAATTAAAACTGTTGGTGGAATGACATTTCGGGGGATAATAACTTTAGGACTCGGTATGCGGCGATTAGCAAGGTTTTCTAACTAGATCTAAGAGTTTTTCATCGACTTTTGGGATATTCGGTAATCCCGAAGAAAGAATTGAGAAAAATGAGTCAATTGGAGCTCCAAATTATTTGGTTGGCTACTAGAGAAGTGTACCGAGGTTGCTTGAACTTGGGGTTCATTTTTGTGCGGTATTCCTAAGGTTTGCAAGTTAGGGAATCCAGCTAGATTCCATGTGGTAGTATGGTCACGAGGCTTGTGACCAACCTTGAGCTCGATCGCTATTTGACATCTTGTACTCCGGTGGATATGTTGATACTCTTACCTTGACATCAATCAATTAAAGCAAATTCAATTTTTGGCAAAGAACAATGATGAAGAGGTGTTCAAGTGGCTTATGGAGAATGAGCATTGGTGTTATCTCCTTAACCCTTCCTTGTTTCTAACCACCACGAGAATGTGGCTAATATATGGCATGTTCTTTTAAGTCACCTCCTTCCCTAAAATGATGATGATGAAGAGATGGGTGATGGCGATGATGATGAAGAAGAAGAAGAGCAACATCTACAACAACATCAACAACAACAATATCAAGAACAACAACACCAATATGCAAGCTCCGACTTGGATGCCCTTAGTGCTCAAATGAAGGGTATGCAAATCCGGTTGGAGGGTATGTATGATCAAGATTTTAAGGCTCTCTAAACTCAAATGAGAAGTATTTGGGGATGCAACAAGGTATGTTTCTCCAACCATAACAATTGTATGATGCGGGTGTTGACCGGGGAGAAATCACTCACCCGGTTAACTACCCAATATTTTCCACCCAAACATGGTCCTATACCATCTTACGGGGGTGATGGGGTACCTACGTACCCATATTGGCAAGTACCCCCGAGGTCCAACATTGAGACTCACTCAATCCCCCATGAGCACGTAACTATGATTACCGTATTCCCGGTGTGACCGACTATAGAGGTGATCCTAACTACCCCTATGTGCACCCCGAGCACGCACTACCGCTCGCTTTGCCCGAGCAATTTACTATCCTTGCCCCTTGGCAGTAAGATAACTTCAAGGGGCGCTATAGTTGGCCACCCGGCTACACCGGGGGATGGGATCCTTATGGTCCCCCATCCGAGTTTTCCTATGATAAGGATGACCATGATGGCGCCGGACCGAGTGGTAGTGGTAGCTAGTTCCCTCATTTTTGTTCCGTTTGCCTCCATCCCTTATTTTATGTGTGCCTGCTTTGTATTAATGGGATGTTGAGATGTATTCATGTATAGCTAAGGGGATCTTCATTTTTCTTAGGGGTTTCTCTCGGTGGCAAATATTGTTGTTGTGTTTACCTTGTTTTTCTTTGCCTCTTCGTTTGCTATTCTCACATCTAGATCGCTCTTTGATGGTGTTTGCTTTTCATGCCTATTTCTCTCATTCTTGATCTAGTTGTTGTGATGATTTTTACTTGATGATGATGCATGTTGTTGCTCCCACATATCCAAAGCCCTAATATCCAAAACCCTTGAATCCAAATCCCATTGAATCCAAATTTTGTAGCTTTGTGTTAGTTGCTAGATTACTAAGTAGTTTTCTTTAGCTTATTTGCTTTGTAGTTTATTTCTTCTTAGTTTACTTTTTTCTCCTTTCTTGATATGTTTAGTTTAGCTTATTTTTGCTTATTAGTTTCTTTCCTTTTCACTTTGCTTTCTTTTATTTTGTTTTGAAGTTACTAACTGTTTTCTTTGTCTATAGCTTTATTTTCTATTCTTCTCCTCACTTGGCTTTGTTGTTGATGCTATTGATCCTTAGAGCTTAATGAGGGCGGTAGACTTTTTGCGTTGTTTTTATTAGCATTGCTTGGAAGCCCGGTGAGATTATTCTTATTTGCTTTCTTTTATTTTCTTTTCTTTTCATGGATGCATAGATTAGTATTAGTTTAGGAGAAGTTAAATGGTTCGAGGATGTAATGCTTGTAACACCTTAGAGTGTTTGGGTCATTGACGTTTTTGTCAAATGACCACTTGTTTGACGATTGGGAATTACTTAATCTACTTGCATTTTTGTTCCTTTCTTTTCTTTCCTACTTTTCCTCTATCTTTATTTCCTAATTTTCTTTTATTTTCTTTACTTTTCCCTTATTTTTCTTTCTTTATGATATTGGTTTGAATAAAATTTTTGAGGCTTTCCTTTTTCTTTTTGTTAACTTTCTTGTGAATTGGACTATATACAACAGATTTTTGCTTTTGAATGAACATCTTCCTACGTGGTAATGGTATGCATGGTTTGAGAGTATCCCTGGTTAACTCTAGGATATGTGTAGACACCCATTTGTGTCTCCCCAAAACCAAACCCGGTGATGAGTGCCTTTCACGTCGAATCATAATCGAATGAAACGAAAGTGTGGAAAGGTCTAGTGTTGCGGAAAGTTTTATTTCTTTTTCTCTTCTCTCTGTTTTTTAAAACTTTATTTTAAGAAAACAGCCAATCCAGTTGGTTGGTCCATGATATGGGTCCAATAGTGGTGTAGTTGGATGGGGCTTTCAAAGACCTTTCCAACGATATATTATAAGCCCAATTCCGATGAATATTGAGGAAGTTATGGCCAATTTACTAAACTGGGCCCGGTTTGAGTTTTAAGTACGTCCTAATGATCTAGGGGAGGGCCTAATATAATTTATCATTCCTAATGCAATTAGGAATGGTTTTAATCTTCTAGAACATTCTAGAAGGTTCTTATCATTCTTAATTCAATTAGGACTCTTCAGAGTTTTAATTAGATCAAATAGCATTTTCGACGGGAATTATATTATTTTATCTTCCAGTACAGTAAGTTTATCAGATTTTCGAAAATGCGTTGAAAGCCGATTTGGCGTCCAACCCCAGGCCTTGGCGCCTGGAACTAGGATTGGCGCCAGACGCCAGCATTGGCGCCTGGCGCTAGCCACAGGTCCTAGCGCCAAGGTGGTTTTGTGGTCTTCAGACTCTGTTTTGATAAATTATCTTTTTTGGATGATTTCTCTATAAATATCGTATCAAAAACTCCGTTTTCGTGGGGGGGATTATCAATATTCATTCACCAAGAATCTTCAATTCTCTTCTTAAAATCATTCATTCTTTCTTTTCTAAAACTTTGTTTTCTCGAATACAAAATTCCGCATTCGTAAGATCTTGATACACCTAGCCATATTCGAAGTTGCCTTCGCCCTAGACGTGAAAGGTTTTAATTTCTGAGGGTTTGGTCCCAAATCTCTCTTTCAATTATTTAATTTAATTGCTTTGATTATTATTTTCCTTGAAGTTACTAACGCGTGTATTGTGTTATTAGAAAGAGGTACGAGGCATCCAAGTAAGTACTTTAATTGATTAATAGATTTATGATGTAGAATTCATGTTTAGATTGTTATCATGATTCCTAGTATCATGTCTAGGGTAATTTTAATATCAAGTATGATTGCTACGATGCTTCCTATATTCTTCTTAATACTTATGATTGTTAGTATCATGTTAGGACTAAAGCTTTGATTTTTATTGTTTAGTGACATGCTAGGGTTTGTTATTAATCTTATTAGTATCATGCCTAGGATCTTGCTATGCTTTAACATGATTATGATTGTTATTAATGTTATTTTTATTAATGATGTTGATTATTTATTTATTATGTTGCTTGATGCTTATTCTTTATTGCTTGATCACCTTTATTGAATGTTTAAAGGGAATTTGTACTTGTAATCACGCTTAATAAGATAATTAATAATCTTGTTAGGTTAATTGTGATTATAATTCAAGTGATCGCCAATAATAGTTTATTTGTGCATTAAATTCAACCAACATAGATTAAACAGGTTTAGGGTTAATCCTATTGATTGTATGTTAATCAGAAAGCGCACATGAATACGAGCAGAATAAAGTAGAGGCCTATTATTAGGGCAGATTCAATCTCTTTTAGGTTGGATTTGTACCATCATCCCCGAACCCTTATTTGGTTCATGACCTTATGGAGTTGACGATCTCTTGGATCGTTAAGGGGTGTAACCTTCACCTCGTGAACGGTTTACAAGTTCCTTAAAAACTTGTTGGCGACTCTTTTGCTCTATTTTCTTCCCTTTTGGACGCCACCGTACTTTAGTGTATGATCACAGTGGGGTTCAAGCTAGTGGGATTTTAAAGGCTTGAAATTATTCCCTACAGTTTTTGGCGACTCCACTGGGGAAGATTTCTATTTTAATTCCTGAATTTGTTTCGGCAATGATTTAGAATGAGTGGATGAGACTCGAAAAGTTCTAAGTATTTCATGTGCGTAATTCTGATTAACATTCTGGCATATTCATAAAAAGGTTCTCATTGGAAAGATCATCCGTAATGAGTCAAAAACATAAGGATTTTACACATAGGAAATATGAGAAATGTCTTTCACAACTAGGACTGAAATAACTTCGTGCGAAACTGGATGATTTTATTGAGCACAGAAAGCTGCTGAGGCATGTGGAAAGTAGCGTCAGGGGCCAGAGCTTGGCGCCAAACTTTTAGCCGTAGCGCCAGACGCTAGTATTGGCACCAGGCGCTACAGTTAAAAGTTGGCGCTAGTCTCTGTTTGCTGGCGCCAATTTCCCCCAATACCGAGCCAGAAATATGCGTTCTAATTTCGACTGGTTTTTCGTATTGTTTGCTCGATCCTACTTCCTGATTGAATTTTTTTCTCATTTTTCTGAAACCCATATGTGTTCTACATATGGACATAACCCTCTGGGAATTCATGCTCTATCTACCTGATTGAACGCTCCTGGCAACAAAGGGTACATCTGAGAGATTGAATTCACCAAACCATGGAAGTGAGTTTTTTTTTCTAAAAAACTCGCGGTGTTCTATCCACACGCGTTAACCCTTCACGGTTAGGCTTCTATGCGGTGCATCTGGACAATTAACCATGGACCCTATTTGACTAAACCATATCCCGAACTTTAGAGAACTAGAGCCATGGTTAGGTTGCGAACTCATTGCATCATGTTGTGCCTACTTGACTAATTGTGCATTATTTGTTGTGCATATATATCCTATGCTCCTCTTAACCGTTTGTTGATTTGTGTTGAGATTATAATTGATGACTTAAAGAACTTTGCCTAATTAATTAATTAATTAATTCGAGTCAATAAAGTTTTTTCTTCTTTTAATCGGAATCGACCTAGTACGACTTTAGGCATACCCCAATTGACTAATAATACCGAAAACAGTCCCAGACCGAGGCTCCAACATTGGTGCCAAAATCTGAGCTGTAGCGCCACTGTATGGTGTGTAGCGCCAGACATTTACTAAAAAGTCTGGCGCCAACCACCATATTATGACGCCAGTTCTGTCGCTTGGCCGACAGTTCGAATTATTGGTCGAGTCATCACCTAGGGTCTAATTAACCAGTTTACTAATTAATTCGGTTAATTTTCGCTGTCAATAACACCTTGTCAAGTCATTAATCGAGTCTTGGTCACATAGTCTAGCCACATGGTCATGATACGAGTCTTAACGCACCATTCACGCTCACTAGTCTTAGCACACACTTTGAGTACACATCACCATGGCCATGTCTTAGGTCCATGCATGAGTCGGTCTTTCCGTCATTTGAGTTGGGGGGTACATTCTATTCCTAATTCTTCATATCCCTCTATCTAAATCTTTCTTCACATTCTTCCATCTTTCTTCACCTCCTCCATCCATTGCATATTGAATAAAGTTTGAATCAAATAATTACAATGAGTATCCCCAAATTCCTTTTCCACAGTACTTGGTCGAGGAGAGAAGGGCGATTAATCAAGGACAACCTCTTTATTCAAGTCTCACTTTTTGATAAACCGATTCGTCAAAAGAGGAAGGCTAAGAAGATAATGGCAACTCAAGAAGAAGTCAATGATCTTAAGAACCAATTGGCTACTGTGACTGAGACACTGAAGCTTCTCGCACTCAAGATCGACGATCCCGTGAAGCAACAACGGATGGACCTCATGCAAGAAAGTCTAAGCAAGCTATCTAGTGACTACAAATTTCAGGACATGAGTTCACAAGGGGTCTCGTTGGACAAGGAACTTCTTCCGCATAAGTTCAACACCGCTGACATCCCTAAATTCAAGGCAACAGATAACCCTTACTTCCACATAAGAGCTTTTGAAACTATAATGAGCATTAAGGGTATCGATAAGAAGGTTTTCCCCTCTCTGTTCCCACTATCTCTTGAAACCGTTTGCCAACAATGGTTCTTCTCCCTTGACAAGGAGAAAACCTCTACCTGGGAATCAATAGTGAACGCTTTCGTTGATAGGTACAAGTGCAATATCCAAGTTGAAACCGACCATAGACAACTTGAGATTCTAAGACAAAAAGAGAATGAAGGCTTTACTTCTTTCTTTAATAAGTGGAGGGAAACTTCCGCCAAGATGATTGAGGTCCCCACTGAAAAAGAATCCGTGAGGATGTTTATCAAGAATCTCCAAGAAAAGTATTCAAAGCACTTAAGATATCAACACAACTTGAATACTTTCAAGGCCGTCTATGACATAGGCATCGAGATCGAAGATGACCTCGCAAAGCAAAAAGCTACTAACAATAGCAACCACGGTGGCTGAGAAGGAAAGAGGAGCGACAATCCTTCTTCTTCCGAAAACGCCCACTCTAGTAATAATGTTAGTACCTTTGACCATAATGATGTCTTAGCCATGGGCAATCAAGGATCTAAAAGGAAACCCAGGCGAGAGTTCACATCCATTGGAATGACCTACGACGCTGCTTTCGATCGTCTTTATGATCGAGGATTAATCAAACCTATTGGCCCTATCGAGGATCCAACACCAGAAAATCGATCTTCGAGATGGAATCCAAATTCCTATTGCAAGTACCATCGAGGAAACGGTCATACCACCGATGAATGTTACAGGTTTCAAAATCTCATTCAAGATCTCATAGAAGCAAATAAGATCCCATTGCCTCTAGCTAGCGAGAAGACTGGATAATGTCAGAGCAAACAACACAAGACAAGAGGCGAGCTTCAACGACAAGATTTCATGACCTCTTTTTCTATTTCTTTTCCATTTCTTCCTTTCCCCAATAAGTCTAGCATAGGCACCTTTTCTTTTCCTTTAGATTATTTTTGTAGTTTTTCTTTTCTATTCCCTTTTTAATAAAATGAGCATTTATTTCCTTGCATATGATCATTTCATTACATTGCATTCAAAAAAAAAAAAAAAAAAAAATCCATGTCGAGTTAAGCACAAGGTATACCAATGATTTGAGGCACCCTTGTAGCCACATCATATCTCCTTTCACCTTTCTAATTTACAAATCCTTTCTTCATAAACCACTTTGAGCCTCGTCTAACGATAGACCTTTCTTTTTTTCAACCTACATCTATCTAACCTTGGGATGGGATGGCGTGCAACTTATGCAATTTTCAAAGAACAAAGCTTGAGTGATTTCAGAAAATCAAAATAGCAAAAATAAGCAATGATAAATAATAATAAAAGTGTACAAAAGGGTAAGTGTTCCAATGTCTTTGATATGAAAGTATCTTCGATAAGAACACGTCTCAGATTGCGTCTCTTATCGAGTGCTCGGTACCGTGTCTGAGAAACATGAATGCCAAGTGAGTGATAGACCGCATGATTGGGATTGCCCACACTTATTAAAATAAAATAAATGCTAAAGCAAAAGAAAAGAAAGAGCTAAAAAAAGAATAGAAATCCTCAAGCATGAAAATACAAATATTTAAAAGCAAGGTTGCACACCTTGGGTGCTTATCTAGGGTCTGGAGCCTTTATCCCCTTTTTCTTTAAACCTTTAGCCTAACCACGTTACAACTCTTGAAAAGACCTTTTTGAGGTATACACACTTGTGCGAGGTTCGGCTAGAGCTATGTTCGGCCTGATTCCTAACGGATACGTAGGCAACCTCACATCGAGGTGCGGCCGTAATAAAAATGCATTCATATTCACGTTCACACACTCACACCATGATCATATCAAGGGATCTCCGATGCTCATCCCTATTCATTTAGAGCTAGACTTGGGGGCTTGATCCCTACATCATTAGCTTATCTAGCTTAAGAGTCACCACCATTCGACTCTTTTAACAAATAACATCTTCCCACACACTTAGCTCTTGCGGCCTAACTTTAGTGTCACTATCACACACATCACGCATACATGACCAAATATACTTCCCTTAGGAACCCTTTGTCATGAAATCTTAACGTTGAAGCATGCCTTATCATATCAAAATCACTCATCACTCATAATCATCATTGCATCAAAGTATGAAGTGCTTAGCCTCCGTGCCTAAGTTACCCAAATACTTTCATCATTGAGTCAACCATTGAGATAGCCTAGGCTGAATTAATCCTTGAACCTTGAGAGATAGTATCAAACAACATTTGACTAAGCTCATTCAACATGCATCTTCAAACTTTTGATTTTCTTTTTCACGTCTTTCTTTTTCGGGAGAAAGTCGGTACCCTCCACAAAATTGACGGAAAATTTTTGCTTTTGCATTTTTCGAGTCGTACGATCACATTACAATGCACACACGAGTCATGTACACACATTGAGTCATGTCGTGCCATATCACTTTGATTTGAGTCTAACATATGTGTCAAGCACTTTGAGTCGAGTCAACCTCGAGTCAGTTAATCACATCGAGTCAAGTTTATACCGTGAGTCGTGTCAAGTCGATGAGTCAAACAATGCTAAACCTTAGGTTAACCCTAAGATAATTAAAGAAATTGGCAAAGTTCTATAGTCAAAAATAAATACAGGTGCAGCAGAATAGGCCCTACTCCAATTCCTAGCGCCAGAGATATCTCAGCAACGACAGAGCTCGAAGCCTCTCAGATTGGTGGTTTCGACCTCATGCAGCAATTTCGGGTTCCTTGGTACGCTAGCTAGCCCCTATAAGCGATTTGACATGATTAAGTAGTCGGTTTGATTACAGTTTAAGTGATCGACCTGACGAAAGATCGTCTCACTTAGCTTCAGCGCCTAAGTACTGGCTCATTACAATCGGTTCAAAAGCAAGCACTTAAACGACAATATTTCCAAATATGGATTGTCGTGCATTCTTATTAAACGAAAAAGTTTTCCAAAAATTGGATTGTCATCCCCAACTGACAATATTTCTAAAAATGGATTTTCGCGCATTCTTCTTAAACGACAATTTTTCCAAGATTGGATTGTCATCTCTGGCAAAGTTTCCAAGCGTGGATTGTTTTGCTCCTTCTTTGTTTGGCAAGTTTTTCCAAGTTCAGATTGTTGTAGGTTTCTATTCATCATAAATATCGGCAAAAGTTCCTCAACGTGGATTGTCATTCATTTTAGTAAGTGGCAAGTTTTCCCGAAGTGGATTGTCGGTCGACTCTTTTTTGCAAATGTTCCAAGACGCGGATTGTCAATTGTGGCAATATTTTCCTAAAAGGATTATCGCATAGCGTTGGAAAATTTCCAAGGTGGATTGCTTTCAAGAGTTATATTCCAAGATGTGGATTGTCGATCGTAGCAAAGTTCTTATGAAAGATTGTTACGAAGCATTGGCAACTTTTCCAAAAATTGGATTTTGGTAAATTTTCCGAGGTACGGATTGTTGCTTCATCGTGACAACAGTTCCAAGGATGGATTGTTACGTGGCATTGACAACTTTCCCTAAATCGGATTGTCATTCATCATGCAAGAGTTGTGTTGGCAACTATTCCCAAAGAAAAGAGGATTGTCATCACAGCAAAAGCACCGACATACTGGTTCACAAGCAGCAAAGCGCCGACGTACTGGCATAGCAAATATTAAAAGCAGTGATCTTTTCGAAGACTATCACAGCGGGAAAAAAAAAAGCTCTTTGTCCAGAGACAAGTGAACATCAAAACAGCAAGGTGGCGTTTTCTAGATTGTGGAGAGTTGTCACAAACAACTGAAGGTAATTTCAGGGCGAAATTGTCTTCGATCATAGTTCCTGAGGCATGGAAGATGATCATAATGCGGATGAGAATTATTTCAAGAGAAATAATTTTCGATGATATTCCCTTGGACGCGGAATATTATCATTGCGGAGGGGGATCGTTTCAGGCAAAGCAATCTTCCAAATTTGGAAGCAGTTACGGGCGTAGCCGTTTTCAAGCGGGATGGCATTCTCTAGCTTGTAGGAGGTCATCAAAACACCGGCAGAACAGCAGCAAATCGGTTACTTTCAGAGACGTGTGCTCGACGGTGCAAGATACGCATTTCTTAACTCTTTTATCTGTTTAACTAATTCTAGTTTTGCAGGTATCGGCGTTACAAGATTAATTTAGGATCGCAGAACGTTCTGAATCATTCTCCGTCCCTATCGTTACTGTGACTTTCGTTTTCGAAACTCGCGTTTCTCCAAACTCAGTCAAAGTGGGGGCTTCTGTAGACACCCATTTGTGTCTCCCCAAAACCAAACCCGGTGATGAGTGCCTTTCACGTCGAATCATAATCGAATGAAACGAAAGTGTGGAAAGGTCTAGTGTTGCGGAAAGTTTTATTTCTTTTTCTCTTCTCTCTGTTTTTGAAAACTTTATTTTAAGAAAACAGCCAATCCAGTTAGTTGGTCCATGATATGGGTCCAATAGTGGTGTAGTTGGATGGGGCTTGCAAAGACCTTTCAAACGATATATTATAAGCCCAATTCCGATGAATATTGAGGAAGTTATGGCCAATTTACTAAACTGGGCCCGGTTTGAGTTTTAAGTACGGCCTAATGATCTAGGGGAGGGCCTAATATAATTTATCATTCCTAATGCAATTAGGAATGGTTTTAGTCTTCTAGAACATTCTAGAAGGTTCTTATCATTCTTAATTCAATTAGGACTCTTCAGAGTTTTAATTAGATCAAATAGCATTTTCGACGGGAATTATATTATTTTATCTTCCAGTACGGTAAGTTTATCAGATTTTCAAAAACGCGTTGAAAGCCGATTTGGCGTCCAACCCCAGGCCTTGGCGCCTGGAACCAGGATTGGCGCCAGACGCCAGCATTGGCGCCTGGCGCTAGCCACTGGTCCTGGCGCCAAGGTGGTTTTGTGGTCTTCAGACTCTGTTTTGATAAATTATCTTTTTTGGATGATTTTCTCTATAAATATCGTGTCAAAAACTCCGTTTTCGTGGGGGAAATTATCAATATTCATTCACCAAGAATCTTCAATTCTCTTCTTAAAATCATTCATTCTTTCTTTTCTAAAACTTTGTTTTCTCGAATACAAAATTCCGCATTCGCAAGATCTTGATACACCTAGCCATATTCGAAGTTGCCTTCGCCCTAGACGTGAAAGGTTTTAATTTCTGAGGGTTTGGTCCCAAATCTCTCTTTCAATTATTTAATTTAATTGCTTTGATTATTATTTTCCTTGAAGTTACTAACGCGTGTGTTGTGTTATTAGAAAGAGGTACGAGGCATCCAAGTAAGTACTTTAATTGATTAATTGATTTATGATGTACAATTCATGTTTAGATTGTTATCATGATTCCTAGTATCATGTCTAGGGTAATTTTAATATCAAGTATGATTGCTACAATTCTTCCTATATTCTTCCTAATACTTATGATTGTTAGTATCATGTTAGGACTAAAGCTTTGATTTTTATTGTTTAGTGACATGCTAGGGTTTGTTATTAATCTTATTAGTATCATGCCTAAGATCTTGCTATGCTTTAACATGATTATGATTGTTATTAATGTTATTTTTATTAATGATGTTGATTATTTATTTATTATGTTGCTTGATGCTTATTCTTTATTGCTTGATCACCTTTATTGAATGTTTAAAGGGAATTTGTACTTGTAATCACGCTTAATAAGATAATTAATAATCTTGTTAGGTTAATTGTGATTATAATTCAAGTGATCGCCAATAATAGTTTATTTGTGCATTAAATTCAACCAACATAGATTAAACAGGTTTAGGGTTAATCCTATTGATTGTATGTTAATCAGAAAGCGCACATGAATACGAGCAGAATAAAGTAGAGGCCTATTATTAGGGCAGATTCAATCTCTTTTAGGTTGGATTTGTACCATCATCCCCGAACCCTTATTTGGTTCATGACCTTATGGAGTTGACGATCTCTTGGATCGTTAAGGGGTGTAACCTTCACCTCGTGAACGGTTTACAAGTTCCTTAAAAACTTGTTGGCGACTCTTTTGCTCTATCTTCTTCCCTTTTGGACGCCACCGTACTTTAGTGTATGATCACAGTGGGGTTCAAGCTAGTGGGATTTTAAAGGCTTGAAATTATTCCCTACAATATGCGTATGCTAAGGCAGCATGTCTAAGAACTAGGGAGATCATGAAACCGGATTTTACTTGTTTTTGGCATGTTAGTAGTTGCTTCCTATATTTCTAGTTATTAGGTTCACATTTTCCTATTTGCTAACCATTTGAGCCTTTTCCTCTTTTTCAAGCCGCATCTTTAGAACTTTGAGCCTTTTGTTTCTTTTTGTTCCATTTTTGGTTTTTGCGAAGCAAATGATCATGTTCTTGGAGTTTGTGGTTCTTGAGTTTGGAAGTAGGTTCTATTTGTAAGTAAGCTTGTCTTGTGTATATATTGTGAATAATGGCAAGTGAATAAATGAAAAAGCCTTCCAAAGTTAAAAAAGGCAAGGACATTTAATTGCTAAGTTGTAAAAGCCGTCCTTAGTTAAAAGAGGCAAGGACAAAGAATAAAGTATAAAAATGAAAAAAATTTAAGATTGATAAAAAGCAAAGCATTTAAACGCTTGGCAAAAATGTCATACATAGTGAAGAAAAATTTGAGAAAGTTTCAAAAATATTTTGGTGTGAATTATTCTCCCTTTTCAAGCATTGAGGACAATGCTTCCTTTAAGCTTGGGGGAGAAGTGTTTACGCTTTTTGTATATATGATTGTGGTTACAGCTATTAATAAGCTTGGGGGTGTTAGCTTGTTTTTGTTTGGCGATTGTTTAGTTATGAGGAGAAGGTTTGATTACCCTTTTGCTTCACTAATTAGGAATACCGCCAAATGTTAAAATTTTAAGCCTACCCTCACCCTTTTTTCCCTTACGTTACAACCATTGGAAAAGACCTTTAGACCTAGAGGTTGACTCACATATCGAGGGAGGGCATTATGAGTTAAAGCCTAAAGAGAGGGGATGAAAAGTCAAGATGCCGAGTAGCCCAAAATATGTTTTTTTCCGGCTTCTTCGAGGAGCTATTGAGATGGTCTCTAGAGGGAGATTTGAGGCTATAGGGAGAACGCGGTAAGATCAAATGGGATGAAGGTGGATTGTGATAACTAGTTCTCTATGCTTAGCATATTCTATGTTTTAATCAACCTCGAATATCTTGGAACATGCATACCCCTATTTGCTTAAGAAAGTTGTTTGTTCAATTGAAGTATAGTCATTTTGTAAAGTCCAATTAGAAAGGTTTTTATTTTGCTTTTATTTCTTTTTCTTTTACCTTTTGTGGTTTTCCTCAAGTATGTTGGTGGAGAGTTATAGGTTATGCTCTTAGGAAACCTTTACGAGACCTCACTCGTCCTCATAGGAAACATTGGGGTTTAAAGGACTTGTTGTAGCTAAAATAACCGTGATTCATACGTTAGTGAGTCTTAGTGTATATTCCCATCTTATATCTTTGTTTTCTTCTTGAATAAGTCTTTCATCCTTATTCTTTCTTGCTTTATTTTACTTGAGGACGAGCAAAAGTTTAGCTTGGGGGAATTTGATGAGTATAATTTATGGCACTCATTTGGTTCTCTTTAGGGTGGAATTCATGCTATTTTATAGCTCTTTTCTTTAGTTTTTCCTTAGTTTAACTCTTTATTTCTTAGTTTGCATTTCCTTAGTTGATTTTCCATTTTTATGCATTTCTTAGTTTATTTTTTTTTATTTTCTCTTTTATTTGCATGTTTTCGTTCATTTTTCAGGTTATGATCATAATCCAAGGATTCCCGAGTCTCCTTCCCAAGTTTTACATCGTTTGAGATGCCTCTTGCCTGCCGTTTGAAGTTCAAGTTTAAAGGATTGTAAAGTCCAAGTCTTTTAGCTTATGCTTGCAAGCGCTGGGTACACCATTCTTTGTGTTGAACCAACTATGGAGGCTATTTGAAGACTGCCTCGTTTCGTGTTGATCAACATCATCAAGTGGAGCGCACGAGGAAGAGCAAAGTCAAAGGTAAAGGAGGCTTCCCTGCTCCCTGGCGTGGGCGTGCGCGACCATGGCTCGGCCGCGCAGCCTAGTGACGGAGGCGCGCCTCGCCTTGGCGCTTGCGCGCTTTTCAGGGTCTTCGTTCCGTACCCTGTTTTGTGCGGCCATTCTCCTCCTTGAAGATGGCCGCGCCTGTACGGGTCTATTTTAGACGATCTAACTAATTTCCCTTTGTTAGTTTTACTATTGATATAATTTTCTTCTATTTTTAGAGAGAGAATAGAATTAGAGTAGAAAGTTTAGTTCATTTTGTAGAGAGAGAAACTCTAGTTTGTAGAGAGAGAAATTCTTGATTGATGATTGAAGATTGATGATTCTAAGCATTTTCTCCATTAATTTAAAGCACATTTGGAAGGATTTATTTTGCTTAAATGCAATCTTTAAATTTTGATTTCAATTGTTTTGTTGATTGTTTAAGTTTCATTGATTTGTGATTGAATTAGTTTGATTAATATGACGATGATGAATTTGTTGTTTAGCTTAGTTTTTATCTTTATTTACATGGATTATGAGTAGTTTTCTTGTTAGGGAATGGTGAAGCATATATGAGTAATAGATTGATGTAATTGGGGGAAATTGATGGAGTTGATGTAGTGATTAAATTGGTTGACTGATTATGTGCATGTGCGTGACTGATTGAAGAGTAGCTAACTTTGATCGTTACAATAGATTGCATTGTAAGTTCACATTGGTACGGACAACTGATTTGTGGCTTGCATTTATCTATTGAGTTGGTTTGTGATGTTTCTAACTAGTCTCTCGTAGTTGACGCTAGTTTGACCTCTAGGAGAATAGCCTATCATACTCTCTTGATTGCTTAACTAATTTTCCCTCGCAATACTCGACTTAGTCAATTCCAATACCGATTAGTTGTATCCATTGCATGTATATGTGGATCCTAAACCCTAGTGTTTGTTATATTCGGTTTTAATCTTTTTTTCTTAGTTGTTTTAGAAGACACACACCTTACTTGACTTCTTCGAAATAGCTTAAATCTAGCAATAGTGACCACCTCCTATTCCTAGTGGTTCGACCCTCGACTTACTCCTATGCTAGTTATAAGAGTGTGTTGAGTGATTTGGTCTAGGAAAGATTAGTCCAACGACCTTATCTCCACCTGTTAGTGAATGTTACAGCTCGAAGTCTGGTTGCGAGCGGACTGTACTTGCAAAACAATGTAGACTCCGGGTGTTTAGAGCTCCACCTCCAACGATCAAGTTAGTACTTGAATGTGATTAGGAGAAGGTGTGGAAAATGAAATGAATTCTTCTCGAATTCTGAGAGCAAGGGTTCTTTGATGTAAGAGAATGTAGGGTAGGTGTAATAAATGATTGAATGTGTCCCAAAAATGGGGGATATCTCCCTATTTATATGGTCATTAAGGAACGTGCCCTCTCTTATGTCACTTGACCTTAATTTGGTGGGCTGCGCCGTATTGCGACGTTCTTGGGAATGGGGCCTTGAAGGCCACAATTCAAGAAAGCATCTAAGGCTGACACGTGTTAGGTGTCAATTGGCCCAAATGGACATGTATGTAAATGCCTGACACGTGGCCCTCCCTCTCTAATTTATAGAGATTTTTACGCTCTCTCTCTTCTCATTTTCAACAAAGCATCTGACTTTTTAGAGAGAGAAAAAGAGAATTTCTAAAGAGAGAGGCTCTACATCCGTCTGCTGCTAATTTGAGATTTCCGCCTACGTTTCGAGGAGCAAATCCAGTTAGTGCGTGTAGCAGTTTTCGGATTTTTAGAGCTAAGTTTAAAGCTGACCGCCTCTACTCCCTTCAAGCGTTTTATACTTTTTTGTTTGTGTAATTTAGTTTCAAAAATAAAACAAACTCTCCATCGACATACACGACACCGCCTAGGTCATTCAGCTGGTCTCCTTGTACAACTGAATCTAGAATCGGGGGTGCCTTTTCTAGACATTCGAACCTGATTTGCTCATCCCTAAATTCCTCCGTCTCTGTGTTTATGCAAGATACAATGGCCAAAGTTAAACAAACGGATGTCAAGCGTAGGAAGCGGCCCGCTAGGAGAGTGCTTGCTGATGAAGTTATTCTTAATGAGGAATATGAGGGTTCGGAGGAGGAGCAGGAGCAGGCGAGTTCTTCCCCGGATGGCACCCCCTCAACCCCAAGTGACACAATCCTAGAAGAGGTAGACGACGAGGATGATGCCTCTTCCTTAGGCTCTAATGAAGGGGGGTCAGGCGGTGAGGAGGTCGCCGAGAAATCCGGGTCAAAGGCATCGGGCTCTAGCCAAGAAAATATGACGGCTGACTACCAGCAGCCGCCTAAAGGCTCGGATAAGACTTATCTCTTGGTAACTAAGATGCTTCCTAGGGACTTGGCGGTTATGAGAAGCAGCTTTCGAGCCTTTGTACAGGCTCATCCGGTTGGGGAAGGCTGAAGGATAGAGGTTCCGCCGCCAGGGGCAAGGATTGTCTGGGAGGATGATCTTGAAAATGCCGACAATTGTTTCGGCTGCTACGAAGCCATGATCAAAGTCGGCCTCCGCTATCCCCTTCACAAAGGGATTAAGAAAATTTTGAAGGGGTATGACTTGAGAGTCTGGAAGCTTACCCTCAACTCGTGGATAAACATACTAAGCTACATAGCCTCCCGCGAGTTTCAAAACATAGAACCAAGTTTTGCTGCGTTCGGTCACATGCATGAGCTGGGCCCCAGGCGGGTATGGGGCGTGGTACACTCTAACAACACACCTGCAATACCTGATGTCTTTGGACAAGCCATATAAGTGGTCCGGTTTAAAGGAGAGGTTTTACTTTCTCTCTCCAACATTGGGACACAATCGGTTTTTACGCCGGTACAATCAAGACCCGACACTGCTCGGGAAAAATGTGTCCTTCCCCAGATGTCGTCCAGGGTCTACGTGCAGATAATGGAGCCTAGCTTTTTTGAAATCAGGATTGAACCCCTTGAAGGGTGGGACTCAAATGATAGTCCCAATGAACTTGATACCCTATCCGAATTTTTTTAAAGAACGATGCATTCCTCTCCGACTGTGGGTTTAGCCCCATTTTCCCACATGGTAGAGTTACTACACACCCGACAATTTGCAGTCTGTATTAATGCCTTAATTGCCTTTGTTGATATTTTTAACCAACTGTTTCCTTTCTTTTAGCAGAACAAGAAAAGAACATGGTTGCCCCAGAAATGACGCCTGCTAAGTCGGTTGCTCAACTGAGGAAAGAGCAGCTGCTTGAGAGGATGGCCGCCTTGGAGGCCATGAAAGGAGGGGTAAGCCCGCCTGCTGGACTTTCTAGCGTTTATACCTGCTTAGCTATTTACCGGCTTTACCTTTTTCCTTCAACATTCAAATCTGTCGTTTGTAACTCATTTCTTATTAACAGAGTGGAAGAAAATCAATACCCCGCTCGATTACAAAACTATTAAAACGGCCTAGGGATGAGTTGGCCAAGACGCTGTCTATGACGGAGAGAAAGGACCCTCCACGCTCCTCATCTTCAGCAAACCTAGACAGACCGGTAACCAGGGGCAAAAGCCCGGCTGTGATGAAAGCTCTGAGGGAAAGCTCAGATCAAGGGAAAAAGCCGGATGCTTATACAACATCAAAGAGTAGCGAGCCACTCATAGCTGCAGTCGACGCTGCAGCTGCTGAAGCGGAGTCTCCTCCACTTTATGTTCAAGGTAATACAAGAATCAAACTCCCCTGGCAGATTGACTATATACGAGTCAAGACTTGGGTCAGTCCGCCTAAAGGTTCGATGAGCATCCGGCATGAGTCGGGTGCCGTCTATGCTACTTTGTCACTAAGTAAGTCTTTTGGTGCAGATACCCCTTCCTGGTCGCCTGACATGAAGGTTTTTGCGAAGAGGATGGTGAGGACCCTGACCGAGAAAGAGAAGCATTATGTGCCTGATATGCAGATTGTGGATTTTGATAGAATCCAGGGCCTGTTGGCTGAGGTAACTTACTACTTAGTACTTTACTTTTTTCAAGTTTTCCAAACATTTTGCTAACCGTCAGACCCCACTCTTTCAGGTGATGCTAAGGGTAGACGGGCTAAGGGTCCCTTTTAGGAGGAAGCAAGAAGATGTAAATGATGCTAAATAGAGGGACACCCAAGCTCTCAACTCAGCTGAATACAGTAAAACAAAGTGTTATGTTGAAATTAAAGTAGTAGAATTGCAACAAGAGGAGCTGATAAAGAACTTGACGACTGCAAACAATGCCGCCAATGACCGGGTGACAAGGCTTGAGCTTGATCTGAAAGTACAAAAACATTCATTTGCGTCGCTCATTTAGGGTGTATTTGCGCCGCTTCCATGAGCGACGCAACTGCTCGCGACGCAAATGACATTTTGAGTCATTTGCGTCGCTCCTATGAGCATGAGCGACGCAAATGAGTGTTATTTGCGTCACTCGTTTGTTAAAGGAGTGACGCAAATGACTTAACTATTGTTATAATATAGAGTTATTTGCGTCACTCCTTTGTTAAACGAGTGATGAAAATGACTCAACTGATGTATAAAATAGAGTTATTTGCGTCACTCCTTTGTTAAACGAGTGATGCAAATGACTCAACTGATGTATAAAATAGAGTTATTTGCGTCACTTGTTTTATAAATGAGTGATGCAAATGATTGGTTGAGGATTTACTCAACCACTGATGCAAATGATTTTTATTTTTTTTTTCAAATCTATTAAAAAAACATTATTATATTCTTTCATCAATATATTGTAATTTTATAATGTAAGACAATTAGATTATGATAAGTTAATCAAATCAAGTATATATTTCGACAGAGTTTCCTTTGTATTTTGGCCTACCCATAAATTTGGGAATGACGGCAATTTATACACTAATATCCTATCAAAAAGTTTACAACTCAAAATGATTGGTATCATTAACCAACACAAGAACAAAGACCAACCCAAAATGTTGGTAACCCAATTACATTCATTTCAAGCCTAAGAACTAAACAAAAAAGTCTAACAAATAAATGGAGTTAGCTAAGTTAAATTCTAAATTTCAACATTGCTCATAATATAGTCTGACCAAATATCTTGAACAACATTTTTCTCGTCCCCAGTATAAGGTATTGTTCTAAATAAACCTGTTAACACAACACAAAACAAAAAAAAATAATCATTTCAAGAGTGTAGCAAATCTAAAATATATTGAATTAGTAATGAAAAATGTGAAAACACATACTATAATAAGGTCCTCATTATATTACGATGATGTTGAACTATTTCAAACGTATAGCACATGACATAGTATCCATATCTCACATCCTCCCAATTTTTTATGACACTACACGCATCATAGGAACAAAGTAAGTTGACATACTAATACAACTTATTTCAAAAGAGATACAAACTCAAGCATGAAAAATAGGAATACTAATCATTCTCACCATATTTTAAGGAAAAATACATCTTAGTTAAGAATTTGTTTCATTCCATTGTTTTTATTTATCACTATACATGCAACAAAATATTCACTGTACCTTATTCTTCAAGAACTTCAAGTCATACACTTTCACAATCTCCATTGTTTTTTGAACTATGATGAAGTTGTTTGTATGGAGCCAAACTTTGTCTTGGAGGCTTAAACTTCTTTTCAAACTTTTGTAATTGATCAAATATCGCCAAGATCCAATTCTAATCAAATGAACTGCTTCAAGAATTATTATCAGTTTCCCCCAACCCCCAGAAAAACAAACAATTATCTCAGGTGATAAATAATGTTGAAACTTAGTCTTATATAAACATGCTAATGTGAAATTTAGGATTTAGGAACTATGTCTCGGCTTAATATGAAAATAGTAAGTCCTGTAATTATTTTGGGGCAGAAAATGTGGCTCTTATTTGTGAGATTGAACTAGCTAGAGAAATGCGATAAGCAGATTATTGATCCAACTGATACTTGATATTATATAACAATCAAACTAGAAAATTCAATGAAATACAAAAAGATTAGAGTTAATATGTATATGTGACTATGAGAGAGAAACCTTTACCTTCTCCCCTGCAATTTACAAACAACTTAACAACAAAATAGCTCTCTACAACAAATTGCCGCTGCACCAAAGCCACACCACCGCCACTGACCACCAACCATCAGCTGTATTTGCACCAAGTATTTCACCACATGAAAATCAATTAACCAATGTAATCAAGCCTATGCTATATGTAAGTAATGTAACCTTATTCTTCAAGAACTTCATGTCATACACTTTCATATCCCAATACATGTATTGAAAAAATATAGCTTTATTACAACATCAAAGAATACATATAATCTAACAAAAATATATCTTTAACTCTAAAGCTAGTGAAATCATAAATGTAGTTCAAAATCCACCTTAAAAATGCCACAAGTTGAGTATACTGAAATTTAGATTAGCAAGAGTGTATAATGAAACTCTAGATTGTGGAACCGATATTCTGTACTGAAGAATTAGATTATGCCGCTTCAATTGTAATGTTAATTTACCTTTAATATGAGAGAAATCAAGTAAGAAATTAACTATAATACCTCAAATTATAGAACAATTAAACAAGGAAATTCATCGAATAACAATAAAATTAGAGTTAATCTGAATATAAGAGAGAAACCTTAACATTATCCCCTGCAATTCACAAACAATTCAACAACAAATTGCCCGCTGCACCAAGCCACACCACCGCACTCACCAACGACCACAAGCCACTTGCTACACATGCACCAAGTAATTCACTAATCAAACTTTATATCTAGATACAAACACTCGATTAAACAAGAACAATTGCTCAAAATACCGTGAAATTGTGATAGATTTTGTGAAGTCAAGGTTTACATAAAATGAGAAATTAAAAAGCTCACTCACGAATGAGAAATTATAGAACAAAGCAGAATGAGTGAGAACTCCAACAACTTTTAAACAGCAATTTACCACCGCAGCGGCACCCAAATCTCCACCAATTTAATTGCCACTGGATAAATCAGCCAATTCCGCCCCAGCTAACCATCAACAGCAACACCAACAAGCAGCAATCCCCTACTAGCCTCGATTTAGGGTATTTCATCTTGAATATCAACGATTTTAATAGTTTGAATTTCGTGGGTGGTTTGGGTCGATTTTTGCTCAAAAATGGGGTGTTTTGCCTCGAATTTGCTTGAACATGGGGGGTTTTGGCTTGTATATTTTGGGGTTTTCAATTAGTGGTCGAATTTGTTAATTTTGGGGTCAAATTTGTTGGTTTGGGTCGAATTTATCACGGTTTTTCTATAGAAATCGGTAGGTTTTACAGTACGAACGACAACAAGGCAACACTGGGGAATTGGATTGGTTGGACGAATTTCTTGTGGTTTTGATGTTGAATTTTTTGGGGATTTTGCAGTTGAATTTGCTAGGGTTTTGAAGTTTGAACGACGACATGGGAGCAAGAGTATTTTATATTGAATGAGAGGAAGCACTGAGTGGGTGGTAGTGGTAATACTGTAATAGTCATTTGCGTCGCTCAATGAAGAAAGAAGTGACGCAATTTACCCACAAAGTTATTTGCGTCACTTATCAATAAATGAGTGACGCAAATAACATTACTATTTGCGTCGTTTCTATTTATGAAAGCGACGCAAATTTAAGTGAAGCTAAAATATATCATTTGCGTCATTTGTTTTTACGAGTGACGCAAATAAGGCGACGCAAATGAGCATTTTTCTACTAGTTAGACTTCCTAATCAGATCTCAAGGCCTTAGAGGAAGCTGACAAGGAGAATGCCCAAATAAAGTCAGACGTCAGCCGCTTGGGGGTCGAGCTCGTTCAGCAAAGGAACTAGCACTAAGATGAGAATGCTAAGGAGCCAAAACGGCTGGTTTATGAGAATGAGTGGGACACTAAAGCCCGTCTGCAGATTGCATGGGCCTTTTCCACCCAAACATTGAGTTTGAGGTGTTTAAGCTAAGGCAAGATTATACCACTGCGGTGTATGATGCCCATGTGCTAAACAAGGAGGCTCATCCTCCTTTCAAGGCATGGGCCCTGGAGCAAGGCTTTGCGGTCTCCGATGATGATGAAGAGCCGGCGGCTAATCAAGCGAATCAGGTCAAGGCTAATTAAGCCTATAATGACCAAGTCCAAGATGGCCAGGTCTTGGATGGGAAAAAACAAAAAAAGCCACCCAGCATGCCAGGACCAGTCGGAGCAGACCTAACAACCTTAGCTCTGCCTCCCTTCTCTTTCTACGACAGTATTCCATTGTAATCTTTCTAGCTTGTGAGACGAGTATCTGTGTGTTTTTACCTACTAAGGAGTCGGGAAACAATTTTTATTTTTTTTGTCCCGGATGTATATCTGATTAACGTTATTATCTGGTTCTGACCGACTTTGAACGAAATTTGCGGGCTGAGTCATCTTCATGAATTTGTTTTTTTTGTTTCAATTTTTGCACTTATATTTTGAAATTTTTGCCTAACTTCTTACATCATGCGAAAATTAGTGTACCGGCTACTCTTGCCCCTGGCTGCTGTGTGGTTGGTTTCAGTTTTTCTTTGATTGATTGACTTGGGAATGTTTGATACTTTAAAGAGTATGAAATGTTCCTAAGTCAATCAATCACAGTAGTGATTGCCCCAAACCAAGTATACAGCCGTCAACAGAGCTAATAAGTAGTCATTTTATCCAACCGGAGAATAAGATGGATCATAGCCTTATTCCCCTTTCTAGGTTATTCACAATCTAGTAAAAACCGTCTTTAAGCGAACCAGGAGGGAACTTGCCGCCTAGTAGTTGATGAAGCAGTGAACAAATTGTCTGCCTGTGTGATGGTCCCAAATAACTTAAAGGTCGTTTGGGGTACCTACAATCCATTGCACTTGGTTCGTCTGCCTCATTGGGGTGACTAGTGCAAGTTCGTAGAATAGTCTAACTCAAAACTTCAATTATCAACCGACTGATGTCTTTTGACATCTCGTGTTTAAGCTTAACCATTCTAATAGACTATTTTTGTCAGATAACTATAAGTTGACTAATTAGGTCATTCAATCTTTGCCGTTGCATATGATTGTAGAGCAAACGATTCAATGCCCTCTGCGACGATAACACCCGGAGGGGCATCGCCGAACGCCATACTCATATGGGAGCAGACGAATTTATAAAATAAATATACATTTGGCCTTTGGCTTCTTAAATTAAATATCATTTTAGCCACTATGTTTTTAACTTAGTTTAATTCATTCTATGGACCGTCTGTACATTACACTGCTGATGGTGTACCATTACGCGTGTATATATACGAAGTAATTAAAGCAATTTGAAAACAAAAAGCAACTTTTTCATTGATAGGCTTTTTATTTACAAAAATTTGCAACTCTAAGAAGTAGTACTTTTTCATGTTCTCTACATTCTATGTCCTAGGCAGCCGCTTACCATCTGGAGTTTCCTCCAGGAAGTGCCGTTTCTCACTTCTTCATAGATCTTGTAGGGGCCTTTCCAATTAGGAGTTAGCTTTCCTTGCTCATTAATTGGCCCTATCGATTGCCTCCATCTTACGTAACACAAAGTCCCCAACTTTTAAGGGACGTTTGTGCACTCTCTTTGTATAGGCACGAGTCATTCTCATACGGTAAATCTCATGACGCAAGGTGCCATGGCCCCTACGCTCCCAGAGTGAGTCCAATGCTAACCACATGGCCTCCTGATTTGCCTCTTCATCGTATTGCATAACTCATAGATTCGACTCATAATGCTCGATGGGAAATACGGCTTTAGTACTATAAACCATGAGAAATGGGGTTTCACTAGTTGTCCCTTTTTCAGTTGTCCGGATGGCCCATAGGACATGAATTAACTCTTCAGCCCATAAACCATCGTCTCTTTCAATTTTCTTTTTGACACCGTCTGAGATTTGCTCGTTGAAGGATTTAAGTTGGCCATTTTCTTGGGGTCGGCCGGCTGATGCAAAAAAATGTGAGATCCCTTGATCTACCGACCAAGCCTTAAGCTGAGGCGTCCCAAACTAAGGACCATTATCGAATACCATCGACATAGGTACCCCAAACCGGGTGATAATGTTCTTCCAGATGAAGGAGATGACATCCTTAGTCTTGATGCCCCTGACCGCCTCTGCTTCCACCCACTTGGTGAAATAATCCATAGCCACAAGAATATAGCGCTTTCCGCCTGGTGTAGGCGTATAAGGATTTAGAATGTTCAAGCCCCATTTAGCAAACGGGACTGGGTTGTGGTTTGCCATTGGATCAGTATCTGGGCGATGTATTAGCTTGCCAAATCTTTGACACTTATCAAATTTTTTATCAAACACCATGGCATCTGACTCAAGAGTGGGCTAGAAATAATGTCGCCTGGCTCTGACAGCCAAAGATCTGCCGCTTGCATAAGAGGCGTAATACCCTGCATGCAATTCATGAAGAACTTCTCTCCCCTTTTCTTGGGTGACGCACTTCAATAGAGACTTGAAAAACCCCGCTCTGATGATCTCTCCTTCCCTTATCTCGAAGTTTTCAGCACGCTTCTTCAGTGCGGCCGCCTCCTGGGCTGAACCAGGGAGAGTGCTATCTGTTAGATACAACTGGATGCCATTTGTTTTGGGTAATTTTACCCATGCCACGTGGGCTAATCATGTCTAGACACGTGTCTTTGATGTGTGTAATTTATGGCACTCATAGGATAGTGTTTTAGGATATTTTCACCATATTTTTCATGCTTTTCTTTTATCATTTAGGTCATTTCTCCTTTAGTATTTCTATTTCTTCTTTCTTCGTGTTTTACTTTCCTTTATGTGCTTTTCTTCGTGTTTTCCTTTTATAATGCTCTTTTTCTCTTCTATTTTCTCTCTTTGGTTTCTTTTGTAGGTGTTTAAGGACTTTCCTTTATGAAATTTTTGATTCCTTGATCATGACATTTGATAGGGACGGTAAGAATGCAAACACGAAAGCATTCATTAAGGGGTGTTTCTCTTTTTAGAGCCTTCTCATGTTGCATGTGGTGCGCACGCATCACAAAGATTACCCGCGGGTGCGAATCTACAGGCAGCGGGCACGGGTGTCTGCACATCAAAAGTCACCAAATCTGACTATGAACCCCCCGCGGGCTGGCAGCGGGTTACCTGCGAGCGCAACATTATCAGGAGCGGGCGTGGCCTTCTGTTGCGCGCACGCATCTGCTGGCAGCCCTTATAACCCTTAAATGCACCCTACTATTTCAATTCTCTCATTTTTCCCTCCTAAAACCCTATACCCTCTCTTGCAATATCAAACCTACTTCACCTCTTTTGCTATCATTTCAACATCAAATACAATTGCCAACATCAAGTTTTCAAATCTAAAACCCTAAATTTCAAATTTTCTTCCCCAATTCAATAAAAATTAGGACTTTTTCAAAATTTTGAAGTTTTGTGTTGAAGTTTGGATCTTGTTTTTTGGAGTTCTATTTGTTCTTACATCTTCATTTTCCGCATTTTACAAGCCTTTCAAGGCTTCATTGAGGTATGGTTTCTTATTTTCTATTCATCTTCTTCCTCTTTGATTCAAGCTTGAAACCCTTGTTATGCTTTTATGGTTAAACTCTATGCTTAGTTCTTTTTAATTGAAATTTATGTTTAATGATATCATTGAGTGTTGAATTGAAGTTTCTTCATGATAAATGTGTAAACTTAGATTGAATTCCTGAATAACCATTGTTGGTTGTTTTCTTTCTCATGGGTTTTCTTTATGATGGTTTCATATCTTTGATAATTCAATGTTTGGGATTTATTTTGCTCAATTTTACTCAAGATTTGGTTTTGTATGTTCAAATTTGCCCTTAATCCATGTTTATTTTCTTAATATTCATGATGTTATTAATGTCATTGTTCATTTGTTACCATCTCTTGCTTCCATTGTGAGATAATTTCATTTTGTACTTATTCTTGAACAACTACTTATGCTAGGTCTTCATACGTTGTAAATGACCACATTTCGTCATAAGAAGCGAGCTAGAGCAAGTTCAAGCAAGCCTAGGTATGTTGTTCCACCTCCACCCGAGATTGAAGAAACTTATGGCATTGAATTTTCAAAAGAATCAGATTGGGATTGTTTCAAGCGTCTATCCAAGAGGAAGCTTAGACAAACGAGATTCTACGATCAAGAAACAACAAGGTTTCCAGGGATTGATGAGGATGTTCGCCTACTTGCGGAGGGCCTTGATCATTTAGTGTTTTTGGATTTGAGTGCCCCTACTTATGCTAGGGTAACTTATGAATTCCTCTCTTCTCTTTAAGTTTTCCATGGACCGGGTAAAAATTATTCAAAGATTTTGACTTTCCAACTCTTCAACAATGATCACTCATTGACGGATGCTCAACTATGTTCATATTTCAAGTTTTCTTAGGGCGAGGATCCTGTATCTATCCGACACATAGTCGAATGGCAAGTGATCATGGATATGATGAGCAACGTTGGTGGAGGAGTATCTCGGTGGAAGGAAAGTATGACCCTTCAACTTCAAAGTCTACTTCCATGATTCATCAGGCTATGCGGTATTTCAACCGAATCCTCACATACGCTCTTTGCTCCAAGGACTCTTTAGGATCTATCTCCCGTGAGGAGCTTTGTTGGTTGTGGATAGCCGACCAAAACGACTTTGAGATTGAGTCGGTGAATTTCACGGAGCATTTGATCACTCGATTCTTTGATATTCGTGATGGAGTTTGCCTATTAGGGTGCATCCAATTGGGTGGGATGATTTATATCCTAGCTCTTTGCGTTAATGAAGACTACAAGACTTTATTAGATGAGCTTCCCCCGATTATCGATCCTCGAGAAAAGTCTCCCTATCATTTCCTTAACATCTCCGCCCTTATGAATCAGAAGTTTCTCGATCGAACTAGGAAGGATAATGTTTTCATTTGGAAAGTTTCTCGGTATAAGGAATGGTTCCTCATCCCTTGCATGGAGGCAACTACCCGACCCGAGGAGAGAGATTCCTTGTCTAGGAGGCCCCCGGTGCGAGATATTAATCCTTCTATCCGACGAAGGACAAATTGTAAAAGAGGTCGTTCAACCAATGCGTGCTCATCGAATGCTCATTCTCTTCCCCTGGTTAAATCGGGAGGTACACCTACTCTTTCCCCCCTCTCCCACTCCTTCTACTTTTTATATGTCAACCATTCATGCCGAGCTTGATTCTATTGCTAACGTGTTGTACTCAATGCCTTCTATGCAACCCCCTTCCCTTGGTTATGATTACCATATGTATCGACTATAGGATTTGCATGTTTGGAGGGGGGAGATAGAACCTTACGTCAACTATTCGTACCTCCCGGTTCAACAAGGACCTGTCCCTCAATGGGAGCCTTTTGATCCTACTGTGGGTCCTAGACTTTTTTACCCTTATTGGGAGGGCCCCCATGTTCACCCTAGTTCTATCATAGGCACGACCTCTGGCACTTATGACATTAGGCGGCCAGGTGGTTGTGATTATGCTTATGATCCGGCTAATCCTTTGCCTTTTTTGGACCACGAGACTTTTGGTAGGTGGGGTAGGTCGGGTGAGCCAAACTTAGATGATTGGTCTCATTAGTTTGAGCTTGTTAGAATTAGGAGGGAAATTGGTTGAGGGGTAAGGCTCCTATAGAGGTGAGCGAGATGGCATGCTCTAGTCATTTGATGGAGACCGGTGAGGGGAGTTCTCATTCTACCCCTTACCATAATGCGGAATGATACTACCATGTCCCCCCCTTCCTATGTGATTTATATGATTTTTCTCTTTTGCCTATATGTCTTTAGGTTTAGAGTTAGGGGGTGGCCCATTTTAAGCTTGGGGGTGTTCTATGTCATTTGTTCTTGTGCTTCATTGTTTCCCCCCTTGCTTTTGTAGTTCATTCCTAGTCTCGTCTGCTTCTGGTATCGATCTCTGTGTCCTTTGGTTTTATGATGATGATGCTGCATTTCTGTTGATTTCTCTCCTCGGCTATTGGCCTTGTTGTTTGATTTGCTGATCGCTGTCTGATGCATTTCTCTACATCTCTCTTATGATGATTCCTGATGATGATTATATGATATCTTGTTACTATTTCGGCCTGATGTCTCATTTGATACTACTCTTGTTGCTATTACTACCTGCTTTTCCTTCATTTTCATTATTTCATTTTCTTTCTTTTCTTCTTTTATTTTGTTTTGAAGTTACTAATCTATTATTTGTCTATAGTTTATATATTCTCACCTTACTCTATTGCTTATGCTTTGGATTTCAACGATTCTTAAGGTGCTCTTTCACCTTGATTATGTAGCATAGCTTTGGCGCACGGTGAGATCTTTCTATTTCTCTTCTCTTTCTTTTCTTGGTTTCTTAGTGTAGGATTAGCTTTAGGATGAGTTGAATTGTTCGAGAATGTTTGCTTTGTAACGGCTAGCGTGTTTGGGGTCATTGACGTTGTTGTCGAATGACCACTTGTTTAACGATTGGGTATTACTTGTATTTGCTTGCATTCTAGTGCTTTTCTCTCTTTATTTTTATTTATATTTCTTTTTCCTTTTTTTAAATACGAAATAAAACATTTTTAGGCTATTATTTTTTCTTTTTGCTTGTTTCGCTCTTTCTTTGGATATTCTACAACTTAGAATTTTTCCTTTGCATGTATGCTTTCCTATGTTTAATTGGTGTGCATGTTTTGAGAATATTTGCGGTTGACTCTATGATAGGGTATGCTAAGATAACGGTTTAGACCTTTTGGTGCTTGAAGCCGGATTCCGTTGGGTTTGTAGTAAGACGAAGTTGCTTCCTTTGGTTGATTTGACACCTTTAGTGAGTTTTTGCTACATCCATGTGAGGTTCATTTTTTTTTCAAGCCTTCAACATATATTTTCTTGAGTGGCATGGATCCTTGACTATTGCGGACCTAATCTAGAATCTTGACTCATAATTCTCAAACTCGAGACCCAACCAACTAGGGAGGACAAAGGCATCTTTTTAGGGTTGTAATTTTTCATTTCTAGGATTTTTCTTTGTTTTAGTTTATTGGGTTTACACTTGCCTTATTGCTAACCATTTGAGCCTTTTCCCTTCTTTTCAAGCCACATCTTTAGATCTTGAGCCTTTTGTTTCATTTTCGTTTCCATTATTGGTTTTTGTGAAGAAATCGATCATTATTGTTGGAGTTTGTGGTGAAGAAGTTTGGAAATATGGTTCTCTTGAAAGCACGTTTATGTTGTGATATTTGTGTGATTAATGGAAAGTGAATAAAGTAAAAGTTGTCCAAAGTAAAACAAAAGGCAAGGACAATGCAATTGCATATTTGTAAAAGCCGTACTAAGTTTAAGAGGCATGGACAATCGTTTTGATATTAATGAAAATACAAAAATAAAACAAAGAAAATAAAAAAAGAAGTTAAAATGAGACAATTTCAAAAATATTTTGATGTAGTTTCTCTTCTCTTTTCAAGCAATGAAAACAATGTTTCCTTTAAGCTTGGGGGAGAAGTGTTTACGCTTTTTGTATATATACTTGTGGATATAGCTTTGAATAAGCTTGGGGGTGTTAGTTTGTTTTTGTTTGGTGACTACTTGATTGTGATTCTAAGAAAGGCGCTTTCTTTGCTTCACTTTTAGGGAAACCACAAAGTTTAAAAATTTTAGCCTACCCCTAACCTTTTTCCCTTACGTTACAACCTTTGGGAAATTCCTTTTGACCTAGTGGTTGAGTCATATACCTAGGGAGGCCATTATGTGTTAAAGCCTAAGGAAAAGCGATGCAAGGTCAAGATGTCGGGAAACCCTCAAATTCTACTCTTTTTCCGGTTCCTTCGAGGAACCATAGGGACGCTTACTAAGGGAAGATTTGAAACCATAAAGAGAACGCATCGAGATTGGTTGGGATGAATGTGGATTGCGCCTCTTTAGTTCTCTATGCTTAGCATACCTTATGTTTAAATCAACCGTGAATATCTTGAAGCATGCATACCCATTTTATATAGAAAATTGTTCATGCATTTGCCTTTGATCGTTTGTGAAATTCCTTGTCAAGAGCTATTTGTTTACATAATTTTTTTTTTTACTTTCTTTTCTTTTTAAATGATTTTGCCTCATTTTAATTCAAAAGAGTTGTTGGTTAAACTCTTAGGAAAACCTTATTAGACCTCACTCGTCCTCATAGGCGACTTTGGGGTTTATAGGGCTTGTTGTAGCTAAAAACATTCGTGATTCCTACGATAGTGAGTCTTAGTGTATATTCTTCGTGATTCCTTTTTAGCTTTTGTTTTGCTCGGGATGAGCCAAAGTCTAACTTGGGGGAATTTGATGAGTGTCATTTATGGCACTCATAGGGTAGTATTTTAGGATATTTTTACCATATTTTTCATGCTTTTCTTTTATCATTTTGGTCATTTCTCCTTAAGTTTCTCTATTTCTTCTTTCTTCGTGTTTTACATTCCTTTATGTGCTTTTCTTCGTGTTTTCCTTTTATATTGCTCTTGTTCTCTTCTATTTTCTCTCTTTGGTTTCTTTTGTAGGTGCCTAAGGACTTAGCTTTTCAAAGGATTCAAGAGGAGCAAAAAGAGCTAAGCAAAGGAGTTTCATGTCTCCGGGAAAGGGCTTGGAGAGGGCTTAGAGAGGGGGCTCTACATCTTCTCATTGCCGCGGGTGCGGATTAAGAGATCAAATTTTGTTATTTTGGGCAGGAACTCTCCGTGCCCTGGCCGCGGTCTATCTGCGGGCGCAGAGGATCTGGAGAGACCGCGACCCCCCTACTTCAACTGGAAAAGGGCATCTGCCGCGCCAAAAGCCGCGGGCGCGACAAAGTTAGTTATAGGTTCAGTACACATTTGTGCGCGCTCGCGGAGTCTTGTTGTAGAGGGCGCGACTGATCAGATTTTCTTCTTTGTCTATAAATACTGTTGTAAATCCTTTTGAAGGCTAACTTTTAGATAATATTTCATTCGCTTAGTTTTTAGAGAGAGAAACTAGAGAGAAGTTAGAGCGAAAGTAGAGATTGTAATCCTTGGTTTTGATTTGTAATTCAACATTGTTTCTTCAGTCAAGTTTGGAATTCTTCTTCATATCAATGAAAGTTTGTGAGATTTCTTTCCTTTGAATTTACTTCAATTTCAATTTTCTTTTATACTTGAATGTTTGGTTTGAATTTTGATTTAGTTTTGAGAATTTGTTGATTGATTGTATATCCTTTTTATTTAGCTTGACATGAATATGTTTGATATTGAATTTGTTTTGGTTTGAGTTTCACTATTATTAGTGTGTAGATTAGTTGCTAGGGAGAAGGGGAAGCATGCTTGATTGATGATTTTTGCTAGTTGATGATCCTTGATTGATTGAATTGTTGCAATTAAATTGGTTGACATAGTTGTGCATGTGATTTATTAGACTAGGAGTGATTAACCTATAAGATTAATCTAGATTGCATTGGAAATTTCAATGACACGAACAATTGATTTGAGAATTACCTTAATTGATTGAATATGATTGTGATTCTCCTTATTAACCATTCATAAGGAACCCTAGCTTGGTTTATAGGATTTCCTTAATTGATTGAATTGTCCCTCGCAATGTTTGAATCAATTGGGTGATCTATCAATTAGCATGATTGTTGAGCTTGCATGTGGAACCTATATCCCTATTGTTTAGTATATTGATTGATTTCTTTAAATTGTCTTGATTTTTGTTATCTTAGTTACAAAACTCAACCATTAATAATTCTTCGATATAGCTTAACATTAGACTATAGCATAGTTTCGATTCATTCATTTGGGTTCGACCCTTAACTTGCCTCTATACTCGTATAAGATTTGTTAACCGTTTACAAATTTAGTTTAACCAAGGGAGAATTAGATGACGACCTACTTCCAACCCTTGTCAGTCTTACTCTGATTTGTCCGTATTGGACGAATCTCCATTTAACACGTGTCCTTCCTAAAACTTAGGAGAAAAAGGCGACGCTCAAGTTCTCTAATCCCGAGACAGCCGTAATTTGGCATAGCCCAGCAGGGTTAGGTCAAAATGACCTAATCAGGGGCACATTTTGGGGCATCAAAAAAATTATTACAGCATACCCTACATTCTCTTACATTAGAGAAACATCTGATCTCGGAATCCAAGAAGATCCCATCTAGATTTCCGCACCTTTTTCCTACTTTTATTCAAGTACTAACTTGACCGTCGGAGGCGAAGCTCCCACTACCAGGGGTCTCCATTGTTTTGCAGGTACGGGCCATGCCAGACATTGATCAGTAACTCTTCCGAGGGAAAAAAACACCGAAGACTTTTGGCGCTGTCTTGTGGGATAGTACCTCAAGGATGGTTCAAGATTCTATACCGTCTTTTAACCCTAAGGCTAGTCAGCCGGAGGTCCTTACAGATCATGAGGATTGTGATCATCAGGTCGAAACATACATAGCCAAATATGGCTTACTCATCACAAGGCGCATCCGTCCTAGAGACACTCTATAACAGGGTGAAAGCAAGGCGAGTACAAGCAGGCCCCCTGGTCAGCCGGAATGGGAAACCCAAATGGCAAGCGGATCCACCATAGTCACTAGAGACGAACTCATGAAATTCTTGACTAGTTTCAAGGGTAAAATAAAGAATCTAATCACCAAAAGCATGTATGGCCCAAGTAAGGGTCAGTCGGTAAGGAAGACTTCTAAAGAGAGGAGGAAGCCAATCAGGGACATGCAGCTAACTCCACATCTAAAGGACAAGGCAGCCGCAACGCTTGACTTGTCCAAGATCCTTCTGCCTTTGATGGGTCCAGGAAAACCCCCACCAAGAGGATCAACAGGTGGGTAACAAGATATCTACCCCTAACGCTGTTAGGTGTCATAAATGGCACCCATTCAATGAGAATTTAGGTGGTTTTCTTACTCTTTTCATAGCTTTCAGGCTCAAAAAATACTTAGTTCTATGCATTTGGTCTTGGTTTTACCTTTCTTCTCTTATTTTGCAGCTTTTGTGCATTTTTTTTCTTTTTTCTACTCTTTTCCCCCGTATTTGCTCTATATTTGTATTCTCCCTTGGTCAGGTAGTTAAGGATATCCGTATACCTTGGCTCTTCATCTTCTTCCTGTGCTTCTTGCTCATCATCAAACGCGTGCACATAAGCCGACTCATATCTACTTTCTATGGTCAATGGCATTCTAATTGTGTCCGTTGGAATTCGCACCATTGATGCTAATTTAGCCAGTGCGTCGGCAAACTGATTTTCTTCTCTAGGCAAGTACGTATATTCCACTTCATATAGTTGCTCGGTGAGTGTTTCCAGATGAGCTTGATACGTAGTGAGACTTTCACTTCTCACCTTCCATATCTTGGAGTTCTTGTTAATGATTAGTGCTGAATCATCGTAGATTCTGAGTTTCTTAATTCCCAAGGCCACGGCTATTTCTAATCCCAAGATGTATTCCTCGTACTCTGCAGCATTGTTGGTGACATCAAAGTCGAGCTTCATAGAAATTGGGATATGCTCTTCATTGGGTGATACAAGCAAGACTTCTACACCACAACCCTTTTGGTTCAAAGCTCCGTCAAAATAGAGCGTCCAGCTATCGTCTTCAGTCATGAGTATATCTTCGTCAGGGAAATCATACTCATCTTCTTCTTTCTCAGCTTCTTCTAGCGGAGGATCTGCTAAGAATTCAGAAACCGCAGAATCTTTTATGGCTTTTTGTGGTACAAATTTCCAGTCAAACTGAGCAAGGTTGACTATCCACCTTGATAATCTGCCATTGAGTGTTTCTTTTTCGAACAAGTACTTGAGAGGATTCATCTTGGACACGACACGCACTGTATGAGTGAGCATGTAATGTCTTAATTTCTGTGCAGCCCACACGAGTGCGAGACACAACTTTTCAAGTGGTGTGTATCGCGTCTCATATCCTTGAAGCTTTTTGCTCAAATAGTAAATTGCATTCTCCTTACTTTCGATCTCATGTGCTAGCATTGCCCCCATCGTTTAAGGTAGAGTCGAAGTAGAAAGTCACGCATTGCTGGCGTTAGCATGGGTGGGTTTGGTAGGTACTCTTTGATTTTATCGCATGTGACTGGAACATTTTTCTTAAGCTTCTTGAATATAGGTTCACATATCGCCGTGAGTTTTGATATGAACCTACTTATATATTGCAGCCTTCTAATGAAGCCTTGAATTTCTTTCTCAGTCTTGGGTGGTGGCATGGCCATGATTGTTTTGACTTTTGTGGGATCCATTTCAATCCCTGGAGAGCTGATCACATAGCCAAGTAGCTTTCTAGATGTAACTCTGAATGCACATTTTGCTGGATTTAATTTCATATTGTACTTGCGGAGTCTTTCAAAAAACTTACGAAGTGCAATGATGTGGCCTGGGCGATCCTTTGACTTGACGATCATATCATCAACATAGACCTCCACCTCTTTGTGCATCATATCTTGTAACAATGTTGTGGCTACTATTTGGTAGGTGGCACCCGCGTTTTTTAACCCGAATGGCATTACCTTATAGTAGTATGTACCCCATTGTGTGATGAATGTGGTTTTCTCCATGTCTTCCTCGGCCATAAATACTTGATTATATCCTGCTTAGCCGTCCATGAATGATAGGATTGCATGGTTTGCTGTGTTATTGACCAGAATGTCAATGTGAGGTAGAGGGAACCTGTAGGGAATAAATTTCAAGCGTTAACCCCATAGCTTGAACCCCACTGTGATCATACACTAAAGTACGGTAGCGTCCAAAAGGGAAGAAGATAGAGCAAAAGAGTCGCCAACAAGTTTTAGAAACTTGTAAACCGTTCACAGGGTGAAGGTTACACCCCTTAACGATCCAAGAGATCGTCAACTCCATAAGGTGTAGAACCAAATAAGGGTTTGGGGATGAAGGTACAAATCCAACCTAAAAGAGATTGAATCTGCCTTAATAATAGGCCTCTACTTTATTCTGATCGTATTCATGTGCGCTTTTTAATTAACATGCAATCAATAGGATTAACCTAAACCTGTTTATCTATGTTGGTTGAATTTAATGCACTAATAAATCTATTATTGGCGATCACTTGAATTATAATCATATTAACCCTAACAAGATTATTAATTATCTTATTAAGCGTGATTACAAGTACAAATTCCCTTTAAACATGCATAAAAAGGCGTGATCAAGCAATAACAATAAATATCAAGCAACATAATAAAATAATTATAATAATAATCGTCATATAAAATCATCATCATAAAATTATAATAATAATATTCATAATCATCATAAATTATAACAATTATAATCATAATCATGTTCATGTTAATATTAAAGCATAATAAAAATAGCAAGATCCTAGGCATGATACTAACAAGATTAATAACAAACCCTAGCATGTCACTAAGAAATAAAAATCAAATCTTTAACCCTAACATGATACTTATATTCATAAATATTAGGAAGAACATAGGATGCATCGCAGGAATCATAATAAGCATATTTGATATTATAACTCTTTCCCTAAACATGATACTAGGAATATCATAATAACAATATAAACATGATTTCTACATCATAACATCAATAAAAACCATTAAAGTACTTACTTTGATGCCTCGGACCTCTTTCTAATAACAAAATACACACGTTAGTAACTTCAAGGAAAATAGTAATCAAAACAATCAAATTAAATAATTGAAAGAGAGATTTAAGACCAAACCCTAAGAAATTATACCTTTCACGTCTAGGTCGAAGGAAACTTCGAATATGGTTAGGTGTTTCTAGTTCTTGTGAATGCGGAATTTTGTATGCAAAAGATTAGGTTAGAAAAGAGAGAAAGAGAAAGAGAAAGAGAGAGATGAATGAATTAAGGAATTTTGATGAGAATAAACGAATGAAAACTGGTTGTAGGTTAGAATTCGTGAGAATTGGTGAATGAAAACGGAGTTTTTAATACGTTATTTATAGAGAAATCAGCCAAAAAGATAAAATATCAAACAGAGCACTTGGTGCACGCAAAACAGAGCTGGCGCTAGAACCAGCTAATTGGCGCCAGGCGCCAATGGCTGGCGCTAGGCGCCAGGCCTGATTCTAGGCACCAGGCCTGTTTTCAACGCGTTTTCGAAAATCAAATAATTTTACCGTACTAGAGGGTAAAATCGTATCTTTTCCTCGAAAATGCTTTTTGATTTTAATTAAAACTCTGAAAAGTCAACAAAAGTCAATTTATCAATGCTAATTGAATTAGGAATGAAAAGAACCTTCTAGAAGAATCTAGAAGACTAAAACCATTCCTAATGCAATTAGGAATGATAAATCATATTAGGCCCTCCCCTAGATCATTGGGCCGTACATAAGGCTCAAACCGGGCCCAGCTTAGTAAATTGGCCATAAATTCCTCAATATTCATCGGAATTGGGCTTATATTATATCGTTAGAAAGGTCTTGTCAAGCCCCATCCAACTACACTACTATTGGACCCATATCATGGACCAACCAAACTGGATTGGCTGTTTTCTTAAAATAAGTTTTCAAAAACAGAGAGAAGAGAAAAGAAATTATAACTATCCGCAACATTAAACCTTCCACACTTTAACTTCATTCGATTATGATTTGACATGTAAGGTACTCATCACCGGGTTTGGTTTTTGGGAGACACAAATGGGTGTCTACAAAAGCCACCACTTTGACTGAGTTTGGAGAAACGCAAGTTTCGAAAACAAAAGTCAAAGTATCGATAGGGACGGAGAATGATTCAGAATGTTCTGCGATCCTAAATTAATCTTGTAACGCCGATACCTGCAAAACTAGCATTAGTTAAACAGATAAAAGAGTTAAGAAACGCGTATCTTGCACCGTCGAGCACACATCTCTGAAAGTAACCGATTGTTTTGATGACCTCCTGCAAGCTAGAGAATGCCATCCCGCTTGAAAACCGCTACGCCTGTAACTGCTTCCAATATAGAAGATTGCTTCGCCTGAAATGATCCTCCTCCGCATTGATAATATTCCACGTCCAAGGGAATACCATCGAAGATTGCTTCTCTTGAAACAATCCTCAGTTGTTTTTGACAACTCTCCATAATCTAGGGAACGCCGCCTTGCTGTTTTGATGTTCACTCGTCTCTGAACAAAGAGCTTCTTTTCTTTTTTTTTTTTGGATATGTTCACGCGCCTCTGAACAAAGAGCTTGAAAATAGGAGATCTTTGATGATATGTCCACGCGTCTCTGAACAAAAGAGCTTGAATAATATGCCCACGCGTCTCTAGAGCAAAGAGCTTTGAAAAGGATTGTCCACGCGTCTCTGAACAAAAGAGCTTGAATAATATGTCCACGCGTCTCTGGAGCAAAGAGCTTTGAATGGAGATGTTCACGCGTCTCTGAACAATAGAGCTTCGTTACTTGAACGTTTGTTGCGATAATATTCTAAAGAAAAATTTCCGAAGACCAACGTTTGTCGATCTCTAAAGCTCGCCTGAACTTTGTTTCCGCTAAAACCAGTATGTCGGTGTCTCCGTGATTAGGCGCTTTAAGCTAAGTGAGACGATCTTTCATCAAGTCGACCACTTATTGTGATTGTAATTAAACTGACTACTTGATCATGTCAAATTGCTTATAGGGGCTAACTGGCGTACCAAGGAACCCGAAATTGCTATATGAGGTTGAAATCACCTTTATGAGAGGCTTCGAGCTCTGTCGCTGCTGAAATATCTCTGGCGCCAGGAATTGGAGTAGGGTCCTCCCTATTCTGCTGCACCTGTATTTATTTTTACTATAGAACTTTGCCAATCTTTTTAATTATCTTAGGGTTGACCTAAGGTTTAGCATTTCTTGACTCATCGACTTGACACGACTCAAGGTATAAACTTGACTCTCTGTGATTTACTGACTCGAGGTTGACTCGACCCAAACTGTTTGACACATGTGTTAGACTCAAATCAAAGTGATATGACATGTCTCAATGTGTACATGACTCGTGTGTGCATTGTATTGACTGTGCGACTCGAAAAAGCAAAAAAGCAACAATTTTCTGTCATTTTTGTGGAGGGTACCGACTTTCTCCCGAAAAAGAAAGACGTGAAAAAGAAAATCGAAAATTTGAAGATGCATGTTGAATGAGCTTAGTCAAATGTTATTTGATACTATCTCTCAAGGTGCAAGGATTAATCCATCCTAGGCTATCTCAACTGTTGACTCCATAATGAAAGTGTTTGGGTAACTTAGGCACGAAGGCTAAGCACTTCATACTTCGTGATGCAACGATGATTGATAAGTGATGAGCGATGTTGATATGACAAGCTTCAGCGTTGTGTTAAGATTTCATGACAAAGGGTTCCTAAGGGAAATATATTTGGTCATGTATCTGTGATGTGTGTGAAAGTGACACTAAAGTTAGGCCGCAAGAGCTAAGTGTATGGAAAAAGATATATTGAAAAGAGTCAAATAGTGGTGACTCTTTGGCTAGGGAAGCTAATGATGTAGGGATCAAGCCCCCAAGTCTAGCTCTAAATGAATAGGGATGAGCATAGGGAATTCCTTGATATGATCATGGGGTAAGTGTGTGAATTTGAATATGAATGCATGTTTATTACGGCCGTACCTCGATGTGAGGTTGCCTACGTATCCTTTAGGAATCAGGCCAAACGTAGCTCTAGCCGAACCTCGCACAAGTGTATGTATACCTCAAAAAGGTCTTTTTAAGGGTTGTAACGCGGTTAGGCTAAAGGCTTGAAGAAGAAGGGGATAAAAGCTCAAGACCCTCGATAAGCCCCAAAGGTGTGCAACCATGCTTTTGAATCTTTATATTTTTATGCTTGAGGTTTAGCTTTCTTTTTTTTGCTTTAGCATCTATTTTATTGTTATAAGCGTGGGCAATCCCGATCATGCGGTCTATCACTCACTTGGCATTCATGTTTCTCAGGCACAGTACTGAGCACTCGATAAGAGACGCAATCTAGGACGCGACGCGTTCTTATCGAAGATATTTTCATATCAAAGACATTAGAACACTTGCCCTTTTGTACACTTTTATTTATTTTTTTGCTTTTGCTCATTTTTGCTATTACTTTCTTTTGAATTTGCTCAAGCTTTCTTTAGAATTGCATAAGTGGCACACTGTCCCATCCCAAGGTTAGATAGATGTAGGTTGAAAAAATAAAGGTCTATCGTTAGACGAGGCTCAAAGTGGTTTATGAAGAAAGGATGTATAATTGAAGGGTGAAATGAGATATGATGTGGCTACAAGGGGTGCCTTAAATCATTGGTATACCTTGTGTTTAATTCGACATGGATATTTTTTTTTAATGCAATATAATGAAATGATCATATACAAGGAAATAAATGCTCATTTTATTAAAAAGGGAAAAGGAAAAAAAAAACTACAAAATTAATCTAAAGGAAAAGAAAATGTGCCTATGCTAGACTTATTGGGGAAAAGAAAAAATGAAAAAGAAATAGAAAAAGAGGTCATGAAATCTTGTCGTTGAAGCTCGCCTCTGTCTTGTGTTGTTTGCTCCGACATCATCTAGTCTTCTCGCTAGCTAGAGGCAATGGGATCTTGTTTGCTTCTTTGAGATATTGAATGAGATTTTGAAACCTGTAGCATTCATCAGTAGTATGTCCGCGCCCTCGATGATACTTGCAATAGGAGTTTGGATTCCATCTCGAAGATCGATTTTTTTGTATTAGATCCTTGGTAGGGCCAATAGGTTTGATTAATCCTCGATCATAGAGACGATCGAAAGCAGTATCGTAGGTCATTCCAATGGGTGTGAACTCTCGCCTGGGTTTCCTTTTAGATCCTTGATTGTCCATGGCTAAGACACCATTATGGTCAAAGGTACTAACATTATTACTAGAGTGGGCGTTTTTGGAAGAAGAAGGATTGTCGTTCTTCTTTCCTTTCTAGCCACCGTGGTTACTATTGTTAGTAGCTTTTTGCTTTGCGAGGTCATCTTCGATTTCAATTCCGATGTCATAAACGGCCTTAAAAGTACTCAGATTGGATATTTTAAATGCTTTGAATACTTTTCTTGGAGATTCTTGATAAACATCCTCACAGACTCCTTTTCGGTGGGGACCTTAATCATCTTGGCGGAAGTTTCTCTCCATTTATTAAAGAAAGAAGTAAAGCCTTCATTCTCTTTTTGTCTTACCATCTCAAGTTATCTATGGTCGGTTTCAACTTGGATATCGGACTTGTACCTATCAATGAAAGCGTTCCCTATCGATTCCCAGGTAGAGGTTTTCTCCTTGTCAAGGGAGAAGTAACATTGTTGGCAAACGGTTTCAAGAGATAGTGGGAACAGAGAGGGGAAAGCCTTCTTATCGATACCCTTAATGTTCATTATAGTTTCGAAATCTCTTAGATGAAAATAAGGGTTATCAGTTGCCTTGAATTTAGGGATGTCAGCGGCGTTGAACTTATGCGGAAGAAGTTCCTTGTCCAGCGAGACCCCTTGTAAACTCATGCCCTAAAATTTGTAGTCACTAGATAGCTTGCTCAAGCTTTCTTGCATGAGGTTCATTTGTTGTTGCTTCACGGGATCATCGATCTTGAGTGTGAGTAGCTTTAGTGTCTTAGTCACGGTAACCAATTGGTTCCTAAGCTCATTGACTTCTTCTTGAGTTGCCATTATCTTCTTAGCCTTCCTCTTTTGACGAATCGGTTTATCAAAAAGCGAGACTTGAATAAAGAGGTAGTCCTTGATTAATCGCCCTTCTCTCCTCGACCAAGTACTGTGGAAAAGGAATTTGGGGATATTTATTGTTAATTATTTGACTCAAAATTTATTCAACATGCAATGGATGAAGTGAAGAAAGATGGAATGGAATGTGAAGAAAAATGATGTAGATGGAGGGATATGAAGAATTAGGAATAGAATGTACCCCCCAACTCAAATGACGGAAAAGACCGACTCATGCATGAACCTAAGACATGGTCAGGGTGATGTACTCAAAGTGTGTGCTAAGACTAGTGAGTGTAGATGGTACGTTAAGACTCGTGTCGTGACCATGTGGCTAGACTATGTGACTAGACTCGATTAAAGACTAAGTTAAGACTTCACGTATATGCATTAAACTTGACAGACTGTGGTATTTTAGTCATAACTTTTGATTTGTGACACTGATTTAGATGAAACCAATTCCAAATTAAAGAAAAAACTCGGGGTTATAGATCCATATTTTCTACGACTCGTAGTTCTTCCTAGAACTCCGGCTATGACCAAAACAAGTTGACGTTAGTGCAGTATATGGGAATAAAAATCCGGGTTGACTTAAAGGAACTATGACTCGATTTTAAATTTATTTATTAGCCCAAATTAATTAATTAATTAATTAAACAAAGTCCTTTAGTTATTAATTAGTTTATTTAGTCTTAACACAAGTCAAACAAACGGTTAGAATAAATCACATAGAGTATGCACTACAAATAATGCACAATTAGTCAGGTAGGCACAATATGATGCAGTGAGTTTGCAACCTAACCATGGCTCTAGTTCTCTAAAGTTCGGGATATGGTTTAGTCAATAGAGGGTCCATGGTTAATTGTCCGGATGCACCGCGCGGAAGCTTAACCATGAAGGGTTGGCGCGAGTGGATGGGACACCGCGAGCTTTAGAAAAAAACTCACTTCCATGGTTTGGTGAATTCAACATCTCGGATGTACCCTTTGTTGCACAGAGCGTTCAATCAGGTAGATGGAGCATGAATTCCCATAGGGTTATGTCCATATATAGAACACATATTGGTTTCAGAAAAGTGAGAAAAAATTCAATCAGGAAGTAGGATCGAGCAAACAATACGAAAAACCAGTCGAAATTAGAACGCATATTTCTGGCTCGGTATTGGGGGAGGTTGGCGCCAGCAATCAGAGACTGACGCCAGCTTTTAACTGTAGCGCCTGGCGCCAATATTGGCGTTTGGGGCTACGACTAAAATGCAGGCGCCAAGCTCTGGCCCCTGACGCTACTTCTCACATGCCTCACCAGCTTTCTGTGCTCGCTAAAATTTTCTAGTTTCGTGCGGTGTTATTTCAGTCCTAGTTGTGAAAGATATTTCTCAAATTTCCTACATGTAATATCCTATGTTTTTAACTCATTACGGATGGTCTTTCCAATGAGATCTTTTTTATGCAAATGACAATAATGTTAATCAAAATTACGCACATGAAATACTTAGAACTTTTCGAGTCTCATCCACTCATTCTAAATTATTGCCGAAATAAATTCAGGAATTAAAATAGAAATCCTCCCCAGTGGAGTCGCCAAAAACTGTAGGGAATAAATTTAAAGCGTTAACCCCCTAGCTTTAACCCACGGTGATCATACACTAAAGTACGGTGGCGTCCAAAAGAGAAGAAGATAGAGCAAAAGAGTCGCCAACAAGTTTTAGGAACTTGTAAACCGTTCACAGGGTGAAGGTTACACCCCTTAACGATCCAAGAGATTGTCAACTCCAAAAGGTCTAGAACCAAATAAGGGTTCGGGGATGAAGGTACAAATCCAACCTAAAAGAAATTGAATCTGCCCTAATAATAGGCCTCTACTTTATTCTGATCGTATTCATGTGCGCTTTTTAATTAACATGCGATCAATATGATTAACCTAAACCTGTTTATCTATGTTGGTTGAATTTATTGCACAAATAAATCTATTATTGGCGATAACTTGAATTATAATCATATTAACCCTAACAAGATTATTAATTATCTTATTAAGCGTGATTACAAGTACAAATTCCCTTTAAACATGCATAAAAAGGCGTGATCAAGCAATAACAATAAATATCAAGCAACATAATAAAATAATTATAATATTAATCGTCATATAAAATCATCATCATAAATTATAATAATAATATTCATAATCATCATAAATTATAACAATTATAATCATAATCATGTTCATGTTAATATTAAAGCATAATAAAAATAGCAAGATCCTAGGCATGATACTAACAAGATTAATAACAAACCCTAGCATGTCACTAAGCAATAAAAATCAAATCTTTAACCCTAACATGATATTAATAATCATAAATATTAGGAAGAACATAGGAAGCATCGCAGGAATCATAATAAGCGTATTTGATATTGTAACTCTTTCCCTTAACATGATACTAGGAATATCATAATAACAATTTAAACATGATTTCTACATCATAACATCAACAAAAACCATTAAATTACTTACTTTGATGCCTCGTATCTCTTTCTAACAACAAAATACACACGTTAGTAACTTCAAGGAAAATAGTAATCAAAACAATCAAATTAAATAATTGAAAGAGAGATTTAAGAACAAACCCTCAGAAATTATACCTTTCACGTCTAGGGCGAAGGAAACTTTGAATATGGCTAGGTGTTTCTAGATCTTGTGAATGCGAAATTTTGTATGCAAAAGATTAGGATAGAAAAGAGAGAAAGAGAAAGAGAGAGATGAATGAATGAATTAAGGAATTTTGATGAGAATAAACGAATGAAAACTGGTTGTAGGTGAGAATTCGTGAGAATTGGTGAATGAAAACGGAGTTTTTAATACGTTATTTATAGAGAAATCAACCAAAAAGATAAAATATCAAACAGAGCACTTGGCACACGCAAAACAGAGCTGGTGCCACGCGCCAGGCCTTGTTCCAAGCGCCAATGCCTGGACTTAGGCGCCAGGCCTGTTTTCAACGCGTTTTCGAAAATCAGATAAGTTTACCGTACTGGAGGATAAAATCGTATCTTTTCCTCGAAAATGCTTTTTGATTTTAATTAAAACTCTGAAAAGTCAACAAAAGTCAATTTATCAATGCTAATAATATATCGTTGGAAAGGTCTTGTCAAGCCTCATCCAACTACACTACTATTGGACCCATATCATGGACCAACCAAACTGGATTGGCTGTTTTCTTAAAATAAGTTTTCAAAAACAGAGAGAAGAGAAAAGAAATTAAAACTATCCGCAACACTAAACCTTCCACACTTTTACTTCATTCGATTACGATTCGACGTGAAAGGTACTCATCACCAGGTTTGGTTTTGGGGAGACACAAATGGGTGTCTACAGAACCCATTTTTCGGGCTTGCCTTATTGAGGTCCATGTAATCAACACACATTCTGACCCTTCCATCATTCTTCGGAACTGAAACCACATTTGCTATCCATTCTGGATACTTGGGTACTTTAATGAAACCTGTAGCCAATTGCTTTCTGATTTCTTCCTTGATTTTGAGAGTCATATCCGGTTTCATACGGCGCAACTTTTGTTTAACAGGCTTTATACCTGGAATGAGCGGTAATGTATGCTGAGCTATATCCCTGTCAATTCCTGGCATATCTTGGTATGACCAAGCAAATACATCTACAAATTCACTAAGAAAGTTAATTAGCTCTTTGAGTTTGTCTTGACTTAGTGTTAATCTAATTTTTACTTCTTTGATAGTCGTATCATTGGAAATATTAACTGTTTCTGTATCTTCAATGATTGTTGTTTTATTTTTGTGTTCTTCCATTGCTTTTATTATTTCTTTGTCATTTTTATCATTAGCAAAGCAATATTGATCAGGGTTAGGGGAATGACACGCATCGTAAGCAAAGGTACACATTTCATTGAGTTCATTGGTCATTAGATCAAGGAGGGCAAGGTCAGCTGCGACCTCGCCGGAATTATTTGGTATAGAAAGAGGAGACTCAGCAAGAGACTCCTGATTAAGGGGAACTACATTAGACAATATAGCAGAAAGGGGGTTGGCCTCAGATCCTAAAGACATGTCTACAGACTTAGACTCAGACTCGAACTCGGACCTAGACGACTCAGATTCATCAAACATAGGACCTTCGCCCGCGGTCACATCCAACTTCTTTCCACTTGGCGTAGTGATCTTCACTGTCTTGCACCATCCCTTTGAAACATTATCAGCCGGGACGATTAACTCAGAGGGGTCATAAGCCTTGCTTGATATGACAGCTTGAATAAGCTCGGAATCATCATTGCAGAAAGGCTTGGGTTCATTCTTTTCTAGTCCAAAAAGAAGATTAATGTTCATATCATTAGAGCTTGGACTAGCTGGTATCCCAGTTGTGAAGAGATTATCGCCTTCATCGACAAAGTCACAATCAAGGAACATCTCGAACCCTGGCTCACGCTTCCCATCGTGAACGAAAGGCTCAGAGAAATTCATAGCATGGGAAGTTTTCCCCTTCTTTGATATAAAGACCATTGAGAGTGAATGGATATGGGTCCATGGCCATTTCCGTCTTCATGATTTGAGCATTATTGCGAGCCTTCATTTTCATGAGAGCTTATTTCACATCTTCTTTTGTTGGCTTGAATCCCAAGCCAAAGGTATCCTTCTTAAGTGCACCAGGATGGCCCAAAGTTCAGCCATTTTCTTTTTGAGTCCGAGGGTCATTCCAGGGAAATGCCCTTGCTTCTTCATAATGGCATTGACATTGGTGTTTAAAAAAGGATCAAAGTCGAGGTGACACTTATCCTCTTCTTTGATCATGATATTAATGCATAATTAATATTACAACTCAAACTTGACTGAACCCTTCGGGTCACACCCAAGCAACAAACGAATCGAAGCGACGAATTAATTATGAATCAATTAATAAGTCAACCGAGTAATTAATATTTAGACATCGGGAATTTGAGTTTAGAGCGTCGAAACTGAACATCGGAAGTCGAGTCAAAAAATAATAAAAGACGAGACATGAAAATAATAATAAATCAACAAAGACCAAAATACCCTATAGAATCGGAATACCCCGAGCAAACCGAGTGCTATGGGCATTTGACCTAGAATGGTGGCTAGCATGCGCACCAAGCCGAGCCTAGGCTGGCTGGTGCGTGCTAGCACACCAAGGCTAGCATCGCAAGACTAGGCACTTCCTAGTGCGTGCTAGCACTGCTAGGTGCTTCCTTGTTCGCGCATTGGCTAGCAGCCATGCCGCAAAAAGCCGCAGCAGCTAGCACGCAAACCGTGCCAGCCACAGCAGCATGGCTAGGCCATTGCGCTCCAGCTAGCCATGTTGGGCCTGCTAGGCAGCCACGGCAAGGCAGCCCACCTTGGGTGCCTTGATGCCAAAGGGTGGGTGCCACGTGACGCGAAGTGAGAGGAGTGTGAGGTGATGTATTGGCCGATTTTGGGAGAGGAAGTGGGGAGCAAGTTTGGTCCCGCCTTCCTCTAAATGGTCCTCACCTTACCTCTCACATAAGCTTGCCCCTTGTTGATTTATTACTAGTTTGATTATTAATTTTATTTTAGCTTTAAAATAAAATGGGAAAATACAATTGTCCAACATTGATGGGAGAGCTTTTCACTCTCTAGTTTTGCCTATAAATACCCAAGTTGGGGTATTGGGAAAACCACTTGAGTGAGAGTTGGGAAAGGCATCACTATTGTGAAAACCTTTGAACTCATTAATCACTCGGGTTTTGGTCGAGCCTTATTAACCTCAAGGCATTGGACTGTTTTCGGTGGTCAAGTTGTTGGTGGACTATCGTTAGAGGCCGTCATAATTTCGAGGCTTGCTTTCGAAGAAAGATCCCCTTCCGTTTGGGCGAAGCACGCTCCAAAGGTAATTATCTTATCATAAGTTGTGATTAATTTATGTATATTTATGGTTTTATTTATTGCGAGTGCGGTCTTGGTTTTGGGTTTGTTTCCGCGGTGAGTTGGACTCACCAAAGCCCAACAGCGGTATCGGAGCCTTGCTCGTTTATTGTAAAATCATAATATTTTTCAAGGTGTTTTTTATGGCTAAATTTTTCTGGTTTTGAGATGCTAATTAGATTAGTAGCTTGTTTTTATTTATTTTAACCTCGTATTAAAGCTGACATCAGCCCCGAACCCAGATTTCGACCCAAAAATAGTGAATTTTGGGTGAAAAAGGCGTTATGCAAATGATTTTACCCTTTCAGATTAAAATTTTTAGCCAAAAAACGACCAAAAATGCACTTTTCGTGGGATTTTTCGTTTTGACAAAAAATTTTAAGTCTTTCTAACCTTGAAAATTAATTGCATATTTATGGTGGTTATTTAATTTGTTCAATACATATTTTATATGCAATTTTAAACCTTTTTAGACATGATTACTTGGTGGTAATTTGTGTTTGAAAGCTTGGTTTTATTTTTCACGTAATGGCAAACTAATTGCATTAAGTGTGAAATTGTTGTTCTTTGAGGATTCCAAGTACTAAAGATTCAATCTTTAATTATGTTAAGTGATTGAAACTTTATGTTACTAAATTCCATGAATTTTGTTAAACTTTGTTGATTTAATCATTTTTTAGTTGATTGGAAGCATAAAGTTTGAAACTTTGTGATAGAAATTTGTTTATCTTCATATTGGAAGATATAATTTTTCAAGGATTCACATGTATTAAAGTTGGAATCTTTATTGAACTTATGTTCATTTTTCCAACTCCTTTTTATTTTGCAAAAAACTCAAGATTAATTTAAATTAATTAAATTAATAGTGAGTACTTGCCCTCTTTTTTTTTTTGTTGCACCAAGTTAAACCAATTTAATTAAAGAATCTTCTTGAGAATTATTTTGGTTAGATGCACTTTGAAAATTTTATTTTGAGTTAGGCTTGTTTAAATTTTCATTTTTGCTCAATGAATTAATTCTAAAATTAATTTAGAATTGATTAGAGATGTCACACAAAACAGGAATTAATCCCGAGGCACAAGCACGCAATCTCGAGGCACAAGCACGCAAACCAAGGCACAACAGCCCGCATGTGGCTGCCGAAGGACGATGGCTGCTGTGCTTTGTGCGTGTGGTGATAGGTGATTGCGAGGAGCTATGTGCTTACTTGGTGCATGAGGGGAATGCGAGAAGATGCTAGGCGTAGCAGCAGACGAGTGCGCGCTGCCAAGCAGTGCCCAGCAGCATCACAGCACGCAAGGCTGAGGCTGCTAGGCAAGCGCCCAGCACTTGCGCGCGTAAGAGTGCTCAAGGGTGCTAGCCTTGGGTAGTCGATGCACTTTTCTCTTGGTTTTAATTTTGCTTTTTGGCCGTTCTGTTTATTTTAATTTATTTTAATTATTTTGATCAAAATTTTGGAGGCTCGGCCTCGGGTTTTGAGCGGCATTGGCAAAATTTATTTTGAAAATTTTTGGGTTATACCGGCTTAATTAATTGGATTAATTGAGTTGGATGCGGAATTTAGTGCGAGCTTCAAATATTAATTGCGCTTATTTACATAACCGGTTAAAACAACTTTGACCAGTTTTAATTACACGTGTTAATTAGATTAACCACCTAGATTAGTTACTTGTTCTCGCGCTTTTATGCATTGTTACTTGTTTATCGTTGTAAAATGCATGGGCCATTCACAGATAGTGAATGGATGAATCGAATGTATATTCTCTCACAGGTTTTATGAAATGGCAACTACTAGGGCCCGTTTAGGATAAAACATACTGCAATCCGTGATGTATTTTTGTAAATCTAAATACGGTTTGTGTACCATTGAGTATTTTTGTACCTTAATATTTAGAATATTCCCAATCGTAGATACTAGTATTGCATAATTATGGTCAAGTCTTGAAGATGGAGGGTCTTGGAAGACGTAGCCATGAAGTTGCAAATAAAGACCTTTTGAAGATTTGAAGATCTCAAGGGGTCATGCTAGGTTCCAAATGCATCTCTATTTATGTATTTTGATATATATGTGTTAATGTATATGAATTATATGTTAGATGCATGTTTAGGATTTTGAATGTTGTGATGATAAATTAAGTTCACTTAAATCATCCAACATAGAAACCTTAGGTCCCTAAATATTGAGTAAAACTTGCTATTTCAAAACAACACTTAGCAACCGAACGAGGGTAGTGGTGGGCTATGCTAAAGCAAGGCATCACTACCTCTGCCAGGAACGTGAGGCATACCGGGTATGCAAGTTGGTTTTGGTTGTACTCAACGATATGAGTGATGGAGTCCTAACATGTCGTGCCAAAGTTAATAAATTGTTGAGAGAGCATTAGATGCGACGATTTATTCAACCAAGAGTGGCTTGGAGCCATTAGCAAAACATTGCTTACCCTAGGAGATTGAGTGTTAAGACAAGCCAAAGCATGCTTAACCACTCTTTGTTTCTTCAGATCTTGGAATCGTTTTATTCCCACCCAAAATGGGGACAACTTTTAAATGTTTGAATAAGAAGTTTTAAATAAGTTTGATTAAAATGCATGAATTCAATCTTATTTAAGTATCATGAATAGTTTTTCATTTCAAATTCTTTAAATTGTAGAATCATGTCTTCAAATAACTCAAACAACCAATTCTAATTACGCTCAATTCTTGACAAGGAGAAGTTGAGTGGGCCAAATTTTCTTTATTGGCAAAGGAACTGGCGAAATGTTCTCATGCAAGAGCAAAAGAAATATGTCCTTGATGAGGAAATGCCCGAGGCTCCCAATGAGGAGGTGACTCAGGCTGCCCTTAATCGATGGCAAAGTGCCAATCGAGATATCAAATGCATCATGTTGGCCACGATGTCTCCATAGCTTAAAAAGACTTTATTTGAGAGGGAGACAACTTTTAAGATCATTTCTGAACTGCAGAATATGTTCCAAGAGCAGGCCCAAACTAAAAGGTTTGAAATCCACAGGCATATCCTTAAGAGCAAGCTCAAGAAAGGAGAGCCAGTCAGCCCACATGTACTCAAAATGATAGGATTGTTTGAGAACATGGGAAGGCTTGATGCATGGTATTCAACCGAGATGGCAATTAACATCATTCTCCAGTTGCTGCACAAAGGCTATGATCAGTTCAAGATGAACTATAACATGCACAACATGGAGAAAACCCTCACCGAGCTTCATGGTATGTTGAAGCAAGTAGAGCAAACGCTCAAGGATGAGCGGAAGCATGATATGCTCAGATCATGATTAAGGGCAAGCCGTTCAAATTCTCAGGCAAGAAGAAGAAAGGCTTTAAGGGGAACAACAAGAAGAAAACCTTTCCGCCTAAGTCTAAAGCTACCAAGGATAACAAATAAAAGAAGGTAGCGTTTTCTAAATCTGATTCCGAATGTTTCTACTATAAGAAGAAGGGACATTGGAAGAGAGATTTCCTCAAGTACAAGGAAGATAAGAAGAACGGAATTGTTACTTCTGAATTAGGTATATTCATTATAGACTTTAACTTCACTAGCTTAGCATCATGGGTATTAGATACCGGATGTGGCTCACAACTTTGTTTCAATTCTCAGGGACTAAGGAACGCTAGAAGGCTAGAGAAGGGAGAGGTTGAACTACGGGTCGGCAATGGAGCCAGAATTGGTTCCATATCTGTAGGAACTCTCAGTTTGTCTTTGCCCACCGGGCTAGTTTTGGAACTAGATAATGTTTATTATGTTCCTAACATTATAAAAAACATCATTTCAATTTCGGCGTTGGACGCCAAGGGTTTTAAATTTCAAGTAAAGGACAATGAATGTTCGTTTTATCTCGATAATGTTTTATATGGTATTACACATTCTGAAAATGGTCTTTATGTGCTTGATTTAGACAAACAAGTTTATAATGTGAATAATGCTAACAAAAGAGCTAAGACCATGGAGTCAAACCAAACATACTTGTGGCATTGTCGTCTTGGCCACATTAACATCAAATGCATCAAGAGACTTCTATAGGAAGTGTTCCAGGTGTGGATCCAAGGGTTCTTTTGGGTGAACAGGGTCTCGTCAACTACCTACACAAGGCAGCACACGTAAACTGCCCTCGGGGGTGGCTCGTGGAACCCCCCTTCGAAGCTTAAGTTAGAGAGTGTTTAGAGAGAGAAAGTGTACTTGGAAATATGTAGAAATTATAATGACTTGAGTGTCTTACCCTTTTCCGTTGTACTTTACCCTCTATTTACAAGCGTACAATCTCCTTCGTGGAGAGTTCAGCCTGGTCAGCCCTGCGGGCTGACTCTACCGGGCCAGTGAGCCCTCCTTTAATTGCTTTCTCGGCAGTGAGTGCGCACCCTGGGGGCTGGGCAATAGTTCAGCGGGAGATATCCTATACAACTAGCCCCTCAAGAGGTTGTATGAGGTCACTCATGCCGGCTCTTTGCTTGTAGGAACATTCTTCTTAACTGAGCCCAGCTGGAAGGAATAGCTTTGTAGGAGCTATCCCCTACAACTAGCCCCTCAAGAGATGGCGTGAGGTTCTTTTCATGCCAGATGTTCTGAGCGTGTAGCCTTATCGGCCATGACTCAACAGGTCATCTGGATGAATTAACCTGCACACTCCTAGCCCCTAAAGTCTCTAGGGTGTTGATGCACCCTAGAGACTTGGGAGGTCAGGTGCTGGTACAATTGAGTCTGCTGCCGTATTGTTTGTATGGTAATGTTGGTTCCAGTCTTAAGAAATGACGATCTCGCGGGGAGGAATTTCAATCACTCCCGCTGAAGTCTGAGAAATGACGATCTTGTAGAGAGGATTTTCGATCACTCCCGCTTAAGTATGAGAAATGACGAGCTTACGGAGAGGATTTTTGATCACTCCCGCTAAAGTTTGAGAAATGACGATCTTGCAGAGAGGATTTTCGATCACTCCCGCTGAAGTTTGAGAAATGACGATCTTGCAGTGAGGATTTTCGATCACTCCCGCTGAAGTCTGAGAAACGACAATCTTACAGAGAGGATTTTCGATCACTCCCACTGAAGGAATTTTTTTTTGGGGCGGGAATCGTGTTTGCATGAGTAGGACATGTGTTGACGATCCAGGATGTTAGTTTGATTTTACTGAAGTGACATAGCGGTTCGGTTTTGCCGCGTGTCTAACTGCCCATTTACTTTGTATTAATTACACTGTCCCCTCTTTTCACTTATTTCTTTTACTCCTATTAATTTTCGCTCTTTGCTCTTCCTCTTTCAAGCGTTCGTGATCCACCATTGTTGTGGTAAGTTCTTGCTTCTTCGTCTTTGTTTTTGTCTTAATTTTCACTTTATTTGCTTTTCCCTCGTTAATTCTTGCTCCTTCACTAACTTGTTTCTTCTTTGTTCTTCTTAATTGCAGGTTCGAGCTTTCGTCTTGCTGGGCTTTTGTTTTTGCCATTGTTGTTGTACTCTGTTGCTTCTGCAACTTTTTTTCCTTAAAGGTACTTACTTTGAACCTTTTGTTGTTTGTACTTACCCCATTTTTTCTTCTTTTTGCTTTTTCTTCGCAAGATTGTGCCTTTTTATTCTTCTCAATTGTCATTGTTCCCTTTTCTTCTCTTTGTTGTTGTATTTGCGTTCTTGGCTTTTTTCTTCTTATTCCTTCATTGTTCCTAAACTGATTCTTTGATTTTCTTGTGCCCCATTGCCTTTTCTTTCCATTGCGGACCCGTATTTCCTTGTAGATTTTACAATGTCTAATACTTCTAATAGTCACAACATGAGTGAGCCTCAAACGACCACTGGATCAGATTCCTCTTCCCAATCTTCTCTTTTAGGTGAGCGCCCAGCGCAAGCCTATTTCTCTTTCTTCTTCTCCTACCCCTATACGAACTGTTATCCCTCCTGACTTTCCCCCCGCGACAAGCGGGACGGGTACTGCTGCGACTCCTGCTGCTGCATCTGGGTCGAGTAGTAGTCGTCCCGCTGAGGGTAGTGCATTTCGCCCTTTCCAGCACAGGCCCCGCCCTGATTTCATCGATCCTTATTGCGAGCGAGTGCTCACACTGGATGGGGTTCCTTTATACCATCTTACCCGCTTGAGGCTGCGCGCAATGCGCCATAAAGCGTTAGCTGATGCTGTCAAGGCTAATCCCCCTGACGTGTCTCTTGTTAGCCCCATTCCTCACGTTCAGCCTTTAAACAGTTTTGCTTGGATTGATGAGATGGATGACATGCATCGATTTGATCATTATGTAGTGAGAGGTGGAAATACTAGGACTCCATCACTATCTCCTTCCCTAGCAGTTCAACAAAGCAGGATGACTGAGTAACCTGGTGACCGCTCATATTACAACTGTCAGCCCATTTATGTTGTGGAGCGCGTAGAGGAGGGCAAAACTGAATTTTTCCTTGACGACAAGTGTTATAGGCCCAAGAACTGTGTGTTGGATTCCAGTTGGCGCAAGGATGCTGAAAAGACTGGGTCTGGCAGCTGTTGGGAAGAAGTTCTATGTTTTTGAAGAGGGTTACGAGTTGGTTCTCCCCGCTAATGGTGCGAAGTTATCAGCTCCTCCTGCAGGTCATATTACTCTGTTTGCCTCGCAGCTAGATTTGGGTTTGAGGTTTCCTTTCGACCCCACCTTAGAGAAGGTGCTTCGTGCTTTCAATATTTATATCTCTCTAGTGCACCTTGCTTCCCTTCACACCCTGATTTGCCTATTGTGGTTTCTAAGGTTTCAAAGGTATCCTGAGTCCCTGCACTTGTTCAAGTCTCTCATGAGCCTGAAGAGGTCTGCTTCTAAGACTGAGTCGGGGTGGTACTATGTTGCTCCCAAGGAGAGTAGGGTCTTGTCCTACACAAAACTTGGACGTTTTAGGGACTAGACTGGCCAGTTCTTCTGGGTGAGGGTGCCTTCTAACTTTGCTGCCCTGCGCAACTTCAGAGAGATTCGTACTAACATAGCCGAGCTCACAATTTCCCCCTTTGGGCCTGCCCGTGAGACAGAGGCTTTTGAGGCTCTATAGGGAGCGGGGACTGGTGACTCCAAGTTTCCCAAGGTCTGGCTGCCCAACTCCATCTACATTGTGGGCAATGAACAACTCTCTGCCATGCGTTTGTGCAGTACACATGAGTCTGGTAAGTTTTTCTGCTTTCTGCCTTTCCTTTCCCTTCCTCGTCTTATTTAACTTTTCTGCTGTTTTGTTTTTCAGGCTATGACAAGTTGGACAAGCGTATGCTCGGGCTGGCTGATAATTGGAAGGACCCTTTGACCACCACTCCTAAGAATCCTCCTCAGCTTTTTGATACGCTTGAGGTGTTTGCGGGCTCTCTGAAGGGTGAGGTGCGCCTGGCTCCTGCTGAGCTGCGGGCTGTTGTTGGCACAACAGCTACTGGTGAGCGTGCTAGGTCCAGCCGCGCTGAGCCTGAGCCTTCGTCCTCTATTGTTGGGAGTAGGCGTGAGACTCGCCCTGCTCCTCAAAAGGAGGCTTAAGATTCTGAGGCGTTAGTGGCGCCTGCTGCTTTTCTTGAGAAGCAGTCTGTCGCGGCTTCCGGCCAGGTGGCACCTCAGACCTCTGCTGCCAAAAGGCAACGTGACCAAGCTACTGATGAACCAAAGGCTACTGCCGATGATTTTGCTGACAGTGTTCTCCAGTTTCCCTCTGAGGGGATTGAGACTACTGATGCGGGTGAAAAAACCCGTTTCTTCTACTTAGCATGTTCTGCTCTTTCCTTCTTCTGTTGATGATACTACCGCTGTGAAGGACACTACTGTTCCTTCTGCTGCAGCCGCTGATTTTCAGCTCCCTAGTGAGTCTATCATGGAGCTTCCTAGATTTCCGCCGCGTCCCTACGGGCTGAGAGGGCGGCTTCGAAGTGCTTCACGGGGTGGGCTCTCCCGAGCAGGGGATTCTAACCAACAAGATCGTCCAGTGATTGACTTGGAGGACGATCCGGTGTCTTCTGCCCCTGCCGGAGATGAGCTAGAAGAGAAAAAGGCTTGCACTTCTCCTGGTCCAGACCCTCTTTCCTCCGCATCTGCCAACACTAGGCTTCCAGGTGGGAACGCTGGTGGGGAAGATACTCTGAACTCCAGTTAACTTAACTGTTGTGTTCACCAGTTCTTGAGCGATGCCTTTGAGAATCCTTTGTCAACGTCCTCACTCTCTTCTGGAAGGACTTTCCGCCCCACTGGGGCAATTGAGTTTGCCGAGGTTCCCATTGATGTTCATCTCCGCCCAATACTTTGTCCTGCTAGAGCTGAGAATGCTCCCTTTCGGCCCTTAATGAATATGAGGGCTGACGAATCTTTGTTTGTGGACGACCCCCAGAAGGGTTGTACCTTAGGGTACCGTTTGACTCAAGGGGTTCGTCTTCCTACGGATTCTACGCGTAGCTCAGTCAGCCTCCTAGCTGCTACGGCCTGCCATGACCTGCAGATGGTTAGTTTCTGCTTTCGGTCTTTCTCTTTCTCGTTTCAGCCTTTCTTTTCTTCTCTGCTTATTCTGTTGCTACTGTTTTTTTTTGTTAACTCCCGCTTTGGCCTACTCTTCTCTTCTTCTGCTTTTCTTGCAGCTTGTTATGTCTGTTGGAGTTTTGTCCAACGCTCTGCTGTTAGTGGAGAAGGAGTATTAGAATCAGGGCATAACTCCCTCTTAGAGGAATTTGGAGGTTCAGCAAGCTCAGGCTGAGAGGGATGCCATGGCTAGTGAGGTGACTCTACTGAGGGAGAAGGCGGACGCCCTGCAGCTCCAGTTGGGAGAATTTCAGCTAACTCAGACTAAGTTGAAGAGCTACGAGGAACAGTTGGGGACCTCTCAGGCCAGGGTGAAGACGTTGGAGGCGGAAATGGCAGATCTGCGGGCTACGCATACTGTTGAGCTTGAGGCTGCTAGGAAAGAGGCTCTTAGATCTTTTGCGCTCTCTCCTGCTTTTGTTAAGCTATTGGCTGATCGCCATGATGGTGGATGGGAAGCTGCGGCTCGGTGCGTTAGTAGTTTATATGGTGAAGGTGAGGAGCAGCAGACTCGCTTCAACGCTTTCTGGGCTAAGTTTGAAGCTGAAGGTGAAGCTGGTTTTTTTTACTTTCCTACTGATCATCCTCGTGCTGCTGGCTGCAAGATTCCCAACCAGGCTGTGCTGAACTTGGAGGTGCCTCTCTTCCCTAACGTTGCTGCAGCTATCGGAGTGGAGTCCTTGACTGGTGATCAATAAAGGTTATGGCGGTTGTCACCCTCCTACTCCAGTGGTTCTTCTAAGTTTCCCTCACCTAGATCTGTTGTAACTAGGTAGTTTTTTTTACTATCTTTGGGGTGTATAGCTGCCAAAGATTATGTTTCTCTATGTAATTCCTGAATACTTTATCTATTGTTGCTGGGTCTGCCTTTCTTAACTTGGATTTGTGTTCTCCTAACTTTACCTGCCGAGTGTTCGAGGGGTCAGCTTTATTCGTCCCGGGACTGACTTGCTGAATATTTACTCTGCCTTGGGGGGCAGGGGTTTTGCTTTATAATGTACGCTCTTTATGATCTTCTTCTGTTGCTTTGCCTGCTTTTTATTTTATTGTTTGCACATTTGTCTTGAACTATGCATTTTTTAGCAATGTCAAGATCTTTTAGCGCTGCAGCATCTTTATTGCATTTGGTGGGGCCTCGTAGGTTGGCCCTCCCTATCTTCTTGGTTTAGTTGCTTAGCGTTTTCCTGCTTCTTTGTACTCTGTTGTGCTTTAGCAGAAACTTTGTCACATTTTATTCTTCCTGCTCTATTTGCTCTCAGTGTTTATGCATTGCGCTCTCCACTTGGCTCTGACCAGAGGTTTTGCCTGTGCGCTGTCTGGTTTGTTCGATTGCGCGCTGTTTAATGTACCCCTGCTGAGTCTTATTTGTGTCGATCAGCTTTTTGCCTATTCCTTTTATGTCATTCAGCTTGTTTTGCTGTCACTTATCTATGTCATTCAGCTTACTTATGCTGCGACTTGCCATTTGTGAGTTGTCATTCAGCTTTTTTATGCCGTGACTTATTTATGTCGTTCAACTTTTTTATGCTGCGACTTTGTCATTTTGTGCCTACTTACTTCTTTTCGTAAGGGCTTATTGTCTGTTTGTCTGCTCCTTTCCTCTCCCCCTCAAAGACATGGGCTAAGTGGGACTAAGAGAGCCTTAGTGTTTCCTACATAGCTCATCTTCTTCTTTCCCCTTTCCTCTCCTGCTCAAGCTGAACGTGCCAGGCTTCCCCCTCAGGCGTCCCCGAGGTGGTGCCCTGTTTTGCTGTGAGCAGGTGAGGTGAGGTTTTAGGGAGGGGTGCGTTTACTTTGCCACCTTGCGCTAGAGTGCTTCTTGCTTTTAACACTTTATTATTATCTTTATTTGACTTTTGCATGTTAGCATATGATGCTTGGGCATAACATATTGAACAAATTTACGTAGCATACTCCTCACGTAGAGGCTTGTATTTCATTTAATAAAAATGGCTCAAATGCCTTAATTAACATAACATGGACTGAATAAGAGTTTATCAGACTTGAAAAAACTATGTTTGTTTTTTCAGACTGTTTAAACAAAAAACTTCTTAAACACATCCGGATTGAAACTGTTTCTTAAGACCTGACCTTCTTGATCTGCAAGGAGGAACGCTCCTGGTCCAACTTGCTCGTGAATGATGAAAGGGCCTTCCCAATTTGCTGATAGCTTTCTATTCTGATTTCCTCTTCCCACTGCTGCTGTCCTTCTAAGGACTATGTCTCCGGGCAAAAGCTCCCTATGCTTGACCCTGTTGTTGAAAGCTTTTGAAATCTTGCTCTTCTGGGCTGCCAACTTGAGAGCTGCTTGCAGCCTTACTTCTGGCAGGAAGTCTAGCTCTTCCAGCATACGCTTTTCATTTCCTTGTTGCTCATAGTGTTGTATCCTCAGGCTGGGGATTTGTACTTCCACTTGGACAACTGCGTCAGCCCCGTAGGTCAGGGTGAAGGGGCTCTTCTAGGTTGACTCCTTCTTAGTGGTCCTGTTTACCCAAAAGACCTCTGGGACTAGGTCTGCCCACAGGCCTTTGTACTCCTCCAGCTTCTTCTGTAGGGCTGTAAGGATCAGCTTGTTTGCCGCTTCTGCTTGACCATTGCTCTATGGGTGGCAGACTGAGGCACTTGCATACTTGGTGCCCATGTCCCCCTGGTAGTCTTTTATGGTGTCACAGTCAAATTGGCACCTGTGATCGAGGATTATGCACTGTGGCACCCCGAATCTTGTGATGATGTTTTTTCATATGAATGTCCTGACTTGGGCTCCCTTTATGTACTTAGTGTGTTTGGCTTCTATCCACTTTGTAAAGTAATCTATCGCCACAATGAGATACTTCCTGCCCGCTGACCAAGTGGTGAAAGGTCCCAATATGTCCATTCCCCACTGAGCAAACGGGATCGGGCTGAGGTCTGGGCTGGATCGTTTGCTGGGTGATTTATGACTGGTGAATACTTTTGACACTTGTCGCATTTTTTCACATATTCTAGTGTGTCTTGTGTGAGAGTTTGCCAATATGCTCCCCTTCTAAGGACCTCCACTCCCAATGCTTTTCCACCAATGTGGTTGGCGCATATTCTGGAGTGAGCTTCTTCCACAATGCCCTCCTGCTCCCACTCTGGAATACACCTCAGCAGTGGTTTTGAGAAGCCTTTTTTGTTGAGTTCTCCGTTCATCACTACATACCAGTTGGCGTCTTTCTGCACCTTCTTAGCCTGTACTTCATCATCGGGCAGTGAGCCGTGGACCTTGTATGCCAAGATGTCTGAGAACCATGCTCTCTACCTTCCAATGCAGTTTACCTGCTCTTTTTCGGCAATGATGCTTTCTTCTAGCACCTCGACCATCACTGTCCTTGTGAGGCTTTGTAAGGTGGAGCTGGCTAACTTGCACAAGGCGTCGGCCTGAGAGTTTCTTGCTCTAGGGACCAAGTCTATCTGGAAATGGACTACCTGGGCTGCCAGTTCCTTTACCTTGGTTACGTACTTCAGCATGGTTGCTTCTCTTATCTCATATGCCCCCTGCAGTTGGCTCGCAACGAACTGAGAATCAGTTTGAAGGTGTACTTTGCGGGCTTCGGCTGCGAGGCTCATGCGCAGGCCTGCCAGCGCCGCTTCGTACTCAACTTCGTTTTTCGATGCTTTGAACTTGACCTGTATGACATACTCGAATACGTTTCCTTCTGGAGATGTCATTATGACTCCTGCTCCGCTCCCTGTTTGGGCCGAGGACCCATCCACTTCCACCTTCTAGACCCCAATATCATCCTCTTTTTCCTCGTAGGAGGCTTCCACTATGAAGTCTGCTAAAGCTTGTGCCTTGATGGATGCTCTAGGTTTGACCTCGAATTCGTACTTAGAAAGCTCAATTGCCCATTTAAAGAGTCTGCCCGATGCATTTATTTTTTGTAATGCTTTCTCCAGCGGGTGGTTTATGAGGAAATCTATTACATGCGCGTCAAAATATGGCTTTAGTTTCCTTGCTGTTGTGACCTCTGCGAAGGCTAGCTTCTCTAACAATGGGTACCTTTGCTCTGCCTCGGTCAGCACATAGCTCACGAAGTATATTGGCCTTTGCTGCTTCTGTCTTTCTACCAGCAAAACGGCAGCGATTGTTTGTATCGACGCAGAGATGTACAGCTGCAACTTTTCTCAGCTCCAGGCAGATCATTGTTGGGAGCTTAGTCAGATGCTGCTTAATACCCTCAAAGGCTTCTTTCTCTTTAGCTTCCCACTTCAATTCTCTGTTCCCTTTCAGTAGCTGATAGAACGGCAGGGCCTTATCCGCTGACTTGCTGATCAACCTGGTCAGCGCGACCATTCTGCCTGTCAATCGCATGATATCCTTGATGCACTTAGGCTCAGGCAGGCTGAGGACACTGGCATCTATCCCTCTCTCGCTGATCAGAAAACCCAAGAACTTTCCCGAGCTTACTCCGTAGACACATTTCTTCGAGTTAAGTTTGATTTTATACTTGTTCACGGTGGCAAATGTTTCTTCCACATCCATGATAGGTCCAGCCTGCGTGAATCTCTTAACAATTGAGTCGTCAATGTATACTTCAACATTTCTGCCCTTCTTGTGAAGGAATACTCTATCCATTGCCTTCTGAAAAGTTGCCCCAACATTCTTCAGCCCGAAGGGCATAGCTATGTAATTATACACTCCCTCTTCAGTGATGAATGCAGATTTCTACCTGTTTGGCTTATGCAGGCTGATCTGATGGTACCTTGAGAAGGCGTCCATGAAGCTTAGTAGGGTGTGCCTCCTGGTTGAGTCTACCAGCTGATCTATCCGCGACAGCGGGTAACGGTTTCTCGGGAAGGCCTTATTAAGATCTGTGAAGTCAACACACATTCTCCACTGGCCATTTGCTTTCTTTACCATGACCACGTTGGCTAACCACTCTGGGTAGTCACAAGGTTCAATGAATCCCGCGTCCAGGAGTTTCTCCACCTCCTCCTGAATTGCTTGGTTTTTCTCCGTGGAGAAGCTGCGCTTTTTCTTCCTGATTGGCTTAATATCCTCCTTCACATTCAGCCTGTGCACCATGACTGGTGGGTCGATTCCAGGCATCTCATCTATGGAAAATGCAAAAACGTCTTTGTTCTTCCTCAGCAGCTCTATGAGGTGTACCCCTACTCCTGGATCAATGTCTTTCCCGATTTTCATCGTCCTTGAGGGGTCACCTTCTGTTAGCTCGACAGTGACATGCTCCCCACTGGGAAGTGGCCTGGCCATTTCCTCTTTTACAGGCTCAAAGTTCACCATATAAACTTTTGTTTATCCTTTTCCCTGTGATATACTTCACGCTTCCTTTTCCTCGACTTCCTCTCAGGTTGCTCAGTGGGCCTTTTCTCAGAACCAGGCTGCTGTCTGGTTTTTGCGGGATGCTTTAGGGTAGTTATGTAACATTGCTGGGCTGTCTTCTGACTTCCCCTAAGCTTTGCTGACCGTCCCTCATTAGTTGTGTAGGCCATGGCAAGGTGATAGGTGGATACCACCCCGCCTATCTTGTGGATGAGCAGTCTTCCCATGATCACATTGTAGGGTGAAGGGGAGTTTATCACAAGGAACTCTGCCCGGACATCACGCCTTCTTGATCTTTCCCTTACTCGGACTATGAGTTCGATTATACCTTCTAGGATAAGCCCTAACCCGTTAAACCTGGTGACATCGTAGCTCAGCCTCTTCTGGTCTTTTTTTCCAACTTCAGCTCGTTGAACGCAATGATGTATATGATGTTGGCTGAGCTGCCTCCGTTTATCAGTATTCTATCCACCTCCTAGTTTGCGGTTCTCATTGTCGCCACCAGCGGGTTATCATGAGGGTAAATTATGCCCTTCTAGTCATAGTCGTCAAACGTGGAATGCGGCTGCGGGGGAAGAGGTTGCCATCTACGCTTATCATTGTCATTTATTTGATGTACTGGACCCTTGCTGATCACATACACCCTGCCTTCTGGCTTGCCATCTATGTCTCTGTCTCCGGCTGGGCCCCTATGACCTCCTCTGCGGTCAGGGCGGCCTGCTCTATCCTCATTCCTCCTTCTGGGAAGGTCATCGCGCTGTATAAACTTATTCAAGTACCCTCTCCTGACTAAGTCTTCTATGTTGTCCTTCAAGTGTGCATTTTTCAATGGTGTGACCATGGTCCCTATGGAAGTCATACCACTCCTGGTATCACGATTCCTGTTAACCATCCTCAAGGGTCTCTGCCACTTGTCGTCAGCTTATTCACGCTGAATATATGAGACCTGGAATGGGTTAACGAGGTATATTGGTCGAACATCCCAGACCTTGGCCCTCTCTTTGGGTTTGACCTTCTCAGTCCTACTGCTCTGTCCGCTTCTCTGCGGTTTTACTCAGCCCTGCTCGGCTGGTCCACCCCAGGTGTGTTCTCTGCCCGGGTGACCTCTGCCTGCTTAAGTGAGTCACCAGGTGCTTTCCTACCCAACATTGCTCTTTCAATCTCATCTGCTTTGATGAACTCGTGCGCTTTGCCCAGCGCTTCAGCGAGTGTTTTAAGGATTTACGCCCCATATACGCTCTGAACGGTGACCCTGGTAGTAAACAACTCTGCATTGCTAGTAGCGCTACCTCCTGGCTCTTATTTGGGATGGTTGTTGCCTCCTTGTTGAATTTGGTGATGACCTCCCTCAGGGGCTCGTCTTTCCCTTAAACCAACGACATCAGCTCGGCTGTCATCTTTGTTTAGTCTACCAGGGTTATGAAATGCTCCATGAACATTCTCTTCAATTGGCTGTAGGAGTATACGGAACATTTGGAAATGGCTCCATACCACTTCGCTGCCAACCCCTCCAGGGTCGGCGGGAAAGCCTTACAACAGATTGAGTCTGTCATAGTGTAAAGTACCATGTGATTCTCAAAAGCTTACATGTGGCTTTTGGGTGTTGTGGTTCCGCTGTATCTGTAGCTTGGCATCTTTATTTTCCCCATTGGTTCCTCAAAAATCCCCTGGAAAAAAGGGGAATCATCTGGAACAACCTGGATTCACGCTCGCTTGTCTGTCACCTTGCTGGGTTCTCGCTCTGAGGTTGGTGACCTGCTGCGGGGGCTATTTCCTCCACGCTCCATTCTCGATTCAGGTTACGAGCTTCTAGCTTAAATACCTTCTTCCTCAGCTGAATGAGCTCTCTCTACTTAGGGGTGAGGGTCGAGGACGCCGACTTTTTCGCTACAGGCTCCGCAGCTGCCGCTCTCGGTGACAAACTTGCCCCCTTACCCATATTGGTGAGGATCACAGTCATTGCAGCCAGCTGCTCCTTACTGCACTTAGAGAGGTTCTACAGAATGGCTGGCATATTTACGTGCTGCGGTTTCTAGGTTACAGGTGCTGAAACAATGAGCTCATTGTTCGCGCTTGTTAACGGCATTCTGTATTTGAAAACGGAACTGGATCCCACCGGATCTATTGGTTTAGCCGACGCTTTAGCAGCAGCTGATGTCGATCCGGTGGGGTTGGATTTATGCGAGATGGTCGATTTGGGGTTTCCGATGGATCCTTTTGGATTAATGGTTACTGGGGGTGATTTTTGTGGTGTTTGGCTGGTCTCATTAGTTTTAGTCATGGGTGTCCATACAGTTTCTTCTCCGGCCATGGTGGTTAGTTAACTAGTCCCTAGCTCAGATGGTGAACCTCAGGCTAGATGATCCTTCCCCTCCTTCTAGCGCCAATTGTTCAAGGTGTGGATCCAAGGGTTCTGCTGGGTGAACTTGGTCTCGTCAACTACCTACACAAGGCAGCACACGTAAACTGCCCTCGGGGGTGGCTCGAGGAACCACTTTCCGAAGCTTAAGTTAGACAGTGTTTAGAGAGAGAAAGTGTACTTAGAAAGATGTAGAAATTATAATGACTTGAGTGTCTTACCGTTTTCCGTTGTACTTTACCCTCTATTTATAAGCTTACCATCTCCTTCGTGGAGAGTTTAGCCTAGTCAGCCCGGCAGGCTGACTTTGCCGGGCTAGGGAGTGCCCACCCTGGGGGCTGGGCGATAGTTTGAGAATTGCGAGGGATGTTTATTAGGCAAGATGATTAAACAACCATTCTCCAAGCTGGGAGAAACGGCAGGAGACTTATTAGATCTAATACACACTGATGTATGTGGACCAATGAGCTCCACCACAACAAATGGACACCGATATTTTATCACCTTCAAGGATGACTATAGTAGATGTGGTTATGTCTACCTAATGTCGCATAAATCTGAATTGTTTGAAAAGTTCAAAGAATTTCAGAGTAAAGTTGAAAATCACCTTGGCAAGAAAATCAAAGCCCTTCGATCGGATGGAGGTGGTGAATACTTGAACCAAGAATTCGATGACCATCTGAAAGAAAAGGGTATACTTTCAGAATTGTCACCTCCAGGAACTCCACAATGGAACAGAGTATTCGAAAGGAGAAATCGAACCTTGATAGACATGGTACGATTAACAATGGGTCTTAGTGATCTTCCTATCTCTTTCTGGGGACACGCACTTCTAACTGCGTCACTAACACTGAACCGTGCACCAAAGTGTTTGTTGCTCGCGATGGTGTGTATTTGGAGGATAATAAAACTCTACAAAGTTCGTGAGGATGAGCAACAAAATCAGAATGACAGTCAAAGTTCTCAAACAGCATCTGTTGACGCAGGTCAAAATGATTAAAATGTGCAAAGTCAAACCGACAATGCAAATGCTCAATCCATTACCATACGTTGGTCTTCGAGGCTGAGATCTCAACCTGATAGATATCTTGGTTTAGTATTAACCGAGAATCAGGACATCTTAATTATGTATGGAGATGAACCGGCAACCTAATCAGGGTAATAACTATAATTTCTAATATCATATATGACAATTATGATTCCTGTGATGCTTCTTATTTTCTTTTCTATATCATGTTAGTATCATGTTAGGGTTAAAGCTTTGATTTTTATTGCTTAGTGACATGCTAGGGTTTGTTATTAATCTTGTTAGTATCATGCCTAGGATCATGCTATTATTATGCTTTAACATGACTAATATGATTATTTTATGATGATTATTATGATTATGACTTTTTTAATTTATTATGATTGTGTTGCTTGATACATATTTTGTTGTTGCCTGATCACAACTTTTACGCATGTTAAAGGGAATTGGTACTTGTAATCATGCTTAATAAGATAATTAATAATCTTGTTTAAGGTTAATTTGATTATAATTCAAGTGATTGCCAATAATAGATTTATTTCTGCATTAAATTCAACCAACATAGATTAAACAGGTTTAGGGTTAAACCTATTGATTGCATGTTAGTCAGAAACCGCACATGAATACGATCAGAATAAAGTAGAGGCCTATTATTAGGGCAGGTTCAATCTCTTTTAGGTTGGATTTGTTCCTTCATCCCCAAACTACCAGTCATGGTTCCAGACCTATTGGAGTTGATGATCTCCTAGATCGTTAATGGGTGTAACATTCACCTCGTGAACGGTTTACAAGTTCCTAAAACTTGTTGGCGACTCTTTTCCTCTATATTCTTTTCTTTTGGACGCCACCATGCTTAATTGTATGATCACAGTGGGGTTCAAGCTAGGGATAATGCTTGAAATATTCCCTACAGTTTTTGGCGACTCCACTTGAGAGGATTCCTATTTTAATTCCTGAAATTTATTTCAGCAATGATTTAGAATGAGTGGATGACACTCGAAAAGTTCTAAGTATTTTATGTGTGTAATTTTGATTAACATTATTGTCATATGCATAAAAAAGATCTCATAGGAAAGAACATCCGTAATAAGTTAAAACATAGGATTTTTACACGTAGGAATTTTGAGGAATATCTTTCACAACTAGGACCGAAATAATGATGAACGAAACTGGAAAATTTTATCGAGCGTAGAAAGCTGCTAATGCATGTAGGAACTAGCATCAGGGAACAAATTCTAGCGCCAATTATTTGACTTTAGTGCCAGGCGGCAGCTTTTGTCGTCAGGCGCTAAAGCCAAATTGTGGTGTCGGCCTCTGTTTGCGAGCGCCAAGTTCTTCCAATACCGAGCCAGAAATATGCTTTCTAATTTCGACCAGTTTTTAGCACTGTTTGCTCGATCCTACTTGCGGATTGAGTTTTTTTCACTTTTCTGAAACCCATATGTGTTCTACATATGGGCATAACCCTTTGGGAATTCATGCTCCATCTACATGATTGAACGCTCTGAGCAACAAAGAGTACATCCCAGAATGTTGAATTCATCAAACCATAGAAAGCGAGTTTTTCTTAACTCGGGATGTCCCATCCACTCACGCTAACCCTTCACGTTTAGGCTTCCGCGCGGTGCATTCAGGCAATTAACCATCTACCCTCTTTTGACTAACCCATATCCCGAACTTTAGAGAACTAGAGCCATGGTTAGGTTGAAAACTCATTGCATCATGTTGTGCCTACTTGACTAATTGTGCATTATTGGTTGTGCATACTCTATGTGTTTTTTCCTAACCGTTTGTTTGACTTGTGTTAAGATTAAATAAACTGATTTATGACTAAAAGAACTTTGCCTAATTAATTAATTTGAGTAACTAAATTCTAATAATTTAATCAGAATTGATTTAGTACGACTTTAGGCTTCCCCTCTAAGTAGTAATACTGAAAGCAGTTCCAGATCGACGTTCCAGCAATGGCTCCAAGATTTAAACTGCAGCGCCACTCTGTGGAGCGTAGCGCCTGGCAATTGTCTTGTCGTCTGGCGCTACACTACAAAGAGAGGCGCCAGTCTTGTCATTTTGGCGACAGTTTGGTTTATTGCTCGAGTCATCACCTTATGTATAATTGAACAGTTTTCTAATCAACTCGGTTAATTTTTACTGGTAATAATACCGTGTCATGTCCTTAATCGAGTCTAGGCACTAAGTCCTAAGGTCTTACACAAGAGTCAAAGCATGTCACTTACACTCACCACATAAAGAACACACTAATGCACACTTTGACCATGTTTAAGAGAGTCTTGTATGTGCGTATTTTCCGTCATACTTTTTTAGGGAGTAAGCCGGATATTAATCCTCCAATTAAACCACTTGTTTGAACCCTATACTTAACTCAAAAAAATATACACCTTTTTTTTGCCAAAAATATACACCCCAATAAGCCCCCTATTTTTGCTTTTTACTTTTTAAAACCCATAAAGTCAAAGTTAATTTGAGTCAAGTCATTAAAACAAAAATGGTTTAATTTACAACGCATAGTCAAGAAAGGAAGCGCGTTTGATCAAAGACAACCATTTTATTCAAGTTTAAATTTTAGAGAAACCAATCGCTCGTAAAAGGAAAGCTAAGACGATAATGGCAACTTAAGAGGAAGTTAATGAGCTCAGGAACCAATTGATTACTGTGACTGAGGCGTTAAAGGTTTTAACCCTCAAAATCGATGATCCTGTGTAGCAACAACAGATGGACCTCATGCAAGAAAGCTTGAGAAAGTTGTCTAGTGACTATAAGTTTCAAGGAATTAGCTTACAAGGGGTCTTAGTGGACAAGAATCTTCTTCCGCAGAAGTTCAATGCCAACGACATCCCGAAATTCAAAGCGATTGACAACCCTTATTTTCACCTAAGAGCCTTTGAAACAATAATGAGCATTAAGGGTATTGACAAGAAGGTGTTTCCCTCTTTCTTTTTTCTATCTCTTGAAAGCATTTGTCAACAATGGTTCTTCTCTCTTGAGAAAGAAAGAACCTCTACATGGGAGTCAATAGTAAACGCTTTGATTGATAGGTACAAGTGAAACATTCAAGTTGAAATTGACTATAGGGAACTTGAAATCCTCAAGCAAAAGGAGAATGAAGGTTTCACATCTTTCTTTAACAAATGGAGAGAAACCTCTGCTAAGATGATTAAAGTACCAAGCGAAAAAGAATCGTTATGGTTGTTCATCAAGAACCTTCAAAGGAGTACTCCAAGCATCTCAAATACCAGAATAATCTCCATACCTTCAAGGCCGTCTATGACATTGGAATTCATATTGAAGACGACCTGGCTAAGCTGAAGTTGCTAACAGTAACTCCAGCAGTGGCTGGAAATGCAAGAAGAATGAAAATCCTTCTTCTTCCAAAACCACCCACTCAAACAATGATATCACCTTTAACTTAAGTGAAGTCCTTGCTATGAATAATCAAGAACAAAAGAAACAATTTAGGAGGAACTTTACTCCTATTGGTATGAGTTATGACACCGCATTTGACATACTTGACAAGAGGAAAATGTATGTCGTTATCTACCCTTCCCCCAAGTCAAACTAAATTTGTAAACACCTAACCAACCTTATATGAATATAGGGTAAGTTAAGGGTCGATCCCTAGGGAATGCAATGATGAAAACTAGAGTCTAAGTCAAGCTACCTCGAAGATGGAGTTGAGATTATGGTTGGAACTATGGAAAACTAAAACAAGTCTAATCAAGTAAATCAAAGGTCTAAACACTAGGGATATGGGTTCCACATGCAAGTTCAATGATAATGCTATTTTAGAGCTCAAACAATTAATTCAAGTATTGCAATGGACAAACAATAGTAGCAATCAAGAGAGTTCAAATCCTATCTCCTATAGGCCAATCTAGGTGTCACTATGAAAGGCAAATCAAGAAGAATCACAAGCAAACCCAATCAATTAGAGCAACTTTCACATCAATTGTTCATATCATTAAGAGTTGCAATGCAATCTAGATTAATCTTATAGGTTGATCACTCCTAGTCTAATCAATCACATGCAAAACTATGTCAACCAATTTAATTGGAACAAATCAATCAATCAAAGAGCATAAACTAGCAATTTCATTAATCAAACATGCTTCCCCCTTTCCCTAGCAACTAATCTACTCACTAATCATAGTGAAATTCAAAAACAAATAACTAGAAATTGCATTGATCATCATTCTATATCAAAATCTAAGAGAAATCAAAATATTCAACAATATCAAACTCAAATCCAAAGAAAAACAAGCAACAAGCATAAATCAAATAGCAAGTAAGTAAGAGATGAAAGAAGGAAGAGATTCTCACTAATATTGATGATTGAAAATGAAGAAATCCAAACTTGATTGATCAAATGTTGAGTTACAAATCAAAAACCAAGAACTTCTCTCTAAATTCTCTCTCTAAAACTAAGCTAATGAAATATTATCAAAAAGTTGGTTTCAAAAAGGAATTACAATTCTATTTATAAGTAAAGAAGAAACCGGCAAATCCCGCGACCTCTTTCGATGAATCCGCGGCCGCGGAGAAATGGGTACGGAACCCTCCGCGGGCTATCTGGGCAGAACCCGCGCCCGCGCCCGCGGCTAATTCCCTGCTCCCAAAACTCAATCAGAGGGCCGCGGTCTCTCTAAGACGGAGCGCCCTCTCTAGATTTCCCACGCCCGCGGGGCAACCGTGGGAAGCTCCTGCCAAAATCTGGCAATTCGTGCTTCTTGAGCCCGCGCCTGCGGCTCCACTTACCCACGCCTGCGGCCTGCTAGAAATACCTTGGAGACCAATCCGAGGCCTCTCCAAGGCCTCTCTAAGCCCTCTCTAGCCAAATGCTTCTTCCTTACTTGGTCATTAAGGTCCCAACTTGATTCCTTTGCAAAGGTGATTCTCCGAGTACCTACACAAGCAAACAAAGAAAGGAAATAAAATGGAAAAAGAGTCAAATAAAAGGAAAACACGAGAACCATAAAGAAAAGAGAAGAAAGAGAAACTAAAGGAAAAAGGACCAAAAATAAGAGAAGAAAGCATGAAAAAGGGAAAGAAATAACCCTAAAAGACTACCCTATGAGTGCCATAAATGACACTCATCAAATTGCCCCAAGCTAGACTTTTGCTCGTCCCGAGCAAAACAAAGGCTAAAAAGGAAAAAGAAGGGCTTATTCGAAGCAAAAAGAAAAAGAGGGGCGAGAATTACACTAAGACTCACTGTCGTAGGAATCACGGTTGTTTTTAGCTACAACAAGCCATTTAAACCCCTAGATCGCCCTAGAGGACGAGTGATGCTCTCGTAAGGGTATCCTAAGAGTTTACCCATAACTCTCCACCAAACCCCCAAGAGGCAAACCATAAAAGGAAAAGAAAGAGGAAAAAGGAAACATAATCTTTACGAAATGGACTTTACAAAGAGACTATAATTCAAATGAAAAACAACCTTTCTAAAGTGAATTATGGTATGCACGTTATAAGATACCTAAGGTTGATTGAAATATAAATATGCTAAGCATAGGAACTAGTTATCACACTCCACTTTCATCCCAAACGGTCTTATCGCGTTCCCCCTACTAATCTCATATCTCCCCTTAGTGAGCATCTCATAGATTCCGCGAAGGAACCGGAAAAAAGATCAATATTTTGGGCTACTCGACATCTTGATTTCGCATCCCCTTTCCTTAGTCTACAACCCATGATTCCCTCCACCGATGAAAGACTCAACTCCTAGGTCCAAAGGTCTTCCCAAAGGTTGTAACGTAAGGCAAGAAGGGTTAAGGTAGGCTAAAATTTAAAATTTGGTGGTTATCCTAAATTGTGAAACAAAGACCGGCCAAATCTCAACACCAAACTTAAGTAATCACCAAACAAAAATGTATTAACACCCCCAAGCTTATTCAAAGCAACAATCTACAAACATTAAAACAAAAAGCGCAAACGCTTTTCCCCCCAAGCTAAAAGAAACATTGTCCTCAATGCATAGAGAGGAGAAAGACACTTGAATTTTTATGGTTTTTTTTTTCTTTTTTTTTCATTTTCTCATTTATAAATTTGTTTGTATTTTCTCGTACTCCTTAAAATCATTAGTCCTTGCCTTTTTTCAATTCGGATGACTTTTTCAAATATGCATTTATTAACATCCTTGCCTCTTTTACTAAGGACGGCTTTTACATAAGCATTTGCCATTATTTACCAAATATAAACAACTCAATTATGTGTACCAATTCGAACCAAACTCCAACTTCATAGACCACAATCACCAAACATTGACCCTTGCTTTACAAAAACCAAAATGAAGGAGAACGAAACAAAAGGCTCAAGATATCTAATTATGCGGCTTGAAAAGAGGGAAAAAGGTTCAAAGGGGCAACAAGTAGGCAAATGTATCCCAAACCAAAAAAAAAAAAAAAAGTAAACATAAAGGGACTATCCTAGAAAAAGAAAATGCCTCCCCGAAAAGTTGCCGTTGTCCTCCCTAGGTAGTTCGGTCACGGTCTTAGGAATCATACGCTAAGATTCTAGATTAGGTTTGCGAAAATCAAGGATCCATGCCGCTCATGCAAGAATTTGGTGAAAGCTTGAAAAAATATACATCTCACATGGTTGTAGAAAAAACTCACTAAGGTTTTCAAATCAAAGATAGGGAGCAACTACCAACATGCCACAAACGAGTAGAATTCGGTTTCATGATCCCCTAGTTCTAGACAACTATCTTAGCATGCTTTATCCTAGAATCAACCAAACGTAATCTCAAACTGTGCATACCATTATTACCTAGGAAGACTATTATTCAAAAGCAAAAGTCCATTGCATACAAGTCCAATTTTCAAAAAGAGAAAGAGTGAAAATAAAGCCTCAAAAAGTTATGCACACAAACAAGAATAAAAGAAAGGGAAAGAAAAGAAAAGAGAAGATGGAAAACTTAGACAAGGACAAGAAAGGGAAAGAGGAAAAGGGCAAAGATGCAATCATAACACGTTTATCCCAATCGACATACAAGCGGTCTAATGGCAACATCGCCAAAAACCCCAAACACACTAAGTGTTAAATTCATACATCCTCGAACCTTTCAACTTCCCCTAAATCTAATCCTAATCTAAGCAACCAAGAAAATAAAGAAGTGAAAATAAAGAGGTAAAATAAGAAAGGCCTCACCAAGAGTCCGTGCTAAACTAAAGTACCCAAGGAGTAGGAACGTGCTTCTCCAAAAGGCTCCGCAATCCAAAGCATAGGCTACGAGCAAGGTGAGTTAAAGAAAAAGGCTATATATACAAAATGAAATTGTTAGTAACTTCCAAACAAAATCAAACGATAAAACACTTAGACACAAACTATATACAAAAACCTAGAGAAACCATCATCATCAAAATTTTTATTTTTCTCAAGAAACTCCCAAAAACATCATGAAGTGAAACAAAACAACAACAAGCAACAAACCAACGAGACCATTAGCAAAAATCCACCAAAAACCCTATCAAAGACTTCCCATCGAGCCCTAGGTGCCTCCCCCAAATCCACCATAAAACATCCTTTTTGACCCTCCCCCCTCACAAAATGAAGGCATCGACCACGATGCCTATAAGCATGCAAAATATGGCAGGGGGAGAACAAAAAGGGAAACAAACATGCATAAGGGGACTATTGGCCACTAGGGCCAGCACCATCATCCCCCGTATCCCAACCTCCGGTGTAACCGGGAGGAAATCCATAGTGACCCTTGAATAGGTCAAGTTGGGGTCGGGTCAATTGGTCGTAGGGCTCACGCTGAACAAGGGGCTTGGGGTGATGGGGGTTAACATAATAGTATGCAGGATCACTCCGATAATCACTCCCCCTCGAGACCCTATAATCATAAGGCGGGAAGTTGCGCCTTGGCACATCGGGGTCCTCAACCCCGGGCCAATATGGGTACGTAGGGAGGTTGTCACCACCCCAGGAAGGTACCGGCCCTTGTTGGGGCGGCACAAAAGGGTAGTTGACTGGAGGTGTGACCTCCCCCCTACGCACACTAGCGTCAATAAGGCGCTAGTTTGATACGACAGAGTTTGGTGGTCTGAGTACATACCTTGCATGCTCAATTGCATGCGCTTCATGTTGGCTCTCATGGCCTCCTTCTCTCGGAGATAAGAGTCTACTTGGAAATCTTGTTGTTGTTGTTGTCTGTGTTGTCTTCTTTCTCTTCTTCTTCTTTGAGCATCATCATGAAAATGCTCATGTTGTTGTTGTAGTGGCGGTTGTTGTTGCTCTTCATCATATTCTTCTCCTCCTCCTTCCTCCTCTTCCTCATCATTCTCATCACCCCCATCAATCTCATCATCCTCCTCCATCTCATCTTCAATCCTCCCATTGTCCCTAGGGACCATCCAAATGTTTCTAGCCTCACGAAGGATTGAGGTGGCGGCCGGGTTAGGGAGTAGGCAATGGTGGGTATTTCTCACTATCCAAGAGTAAGTATCGGTTCTTCTAGTGATAGTTATGAAACACAAAGTGTTAACTTGCTTTAAACTAATCCACATGTCTTCACTCCTTCCAACCGGAGTGCAAGACTTCAAGAACCCCTCTTGTTTAAAATACAACACAAGACGTGTCACCATGCCCCCACAATGAATTTCCCCTGTTTTGACCCCATGCATTATCTCCTTACAACAATTCATCAAGATATAGCCAAAATTAATCCTTGACCCTAACTCCGGCTTGGTAGCCATCCATAACACCATAATCTCCTCTCGAGATAACTTCCCCAAATCTTGCTTATTAAAGACCGAATACCCAAGAATTCTATGAAGGATCCTAAGGGCTGGATGGATAATCTCACTAGCAAGAGACTTCTTCGAATCAAACTCCCTCTTGTGGGCTATGGTTTTCCACCAAGAAACCTCATTATACTCAGTTTGGACTAGGGAGATAAGGGGCTCGAAGATATCACCATTGGGGTTGAAACCAAGGGCTACATTGAACTCGGCTAGGTTCATAGTGTGTTTGACATTGAAGAGTTGGAAGGAAATAATAAAGTCGGTTTCCCCCACCTTATTGAACTCAAATGTGGAGAAAAACTCAATGGACGGCTCCAAATAGGTTCTAGGGGAAGACTTTATAAACTCACCCAAGCTTAGGTTGTTTAGAAGGATGTCAAGGTCATTGTCAATTCCTAGCTTGGTCATGTCCTCACGAAAGTAAAGGCTCATTTACGTCGCTCATTTATAGTGTATTTGCGTCACTTCTATGAGCGACGCAACTGCTCGTGACGCAAATGACTTAAAAGTCATTTGTGTCGCTCCTAGTCGCGACGCAAATGACTCTTATTTGCGTCACTCCTATATAAAGGAGCAACGCAAATGACTCTTCTGATAAACTTCTTGTTTGTTATTTGCGTCACTCCTTAATAAAAGAGCGACGCAAAAGGCTCTTCAGATAAACTTCTTGTTTGTTATTTGCGTCACTTGTTTATATAGGAGTGACGCAAATGACTGACTAGACAATACAAAATTGCTTTATTTGCGTCACTTGTTTGTTTAATGAGTGACACAAATGAGGTGAATTTTTTTTTAATTATAATAATTGCCTTGTATATGTTTGTAGTATTTGTTTTCCTTGCTAGTGGTATAAAATTATATGCTAACGCTAATATAATTGAAAGGGAGTCATTGCAACTATATTGCCAAAACTTGCAGGAGGTCCTAAGACAAAACATTTGATACCATAAAGATGTTTGTACTACAATTTCCCAATATGATTTTAACAAAAGAAACATAGTATTCAGTAATCATGAAAATGCTTCAAGTATCAAAATTCAAGGGTCTGCAAACAATACTAATTTCTAAGCCCTGTGATAGATCCTAGCTACATCACAATATCTATCCAAAAAAACACCTTAAATTCCGGCAAAAGCCTTATTTCCACCAGCAGCAGCTCCAGCTGGAATCACCTTCAACACATTGAACCTCACTGTCTTTGAGATAGGCCTGGATAATTATCAGCGAAATATGATCAAGTTAAACGCTGAGATCTGTTAGAAATATACACAAATAACACAATATCAACCAAAGTGCTCCAAGAGCAACTGACCTGCATTGACCAATGATAACGTGGTCTCCTTCCTTGACACGGAAACAGGGTGACACATGTGCAGTGATGTTTGAATGCCTCTTCTTGTACCTGCAAGCAACATAACAACAAACAAAATAATAAGAATACCGAACAATCACATATAACACAACAACACTTGGGAAAACAAAATAGCTAATACTTGCCTTTGGTACTTCTTGATGTAATGAAGGTAGTTACGGCGAACAATAATACTTGCCCTAGTCTCAACTCTCAAGTACTTATGAGATTTACCCATAAATTTGCAAGAAAGTGGTTGTTTCCTTTGAATCATACTTTAAAAGAGCTTGATATTCTATCAACAATAAAAAAGATCAAGAGCTTGCTCTGCTATCAATTAGTTAAAGAGCTTGATGTGCTATCAACAATGAAAAAGTGAAAAACTAGTACAAATCCGGAACTGAGTTGAATCTAAGTTGCTTCTCCATAAATTTTACCCTTTCTAAAGTGCATCCATTGGCATCCTTCTTTTCTCCTCAAACTAGAACATTATCCCATGTATAAATCCAACTATAAATTCTTCCCAAAGGTCAAGATACTTAGTTCAGGTAACATAGCATTAACAAAGTACAATCACACTTATTTATCAAAAAAAAAATTAAGGCACAATCACACTGAAGAGACCATTTAAGAATCAACGTGATCACGTCACATAGTAGCAAGATATTGATGCCCAGCTCCACCTAAAAGCATTGGGTGATAAATAGCTTTACATTGAATCAACAACAGCAAATATGTGTCGCATCAGGGATCATGTCTTGGATTGAATTTAGAACGATTAAGAAAATATATAAGATCAAGAAGGAAGTAACAAATCTCAAATTTCTGTAAATAACCTAAACCAAAACCCAAAAAGTAGTCCTCTGTCAAGACAAATGTCAAACAACCACAAAATCTGATTACTGATTACAAGAGATCACTATAACACAAGCATATCAAAATAGCTAGTTTGCCCATACTTGACACAACAATGCTCAAGTATCAATCAGTCAACCATGTCATAAAGAACCAAGACTAACAATTATAATACACAGCTTTAATGGCTAAAGCTAAAATAAAGGCCCCTGTGTTGAAATGGATTCTAGTACAGCCTCTGCCAAGTTTTTGTTCTCTATCACATCACTTCCAACAATTAGAATGCTATCATGCTTGGAAAATCCTATCTGTTTAACACATGAAATTCAAGATACACACCAAATTGAGTTCTAACTTCTTAGACTAAAACATCCACATTGCATGAACTTAAATTAATTTTATCGAACATAATATATGTTACTAACCGTTGGTGATCCCAGAGGTGATTGTGTAAACAAAATAGAATGCCCTTGTGGAAACTTCTTGTCCTTAAAGATGTCAAGGAATTTTTCAACCGCCTTTGCTTCTTCATCGGTGTAGATTCCGATGGCCTTCCAGAATGCAATGCAATTTTCTGTCAGTTAATCTGAATATTGTTGTCCTGTTAATGGGACGATCATGGTAACCAGTGTAAATTTTTCAAATGGACCTACAAATTGTTTGCAAGCATCAAGTTAACAACTACATTTGACAGTAAGACGCTATTAAACTGTTGCAGCAACTGCAATGGGGCTCCTAACAAAGTGATTTCCATCAGACCATATCAACTCTCCGAAAACGTACCCTGCTGGAAAGCCACCAGCTTGAGCTTTTAAGGTCACCTTATAACTCTTCTCTTCTCCAGCTTTCGTGAACTGCAAAGACTTCGGTTCCACAGTGACCTCAACGCCGTTTGGTTGGGTCACACGAGCTTCATAAGTCGAGGTCTCTGCCACATTCTTAACTGTTCGAGTGACAGTGACTGAGCCAGATAGTTTAGGCATTGTGATTGAAGGGTAGTTGAAGTTCAATAGGCCACTACTTGTAGTGTTTGATGCTTGACATTTGTAGAAAGGATCAAAGGACTGGAGCATGGTTTGGTTATAGCCAAGAGAGCAAAGGAACTCTAAATAATCGCGTGTGGTTAAGTCAAAGACTAGCCCTGGATCCATGGCACGGTTTGGTCTAACATGTCCTGCTCCATAGGCGAATGGATCGGCTGTTGTGAAAGATGCATCCAACATTGGCTTCTCTGTGTTATCTTTGACTCTAGCTGCCACAAAATAAAATGTAAAATGTCATATATTATCTAGATTTTGTCCAGAAATGTTTCATATGCTCATGACTTCAATCCGAATAATAAGTAGATCAGAAAAAGAGTTGCAGGGTTACCGGTAGTCATTATAGCATATCTTATTGCGGTAGGGCTCCATGTAGGGTACAGAGTCTTAAGAAGGCCAGCAACCCCAGATATATGAGGGCAAGACATAGAAGTACCCGAGTCTAACATAAAGGAAACTCTACGCTTATGGGATAAGGTTCTTCTGTTGGACTTACTGCTCAAGAGTATGCAGCTAAGACATTCACTCCTGGTGCCGTGATATCAGGCTGTAGAGCACAAGAACTCGTCATTGTTACTTTATTATACATTAATACTCGAGTCCAACTTAACATTCTCAATATTTTTTGACATTTTCATTGACATTTTCAACACATTTTCGGAGAACAAAACTGCAAACCATTTTCAGAAATTATAAATTGCATTTTAAACTAAATGAATGAGCCATTCCCTTAAACCATATTCTGAGTTCTATAGCAATTATGACTTCAATTTCATGAAATGTTTACGCATTACAGAAACACAAATCAAAAATAAATAAACCCTAGAACAGAACTATAGAATTGGACGAAAAAAAAAAATACAACTTCACTAAATACAAGAAATCTTACCTTAGGTGAAATAAACTCAACAAATTCAACAATGTCGAACTGCTACACTAATCAAACTTAAATTATTGTTGCTGTAATTTGCTAGAATTCCCCGGTGTTTTTGGGGGCGAAATTAATCGATTTTTCCAGTCGAAACTTTCAGTCATTGCTCGAATATGAGGCCAGGATTTTTAATTGAATTTTTTGGGGTTTCTAGAGTTCGAATTCCTATGGTTTTGAGTAGATTTTTTGCTCAAAATGGGGGAATTTTTGTGGGAAATGCTCAATTTTTCTAGGGTTTATGGGTTCGGATTTCTTAGGGTTTTTGGTCCAAATTTTTGCTCGAAATTGCTCAATTTGCTGCCGATTATAGGTCTTTAACTTGATTGCGATTTTGAATGTTGAATTTGCTGAGGAATCGGTGTTTTTTTGGCCGAATTTGTTGGATTTAAGGGTCGAATTTGTGGGTGTTTTGGCTGTAGAAATTCAGTGGAGTTGCAACTTGTTTTTTCTTTTTGTTTAGTGGAAGGTAGGCGTGAAAAACTAAGGTCAAAATTCTGAAATAACCTAAATGCAAAAGATACATTTGCGTCACTTCATTATTAAAATGCGACGCAAATAACAAAAACATAATGCTGTATATTAGTCATTTGCGTCGCTCATTTACTAAAAGAGTGACGCAATTTATTCACTCACTCATTTGCGTCACTTGTCAATAAATGAGTGACGCAAATAAGATTATTATATGCGTCGCTTCAATAAATAAGAGCGACGCAAATAATAAAAATCTGCAATACAACAGTTATTTGCGTCGCTTCTTGATAAATATGCGACGCAAATGATGGTAAAATTTAACATTTGCTTCGTTCTTTCTAATGAGTGACGCAAATATGGCGACGCAAATGTACGTTTTTCTACTAGTGGGGGTTTGTTTAGACTGGTTCCAAAACTTGAGAGGGGGTAGAGGAGGAGGAGGAGCATCATCTTGTGTTATGGAATGTGGTTGGGGTTGAGGGTTTGAGGATTGGCCTTGAGAAGATTAGCCGGGGGATTGGTTTGAGCGGTTCTTGCTACTTTTCACTCTTCTTATCAAATCCATTTTGACAAAATTCACACAATTCACAAGAACAACACAAACTCCCTCAAACAAAACAACTACCACCAAAATTACTCACAACCCTCCTTACAAATCCAACTAAACCACCACAAACTACAAGGTACCTGTTCCAAACAACACAGCAACCAAAATCCAACAACAAACAACAATATCAATAATCAATCATCCATATAATCCTGAATCAACAAGAAAAAGTAACAATCACCCAAATATACCAAATTTCCCATAAATCAACCATAAAACACAAAAATGATGCTCAAAATAAAGGTAAACAAACCAATGTAAAGAAATCAATTGAAATTGACAAAAATATTACAAAGGTTGGTAGTATACCAAGATTGGAGACTCAAATTGAACTCAAAGCACTTCAAAGACTCGAAATTTCCCGAAAAAGCACGAGAAAGAAGAGAAGGAGTGTTGAAAATGGAGGAATACGGAAGAATTTGTTAAAATTTTAGGCAAAAGTTGAAGAAATAAGTAAGAAATTGATGTTTTGGGGTTAGGGTTTGAGAGGAGGTAGAGAGAGAAAGGGGAAAATTAAGGAGAAGAAGAGAAAATAAGAGAGGAGAGAGAGAGGAGATGGGCGCGCCCGGGTATAACAAACCCAGATCGCCGCGCCCTCTCACGACTCTACCGCGCCCCGGCAACTCTCCCGCGCCCGCGGAGAGACCGCGGGGCAACCGCGGGGAGCTCCTGGAACTTTTGGGATTTTTTTACCTCACGGGGGGCCGCGCCCTCTCCAAAACTTCCCGCGCCCGCGGAGAGACCGCGGGGCAACCGCGAGAAGTTCCTGGAATGAATTCCCAAATTTGCTTGAATTGAGGGCCGCGCCCTCTCCAGACATGACGCGCCCTCTCCAAAACATCTCGCGCCCGCGGAGAGACCGCGGGGCAACCGCGGGAAGTCCCTGGATTGAACTTTAATTTTGCTTGAAATGAGGGCCGCGCCCTCTCCAAAACTTCCGAGGCCTCTTCAAAACTTCCCGCGCCCGCGGAGAGACCGCGGGGCAACCGCGGGAAGTCCCTGGATTGAAATGCCTCAAAAAGGTGAAGAGGCCCCCGAGGTCTCTCCAAGCCCTCGAGGAGCCCTCTTCCCTGCACTCTAAACTCTTCATCAAAACCCCTTCTTTCCAACAAGTGATGATAATAGGCGACCTACAAAACAAACACAAAACCAACTCATAATAAAATCAAAAACCAATCAAGGAAAGATAAAAGAAAAGAAAGTAAAGAGAAATGAGATGAGAATCCGGGTTGCCTCCCGTAAGCGCTTTTGGTTAACGTCGTTAGCTCGACGTGCACCACCATCTCAAGGTGGCTTAAAAAGAATAATTTTGTGAATAAGTCCAACAAACACTCCATCATAGTACTTCTTTAGCCGATGACCATTAACCTTAAATGAAGATGAGGAGTTCAAAGGAGAAATCTCCACGGCACCATTATCAAAAACATCTTTCACCAAGAATGGTCCACTCCATCTTGACATGAGCTTTCCGGGGAACAACTTCATCCTTGAATTGTAGAGGACTTTGTCACCTACACAGAACTCCTTTTTCTCAATCAACTTGTCATGAACCTCCTTGGAGCGAGCTTTGTAGGTGCTAGCACAATCGTAAGCATCAAGTCGAAGTTCCTCTAGCTCATGAAGATCCAACCACCTCTTCTCCCCCGCACTAGCTAAGTCAAAATTTATCTTCTTGATGGCCCACAAGGCATGATGTTCAAGCTCTACCGGGAGATGGCATGATTTTCCATAGACAAGGCGATATGGAGTGGTACCAATAGGCGTCTTGAAAGCCGTCCTATAAGCCTAAAGAGCATCATCTAACTTGTTCGACCAATCCTTTCTATTCCTTGCAACCGTCTTCTCAAGAATGAGCTTTATTTGACGATTGGAGACCTCGACTTGGCCACTCGATTGAGGATGATATGGAAGGTCGAACCGTTGATGCACTCCATGTTTCCTCAACATCTTTTGGAAGGCGTTGTGAACAAAATGAGATCTGTTATCGCTTATCACAGCCTTAGGCACGCCAAACCTTGGGAAGATGATTTTGTTGAACAACTTCAACACTACTTTGTGGTCATTAGTAGGGGAGGCAATGGCCTCAACCCATTTAGAAACATAGTCCACAGCCACAAGTATGAATTGATTACCATATGAAGATGGGAATGGTCCCATGAAGTCAATCCCCCAAACATCCAAAACCTCTAACTCAAGAATGGGCTGTTGAGGCATCTCATTCCTCTTGGAGATATTACCAACCCTTTGACATCGGTCACATGACTTCACAAAGCCCCATGAATCTTTGAAGAGATGCGGCCACCACAAACCACATTGAAAAACCTTGGTAGCGGTCTTAGAAACACCCATATGCCCACCACTAGGGTCCGAGTGGCACATCCTTAAAACACTAGGCACCTCTTCATTTGGAACACAACGCCTAAGTAAGCCATCAACCCCTCGTTTGTATAGGATGGGTTCATCCCACAAGTAATGTCTTGCCTCCCTTTTGATTTTCTTCCTTTGGTTCTTTGAGAAAGAGGGTGGAAACTCCCCACATGCTAGAAAATGGGAGTTCCTTCACCTCTATGGCATATAAGAAGTCATCAAGCATTCTATCCTCAATTGGTGAACCATCATCATGAATTTGATCACCCTCAAGGCGAGAAAGATGGTTCGCCACAACATTCTCCGCACCCTTCTTATCCCTAATCTCAATCTCAAAAGTTTGCAATTCAAGCACCCATCGAATCAACCTAGGCTTGGACTCTTTCTTGGCAAAGAGATACTTGAGGGCCGCGTGATCCGTGAAAACTATGGTCTTGGAACCCAACAAGTAACAACGGAATTTCTCAAAAGAGTGCACAATTGCTAAAAATTTCTTTTCCGTTGTTGTGTAGTTCTTTTGAGCCCCATTGAGTGTCTTGGACATATAGTAAATCACATGAAGCTTCTTGTCTACACGTTGTCCCAAAACACCTCCAATAGCCCAATCACTCGCATCACACATCAATTCAAAAGGAAGATCCCACCTTGGGGCTTGAACAATAGGAGTGGAGATTCGGGCCTTCTTCAATCTATCAAATGCCTTCAAGCATTTGTCATCAAAAATGAACTCAACATCCTTTTGAAGAAGGTCATTTAGGGGCTTAGCAATAAGTGAAAAATCCTTGATGAATCTCCTATAAAAACCCGCATGACCAAGGAAAGATCTCACTCCCTTGACATTCATCGGAGGTGGAAGTTTCTCAATCACTTCTATTTTTGCTTTATCCACCTCAATGCCTCTATTTGAAATCTTGTGCCCAAGCACTATACCTTCCTCCACCATGAAGTGGCATTTCTCCCAATTCAAAACAAGATTGACCTTCACACATCTTTCCAAACACTTCTCAAGGTTCACAAGGCACTCCTCAAATGAAACACCCCCCACCGAAAAGTCATCCATGAAGACCTCCATTTCCTTCTCCAACATATCCCCGAAAATACTCATCATGCACCTTTGGAATGTAGCGGGTGCATTGCATAACCCAAAGGGAATTCTTCGATAGGCAAAGGTCCCATAAGGACATGTGAAGGTAGTTTTCTCTTGATCATCGGGGTGAATTGGAATTTGGAAAAATCCCGAATATCCATCGAGGAAACAATAAAACTTGTGCCTTGTTAGTCTTTCAAGAATTTGATCAATAAATGGAAGAGGTAAGTGATCCTTCTTGGTGGAGGTGTTTAGACGTCTATAGTCTATACACATCCGCCAACCCGTGACCATCCTAGTTGGAATGAGCTCACCCTTCTCATTCTCAACCACGGTCATGCCCCCCTTCTTTGGAACGACATGCACGGGGAAGACCCACCTTGAGCTAGATATGGGGAATATGATTCCCGCATCCAATAGATTGGTGATCTCCTTCTTAACTAACTCTCCCATTTGGGGATGTAGTTTTCTTTGTCGTTCGATAGAAGGAAGGGCGCCTTCCTCAAGTGTTATGTGGTGTTGGCACAAGGCGGGGCTTATATCTTTAAGATCATCAATTGTGTATTCCAAAGCACCGTGGTGCTTTCTCAAAACACCACATAACGCTTGAGCTTGGCTCACGCTCAAGGATGCACTAACTATCACGGGGTAAGTGGAATGAGGGCCCAAGAACTCATACCTAAGGTGTGATGGTAGAGGTTTGAGCTCTACCATAGGCACACCATTACTTTCCTTTGATGTGGCCGCTTGCAAAGCTTCTTGGCTTGAGATTTTTAAGCACATTTGCTCATCCACTTCCTCCATGCTTCCATTAAGCAATTCTTCATAGAATGCCACTTCCTTGCATGGTGTACCTACTTTGTCCTTGTTCAACAAAACATTCTCAAGAGCATCGTTAGAGGTCAGCAAGTGCTCATGCATGGAAGACACAACATGATCAAGTGAATCAATCATCATGCAATTTTCTAGAGAAGAACATGGATACTTCATGCTTTCATTCAAATCAAATTCAATGACCTCATCTCCTACCTTAAGGGAAATCTTTGCACTCCTCACATCAATCATAGCATCCGAGGTAGAAAGAAAGGGTCTACCTAAAATGATTGGAATGGTAGCATCTTCATCCATTTCAAGCACAATAAAATCCACCGGGAACACAGACTTCCCAACCCTCAATGGAACATCTTCTACCTTACCTTTTGGAAACTTGATTGACCTATCGGCTAATTCCAAGGTAGTGTTAGAAGGTAAGAGTTCCCCTAGTTCAAGTCTTTGATAAACCGAATATGGCATTATGCTCACACTAGATCCCAAGTCACATAAGGCATTATCAATTTGCATCTTGTTAATGGCACAAGGGATGGAGAAGTTTCCGGGGTCTTTCAATTTGGGTGGCATTTTGTTCATGATGATAGCACTACAATTTTCGGTCAAATTGATAGTCTCCACAACCTCACAAGTTCTTTTCCCACTCAAAATGTCCTTGAGGAATTTGGCATAATTTGGCATTTGGTTGATCACATTGGTAAAAGGTAGAGAAAGATGAAGTTGTTTTAGCATATCAATGAATCTCCCAAAATATTCATCCAATTTGTGTGTCATGAATTTTTGTAGGTAAGGGAGCTTGGGTTTCACAATTTCTTTCTCTACTCTCACCTCTCTAGGTGTCTCAACCACAAACTCATCCAATGATGCCCTATCCCCCTCATTCTTAACCAAGGCTTCCTTAGGAATCTCCTTATCTTCACCCTTCCTAGGCAATCTCTCCTCAAGAACCTTACCACTCCTTGTAACAATAGCATTCACGTGTTTCTTGGGATCAAGACCTTGGGAAGGTAAAGAAGAAGGGCTTGCATGATTTTTCAAAGCATTAGCAAGTTGAGAAATTTGGTTTTCAAGCATTTTATTATGGGTCATCATTTCATTGAACATTTTATCACTAACGGCCATGTATGTGTTCAACAACTTGGTTTGATTCTCAATTATTTCTTCCAAATTGGTCCTAGGTGAAGAAGGTTGTGAATAGGAATTTTCTCCTTGAGTCCTTAGAACAAATCCCGGTAGGGGACCTCTTTAAGCATTATTTTGAAAATTGCCCCTCCCTTTATTGTTCCAAGTACCCCTATTTTGATTTTGACCATAACCTCGATTATGGTTACCACCACCTTGATTATGATTACCACTACCTTGGTTGTGATTTCCATAACCTTGGTTTTGATTACCATAATTTTGGCTTTGATTTTGGCCACTATAACCTTGGTTATTATAGCTACCACGAGAACCTTGGTTCCCTTGGTTTCTATAACCACCACCTTGGTTATAGTTGTCAAAATTGCCTTGGTTTTGGTAATTCCTATTCCATTGACCTCTTTGGTTATCAAACCTTTGAACATTATTATTTGACACATAATTAACATGCTCACTCTCATTGTTATCAAACTCATCAACACATTTATTAGGACAATTACTAGAGTCATGATCATACGATCCACATGCATCACAAAACAAACAACCCATAGGCATATTATGTGAAGAGGGAGGGGGTTGAGAGTTAAAAAGAGTACCTCTCCCCTTAAATTGGGAGGGAATATTTGAAACTTGAGAAGAAGAAAAAGCGCTCTCCAACTTGGCTTGAATTGCGGTCACCTCCTTTCCCAAGTTTGTCATTTGGGAGGAAAGGTTGTTGATCGCATTTAAATGGTCCACCGAGTACAATGAAGATTGCTTGCTTGAAGAGTCCCTCTCCCCATCTTGCCAATCTCTATAGTACGTCACCACGTCCTCAATAATGTCCACCACTTCTTCTTCGGTCTTGTTCATGATAGGGCCCCCGGCCCCCCCATTAAGGCATGACTTGCCTTGGGGACTTAAACCGCCATAGAAGATTTGGACAAACTTGGTATGTTAGGATTCCGTAGTGAGGGCACTCCCTTTGATACTCATTGTATCTCTCCCATGCTTCGTAAAGGCTTTCATTTGGCCTTTGCTTGAACCCTTGAATCAAGGCTCTTGCCTCCGCCGTCTTCTTTTGAGGGTAGAAGCGGGACAAGAAGGCCTTTGTAACATCATCCCATGTTCTCAAGGGATTGGGCTTCACCTTATTATCTAGCCACTCTAAGGATCTTCCTATGAGAGAGAAGGGGAACAACTTGAGGCGGATGAACTCTTGAGAAACTCTGTTGACTTTGATGGTGTTGCAATATTTCTCAAATTCTTTAAGATGGTTCAACGGGCTCTCATTCTTAGCCCCACTATATTGCCTCCTCTCAATTAAGGTGATCATGGCCGACCGAATTTCGAAATCATTTGCCGGAGTTGTAGGCGGAGCTATGCCGCTCTCAAACCTATATGCACCGGGTATTCCTAGCTCCTTCAAGGCCACTCTCGGATTTTCTCCCATGCCTTGCTCTTCTTCAATCTCTTCTTCACTTGAAGAACTATACCCCAAGGATCGATTAACTATTCTTCTCCTTGAGAGAGTCCTTTCGATTTCCGGGTCAAAAGGCACAATGGATCGATCACGAGCTCTATGCATGCAAAACATCAAAGAAAATATTAGTAGCACGGCTACAAGTGTAGCCTAAAGAAACAAAATATTTTTGTATTTTTTTTTCGATTAAAATGAAGTAGACTCAACAACAAAAGCTAAGCACCAATAGCATTCCCCGGCAACGCCGCCATTTTGACAAAAGGAAAATGTATGTCGTTATCTACCCTTCCCCCAAGTCAAACTAAATTTTTAAACACCTAACCAACCTTATATGAATATAGGGTAAGTTAAGGGTCGATCCCTAGGGAATGCAATGATGAAAACTAGAGTCTAAGTCAAGCTACCTCGAAGATGGAGTTGACATTATGGTAGGCACTATGGAAAACTAAAACAAGTCTAATCAAGTAAATCAAAGGTCTAAACACTAGGGATATGGGTTCCACATGCAAGTTCAATGATAATGCTATTTTAGAGCTCAAACAATTAATTCAAGTATTGCAATGGACAAACAATAGTAGCAATCAAGAGAGTTCAAATCCTATCTCCTATAGGCCAATCTAGGTGTCACTATGAAAGGCAAATAAAGAAGAATCACAAGCAAACCCAATCAATTAGAGCAACTTTCAAACCAATTGTTCATGTCATTAAGAGTTGCAATGCAATCTAGATTAATCTTATAGGTTGATCACTCCTAGTCTAATCAATCACATGCAAAACTATGTCAACCAATTTAATTGCAACAAATCAATCAATCAAAAAGCATCAACCAATTTCATTAATCAAACATGCTTCCCCCTTTCCCTAGCAACTAATCTACTCCAAACTTGATTGATCAAATGTTGAGTTACAAATCCAAAACTAAGAACTTCTCTCTAACTTCTCTCTCTAAAACTAAGCTAATGAAATATTATCAAAAAGTTGGTTTCAAAAAGGAATTACAATTCTATTTATAAGTAAAGAAGAAACCGGCAAATCCTGCGCCCTCTCCCGATGAATCCGCGGCCGCGGAGAAATGGGTACGGAACCCTCCGCGAGCTATCTGGGCAGCACCCGCGCCCGCGGCCAAAGATGCCGCGCCCGCGGCTAATCCCCTGCTCCCAAAACTCAATCAGGGGGCCGCGGTCTCTCTGAGACGGAGCGCCCTCTCCAGATTTCCCGCGCCCGCGGAGAGCCTGCGGGGCAACCGCGGGAAGCTCCTGCCAAAATCTGGCAATTTGTGCTTCTTGAGCCCGCGCCCGCGGCTCCACTAACCCGCGCCCGCGGTCTGCTGGAAATACCTTGGAGACCTCTCCGAGGCCTCTCCAAGGCCTCTCTAAGCCCTCTCTAGCCAAATGCTTCTTCCTTACTTGGTCATTAAGGTCCCAACTTTATTTCTTTGCAAAGGTGATTCTCCAAGTACCTACACAAGCAAACAGAGAAAGGAAATAAAAGGGGAAAAGAGCCAAATAAAAGGAAAACACGAGAAAAACACGAGAACCATAAAGAAAAGAGGAGAAAGAGAAACTAATGGAAAAAGGACCAAAAATAAGAGAAGAAAGCATGAAAAAGGGAAAGAAATAAATGACACTCATCAATACTAAATGCAAAGGGTCTTATAACTCCTATTGGACCATTTGGGGACCCACTAGTCGAAAAGAGGACAACTAATTGGAACCCCAATGCATATTGCAAAGATCACCAAGGTAGGGGCCATCTTATCGAAAATTGTTGGAAGCTTAAGGAAGTTATCCAAGATTTAATCGATAACAAAAAACTGCCATTGCCTCCTGAAAGTAAGAAGCCGAGCATTAACAATGCACCTCTCGCTCATTCCTTGGCCATCTCTGATGAAGAAAACGAGGTTGATCCCTCATCTCTCATCAAGCCTATCGAAGAAATCCGTGCTATCGAAGAAGAGGAAGAGATCTTTTACGATGCCATGGATGACTTTCCAGAACTAGCAAGTAAAGAGGATGTACGGTTGCGTACATTGTCCATGTGTGAGGGATCAAACTTGCTACATGAAGCTCTCGAAGTTTCGAAGAAACAATTAGAGGAGCTTCAGAAAAAGTGTTACAAGGTTCCACCCACGAAAAATAAACCCAGGAGAGAGTTCACACCCATTGGAATGACCTATGATGCTACTTTTGATCGTCTCCATGATTGAGGATTAATCAAACCTATTGGCCCTACCAAGGATCCAACACCAGAAAAGCGATCTTCAACATGGGATCCCAATTCTTATTGCAAGTACCATCGAGGAAACGGTCATACTACTAATGAATGCTACAGGTTTCAAAATCTTATTCAAGATCTCATGGAAGCAAACAAGATCCCATTGCCTCTAGCTAGCGAGAAAACTGGGAAACCCTTCTCTCTACAAGTAATTGACAGACCCAAGAAGATTAATAGACTCTATACTCCAAGTAGGATTTCATACGCTAAAATGTTCAACATGCTCTCCGAGAGTGGCAAGGTCAAATCTCTCGAACCGAGACCATTTGAATCGCTAAAAAGGAGAGATAGGTTCTACTATCAATACCATCAATCAGGGGTCACACTATTGAAAAGTGTTTTAAATTTAAAGATTTAATTCTAAAAATTATTGATGACAAAAAGCTAGTCCAAATCCCACAAGAAGAAGACATAAGCATTAATGGGGTTTGGGATAGTGATGAAGAAGATGTCTACATAAAAGACATGGAAGGACCTACACCTTCAGTGTCATATTCCATGGATGATTTCTAGGTTGAAGAAGATTCATCTATTGACGTCCTCACAAGATTAGGGAGGATGCAAGCTCCCGTCTCAACACAACCCATGCCAACCATGCAGCAAGTTTCTATACCCATCATAGAAGACAATGATATTGTCAAACAGTTCAAGAAAACTAAAGTTAAAATGAATGTATGGAAGCTTCTAGCAACATCTCGAGAGCATAGGTTGGCGGTGATGAATGCCTTGAATAAGATAGGGATAGTTTCTTACACCACTCCTGAGGGGTTGGATAACTTCCTTCAAGTATGGGACACAGGGAAGCATGATTTACAATTCATTGAAACGTATTTTTGGATTTTATTTTCACTTTTTTTGTACTTTTCATAAAGGAAAGCAAAAAAAACTACACTAGAATGCAATTAAATCTATACGAGAAAGCAAAAATAGAGAAAAGAGAGAGAGAGTTACCATATGTACAAGATCATATCTCTTAAAGCCAAATTAAGCAATGCCCTCATTGACTTGGGGGTGTAGCTTGGAGTATGTAGCTACTCCTCATCATCATCCTCATCCATCCTCCAGTAGTCATATCCATGGCTAGAGCCGGCAACACCATGGCTCATACCAACGCCACCATAACCCGAACTACCTGCAAAGTAGTTAGGGTCCGTATTCCCCCCATCCCACCAAAAGGAGCATCGGCCCCATAACCGTGGACCGAAGAATAGTGCATGTAACTACTATAGGCACCGGGGGTCGAATACCCTCCTTGGGGGTATTAAAACAAGTAGGGAACAAGAGCCTTGGGGGGAATAGCCCCTCGGCGTGCATAATCATCGTACATGGGGTATAAATCCCTCTTGAGGTTTCTGTCCACATACCCAACCCTTCTATCTAGAGAACCTATTCTAGAGCCCAGGTTTTGCACCAAACCCTCTTCTCTCCCCCGTCCCCTCTCAATCCTATCGAGTTGGCTCCTAAAAGCCGAAAAGTCATATGCGGCACGAGGGTCAATGTTGTAATCAACGAAAGAGGTAGGGATGTCATATGTGTAGGGTTTGGGTGGTGGTTGGAATTGAGGTTGTGGGTGAGGTGGTGTATGGTGAGTCGCTTGAGCTTCTCCTTGACCATCTAACTCAAAAGTTTAGGAAGACTTTCCCTTCTCAAATTTAGTCAAGGTGGGGTTGGGTAGCTTAAAAGCTTGGTCTCTCCTACGCAACTCTCGGTGGACTATCCACCATGTATCTCCACCAATGGGTTGGAACCAATTAAGGCCTTCTAGGTAAGCAAGATCCATAAGGGTAGAACCATCTACTTTCCTATGGTCGGTCGGGGTGAAACCTAGATGTTTTACCGCAATGTGGGTAACCAACCCCCCAAAATAGATAGGTGTCCTAGACCTACCCCCCTCGGCCGCATTGGCCGCCCTTTGGAAGTGTTGGGCTATCCTATGCGGTATGTTCCATTTTTCGGCGCTAGGAATCATATAGGAGGCCAACAAATCTAGCTCGTCCCTCCTTAAATTAGCCGGCCCATGCCTCCCAAAGATGGCGAGGCCAACAAGCCGTTGCCAAAATTTTTGCACGGGATGCTGAATCCACGTCCCCTTGGCATGTCGGAGGTTAGTTAAACCTTCCCCTGTGAGTTTTTTATAGACCACGACAATATGGTCTTGGGAAGGTTCAATGGGTTCATTCGATTTTAGCTCAAACAATTTACCAAATTCTTTCAAAGTCATACGCACATTATTGTTAAGCAATCGGAATTAAACATGAGTAATCAAAGAATTAATTTTATCACGTTAAAACTAGAAATAAATTCCAAAGTCAAATAATCATAAGTTTCATAAAGCATTTGAAAAAAGCCACTCATTCCAATACCCTTAAATAATTTTTCTACCAGTTTATCTAGTCCTAATTTAGACAATGTAGGGTGATGTACAAAGCGTGTAGAAATTACCTGCCTCTCAATGAGGTTAAGCATCCTAGTCCTTTATTCGGTTGAGGTGATCACCACTTCGCTCCACCCTGGAATTTTGAGTTCCGGGTTAACCATTGGTTATTGTTGTTGCCTCGAACTTTCACCCTTTTTTTGCCTAGATCTCTTGGAAGCCATTTGAGTATGAAATTTAGGATTTTGAAGCTTTCTCTCTCTTAGGGTTTTGCAAATTTTTGAGAGAAAGTGGTATAAATTTGGTGGAGAATGTAGAGGAAGGTGAAAGGATGAAGAATATGTAGAAATTTTTTAGTTTTGATGGATGAATTTTAGGAGATCTTGGAAAGAAAGTGATGTTGGAGGTATGAAAATGGAGGTTTTAGAGAAAGAAAGTGTTAATGAAGAAGATGAAATAAGGAGGAAAAGAAAAGAAGGGAGGAGAAAAAGAAAGAAGTAGGTCGGCTGAAATAGGCGCGCCCAATCGGGCGAAAGAAATGATTTTGGATATTGCCTTTGCGCGCCCGATCGGGCGACCTTCGCCCAATTAGGCGCGAACTCGAAGAAATTTTTGCCTTGGATTCGCCTGATCAGGCGAGCCTCGCCCGACATTTATTTTTCCTTCACTCGATGGGGCGTTGGGAGAATTTCCCTTGAATTTCATTCCTCACATGCGTGTCCGATCGGGCAAAATAAAGCTCCGAAATTTCTTCAATTGCGCACCCGATCGGGACTCCTTGCCCGATCGGGCGTATTTTTGCTCGATTTCGAACCTTGCTTGCACGCCCGATCGGGCCCGTGCCCAGTCGGAGTACGCAAATTCTCGTACTTATTTTTTTTTTCTCTTTAAACCACCTTACTTGTTGATTCAATACCTGTACAAAAACACTACGAAAAAAGTAAAATTGCACTCTCCTCACTTCTCTAAAAAAATTTTTTAAAAAAGAAAAACTAGACTAGAAAGCAAGAAATACGGGTTGCCTCCCAGAAAGCGCTGGTTTATCTAGGTCCTACACGACCATCTTACCACATTGTAGCTCAAGATGAACCGGAACCGCTTAGGTGAAGTAGTTCAACCGCACCAATCGTAGCCCCCTCATGATATAGCTTAAGTCTTTGGCCATTAACCTTGAACTCATTACCATGCTCATTGAATAATTCCACACAACCAAATTTGTTAGCCCTTTTGACAATTAAAGGACCCGACCACCTTCTTAAACTTTCCTAGGATTAGTTTAAGTCTAGAGTTGAACAACAACACCTTATCACCCTCTTTGAACTCTCTAGGAAGGATCATCTTGTCGTGCCATCTCTTGGTCTTCTCCTTGTAGACACTTGCACTATCATAGGTCGACAACCTAAACTCATCAAGTTGGTTAAGTTGAAGTAACCTCTTTTCTCCCGCTAGTTTAGCATCCAAATTGAGCTCCTAATAGCCCAATATGCCTTGTATTCTAATTCCACCGGAATATGACATGCTTTACCGTACACAAGTCTATATGGAGTAGTACTTATTGGGGTCTTAAATGCAGTTCTATATGCCCAAAGGGTGTCACCCAACTTATCGCTCCAATCATTCCTTGATTTTTCCACCACCTTCTCTAGAATGGCCTTCATCTCACGGTTAGAAACTTCAACTTGGCCACTAGTTTGGGGATGGTAGGCTAAACTTGTCCTATGGTAAACACCATACTTTTTGAGGAGGGTATCTAACTACCGCTCATGAAAGTGGGATCCTCCATCACTAATTATAGCTCTAGGCACTCCAAATCTTGGAAAGATGGTCTTCTTGAAAAGTCTATGGACCACCTTGGCATCATTAGTAGAAGTGGCAATGGTCTCAACCCACTTGGATACATAGTCAACGGCAACAAGTGTATAGTGATTCCTATTTGAAGAAGGGAACGGTCCCATGTAATCAACACCCTAAACATCTAAAATTTTAACTTCTAGAATCCCAATTTGAGGCATCTCATGCCGCCGCGAGATGTTGCCAGTCCTCTAGCAAGAATCACAAGCCTTCACAAAAGTGTTAGCGTCCTTAAACATGGTGGGCCAATAGAAAACCCGACTCATTAATCTTGGCCACCTTTTTGGTAGGGCCATGGTGTCCTCCATAAGGTGAGGTGTGGCAACTAGTAAGTACGCCGTGAACTTCCCATTCGGGAACACACCTACGAAATAATCCATCTCCACACTCACGAAACAAAAAAGGATCATCCCAAAAATAATGTTTAACATCAGAAAGGAATTTCTTTTTCTGTTGGTAGGACAAGTAAGGAGGTAGAGTACAACCCACTAAATAATTAGCAAGCTCAGCATATCAAGGGTGTTGCTCTACAACTGCATACAGGTTGTCATCAAGGAAAGAATCATCTATAGGAAGAGAATCCTTACCCTCATCATACCTGATACGTGACAAGTGGTCTGTAACTACGTTCTCTGCACCCTTTTTGTCCTTTATCTCAATATTGAAATCCTGGAGCAGAAGAACCCAATGGAGTAGCCGAGACTTTGATTCCGCCTTCGCTATCAAGTACTTCAAAGCTGCATGGTTAGTAAAAACAATAACTTTAGAACAAACAAGATATGATCTAAATTTTTTTAAAGCATAAATCACAACAAGAAACTCCTTCTCCGTGGTGGCATAGTTGACTTAGATTCATCCAAAGTTTTACTTGCATAATAAATAGCATGCAAAACTTTGTTTTTTCTCTGTCAAAAGGGATAACAAATTTGTTCTTTCTATGTCCGAGCACGGCTCCTAGTGCAAAGTCACTTGCATCACACATAATCTTGAAAGGAATATTCCAATCGGGGGCACATATGATGGGTGCCGATATCAAAGCCTGCTTTATCCTGTTAAAAGCCTCAAGACACTCGTCAGTAAAAATAAAAAGGGCATCCTTGAGTAAAAGCTGAGTTAGTGGTTTAGCAATTTTAGAAAAATCTTTTATAAAGCGACAATAAAACCCCGCATGACCTAAGAAACTTCTAACTCCCTTAACATTAACTAGAGGAGCTAATTGCTCAATCACTGAAATCTTAGCTTTTTCTACTTATATACCCTTATCAGATACAATATGACCCAGAACTACTCCCTCTGTGACCATAAAGTGACATTTCTCCCAGTTTAGAACCAAATTGCATTCTTCACATCGTTTCAAAATTTTAGCGAGATTTACTAGACATTCATCAAATGAAGAACCATAAACGCTAAAATCATCCATAAAGACTTTAATAATAGACTCTGTGAAATCAGAAAAAATGCTCATCATGCAACGTTGAAAGGTAGCGGGGGCATTACATAAACCAAAAGGCATCCTACGATATGAAAAATACCATAGGGACATGTAAATGTAGTATTTTCCTAATCTTCAGGGTGAATTTGAATTTGGAAAAATCTTGAATACCCATCCAAATTACAAAAGATTTTATGATTAGCCAACCTTTCAAGCATTTGATCTATAAAGGGAAAGGGGAAGTGGTCCTTTTTAGTGGCGATATTTAATCTACGATAATCAATGCACATACGCCACCCTATAACAGTTCTAGTGGGAATCAATTCATTTTTCTCGTTTTTAATCACAGTCATCCCCCCCTTTTTAGGAACCACATGTATAGGACTTACCCATTTAGAGTTAGAAATAGTACAGATAATACATGTATCAAGTAATTTCATAACCTCTTACTTGACTAAATCTTGCATATTAGGATTCAACCTTCTCTAGGGTTCAATGCATGGTTTATAGTTGTCCTCTAAATGTATCCTGTGCATACAAAAATAAGGGCTAATACCCTTAAGATCATCAATAATCTACCCAATTTCTCTTTTATGGGTTCTAAGAACCTTTAGAAGTTGGGAAGTTTGTAGGTCATCAAGTGCGGTACTGATGATCACAGGGTATAGCTCCTGCTCATCAAGAAAAATATATTTTAAATGAGAAGGGAAAGGTTTTAGTTTAGCTTTCTTAATTTCTGTAGGTTTTGATTCCTGAACTAAATTCACTACCTTCATGATCTATTTGAAGTGTAGCTCATCTAGGGAAAGAGCTTTTTCAATGGCATTTACTTTATACCCCAAACGCTTGCATTATCTGCGGCTAAATCTCCACAAAGAATTTCCTCCAAGGGATCCCTTGCAAGAACCTGTGGTAAACTATCATCACAAATATCATCCATTATATCAATTACATCAATTAAACAACAATTTTCCTCTTGCATAGGTCCTTTCAAAACTTTCCCTAAATTAAAAGTAACATTATCATCACCAACAGAAAGGGTTAGTTTACCATTTTTGACATCAATAATGGCTCCTGCAGTATGGAGAAAAGGCCTACCTAATATAATGGGAATTTGTGTATCCTCAGCCATGTCTAAAACAACAAAATCAACTGGGATAAAAAATTTACCAACTCTGAAAGGGACATCCTCTAAAATACCTAAAGGGTACTTAACAGAACGATATGCCATTTGCAAAGTTATATTAGTAACTTTTAAATCACCCATATTAAGTTTAGCACAAACAGACGATGGTATAACACTGACATTAGCACCCAAATCACACAAAGCTTTATCAATGAAGACATTATACCTATATGACAAGGGATAGAAAAACTATCAGAATCTTTAAACTTAGGAGGGGATTTATTTTGCAATAAAGCACTACATTCCTCTGTAAAAGCTACAGTTTCCACCTTATCAAAGGCTCTTTTCCTAGTAAAAATATCTTTCATAAAGCTAGCATATGCAGGAACCTGAGTGATTAAATCAGTGAAAGGAACTGTTACCTTCAAATTTTTCACAACCTCCATAAACTTACCGAATTGTTTATCAAACTTACTCTCAATTGTCTATTGGGGAATGGTAGTTTGATAATTGGGCTCTGCACATCTTCTCCCTTATCTTGAGATTTACCCTACAAAGAAACATTATTAGAAGGGTTAGTATCTTTTTGCAGCCCTGCAGGGTTAACATGATTAGCGTTTGGTATAGAGGAAACAGGATCAGGAACAGGTCCATCATCCTTTGGCATAGGAAGTCCATCATAATGTGAACTACTCCTTAGAGTGATTGCATTGGCATGATCTTTGGGACGGATTGGTTACGTTGGTAGAGCTCCCTGCTGACGGGTTTATAGGGTAGATGAAATTTGCGCAATTTGATTATCCATGATTTGATTGTGAGCTATAATTGAATCAATTTGTGCATCCCTAATCTCCATGTGCTTTTGCATGTTAGTAAGCATTGCTCTAATTTCTTTCATAACAGGGTTAAAAGATGAGGAGGATTGTGCTTGGTTTTTCTGGCTAGAATTTAGAATGGTAATATTTCTGATGTGAAGGAGGTTGCTGTTATGTTTGTTTTGAAGGTGGAGGGTTTTGTACATTGGTACTCCGGTAAGAAAGATATGGATGGTTCCGAAGGCCAGGATTATAAGAGCTAGAGTATGGATTATTTTGCCTATAGGTTTGAAAAGGCATTAACTTGCTCCATGGAACTCCTACAATATTGTTCCGAATGCCCTACAATTCCATAATTTTAGCAACAACAGAAACATTAGCTACAGAGTTAGGAGCAATAGTAAGACTATCTACTTTCTGACAAATAGATATTAACTGAGCTTTCAAAATAGATACAAAATTGACATTATGCTTTCCTTTGTTAGCAAACCCTCACGGATTTCCGTATTGGGAATTGTGTATTGCCATATCTTCGATAAGCTGTCCTGCATCTCCACATTAAGATTCATGAACCTCCCACTAGCTGCAGAATCTAGAACTGATCTTGATGAATTTCCAAGTCCATTGTAAAAGGCTTGGATTAATTGCCATTGTGCCAGATTATGGTTGGGGCATTCTCTTTGTAGATTCTTGAACCTTTCCCAAGCCCCAAATAGAGTTTCATCGGCCTCTTGGGCAAAGTTCTGAATAGCACTCCTTAGTACAGCTGTTCTCTCTGCAGGATAATATTTATTATAAAAATTCAAGGCAAGAGTTTCCCAGTCAGTAATACCAAGTGCAGTTCTATTCAAACCATTAAACCATAATATAGCTTTTCCAAATAATGAAAAGGGAAAAAAAATCTCTTTTATTTGGTCTTGCGTGATCCCTCCTTGTCTAATGGTGTTGCAATACTGGCAGAAATCTGCAATGTGAAGATTAGGATATTAACCTTTGCTCCACTTAATTGCTTCCTCTCTATCATTGTGATAAATTGGGGTTTGATTTCAAACTGCACTCCATCAAGGGCCGGAGTGGGAGTAAGGTGTGGAAAATATGTAAGCTTTGGCTGCGAGTAATCCCTGAACTTCTTAGGTACCGCTATCTCTGATTCTGGATCTGAAGGAATTTATGAGTCACTGGAAACAGTTGGAGGGTCTCTACGATTATTATCTTCCTTAGAGCCCGCCAAGATTTTTCTGTAGAGATTCTTTTCTCTATGGAACGAGCACTCGATCTCAAAATCGAATGGAATGTAACCTGATCTGGAACACCTAGGCATAAACAAAGAACTAAAAGACAAATATGAGAATTGCCTCAAAGAACTAAGTTCTTTGAGACAAGAGGGGATAATCTAGACTACAAAAAAAATCAAAAAATAAAAATAAAACCATTTCCCTGGCAACGGCGCCAAATTTTGACAGGCTATAGTCGTAATCACCCAATCAAAATTAATACCTAAATCCTCTAACTATGTAGATAGGTAAGAAGGGTCGAACCACAGGGAAACGATTTAATTTATTCCTAATTAATCAAAATAATCTAAATTATCAAGTAACCAAATTGTTATTATAAAAGGGAACTAAACTACTAAGAGTAAAAGTTGGAAGGAATAAAAGTAGGAAGAAAATGAATGAAATAAAATCCTAGGGCATAAGTTCACCAATAAACAATATTCCAGGGTAAAACATAACAATCAATCATTAATGCATCAATTAATCAAATCATAAAAGGCTTTAGCTACGTATTACAATCACAGAGTTAGTTAACCGATATTAAATCTCATCTCTCGAATCTCGACTTACACTACTACAAAAATTGGGAAAGAGACCCGTTGTAATATGCCTGATAGACCGCCTTAGAACAGGTCTCTAGCTCGGGGGTTTCTTTGATAAAGAGACCTGTTCATTAAAGGGGGTCTGTTGATGAAGACAAATAGACCCGTTGTCATTAATAAGGGGTCAGTTATGTATATTAGTAGATTTATAATTTAGAAGGACGACAGACCCGTTATTTCACATATGGGGTCTAGTGCTATCAAACAGACCTATCATTTCAAATAACGGGTCTCTTTGCTCTCTAATTTTTTCAAAAAAAAAATTTAAAAAAAATTGCTTTGATATGGTGTGCCTTTTAAATTTGAATTTTGAATTTCGTTTTCAGAATTATACAATTTGGCGGAAAATTCATAAATTATACTCCCGTAATTTATACTTCAAGGCCACTGGAAAATAACAATGGTCTACATTAAAGTTGAATAGTTGATGTAATAATAAAATCAACCAACATAAAATTCCAGAAAAATAGACAAAAAAAAAAAAAAAAAGCTACTAAGATTTACAATTATAATTACAATAATAAGGCTTGAGTACACCTTTTTCTGTCTCCATTGTTTGAAAATTTTGTGTGGTAAAATCATGCAAATCTGACAAAACAAAAAATAAATTAATGAATCGTTAGTATTTAGAATTCTAGCGAAAGATATCATTATTCAGTACCTAATAGTCATTAATTAGGAACAACAATACCATCACTGTCAATAATTATAAAATAAAGCAGCAACAATGAAGATCTAATTTTTTGGATTTAAAAATTACAACTTGATTAATGACTTCTCACCCCAAATTAAGAAATTAATACAACTTGTAAATTAATTCTATTAAAGATCGTTGATTGCAATACTATTCATGGATATTCATATCAACTAACATCAAATCAACCAAAATTGACAACAATGAAGATCTAGCTAATAGTATAAATATTTACTCGGCGGCGGCGATAAAGAACCATCAACAAAAATTTTCTCTGCAATAAAGTAGGCTGAATAATTTTTTTAAAGCTTTGTAGATCTAATAGAAGTATGTAAAATAATACGTGTACCTCACAAAACAAAATATTACTTAATAAAAACCCATATTACCGTAAATCTGAAGATATTTTCGGAATTAAAACGATGACTCTTGCCAACATTTCAATTGCTTCCTATGAGCATTTTTTTCCACATCTTCATGTAACTTGGTAAAATTCTGAAACTTGAGAAAGATCATGCAAGTAATAAAGGGAGAAAAACCCGTTTGGGATTGACACATTTTAGAGTGTTTACTGATTTTCAATTCAATAGAGGAAGAAAAAAGTTAGTGACGGCGGGTCAGTTTCAAAAAGAGGTACAGGGTTTTAATTTTGAGTTGGGGTATGAAGAGAGAGAATGCCTTTTATTTTTAAAGGGAGAGAGAGAATAGCAAGTGAGTGAATTTTTAGGAAGAGAATGATGAAAAGTAGTAAAATTACTCATTATTTAATAAAGAATAAAGTTAGAGACTTTCTTTAAAAAAAAGAAAGTTAGAGATCCGTTACCACAGAGAACAGGTCTCTTATCTCAAATGTTGTGGGACCAATTATAATGAAGAGACCCGTTAGGTTTGATAACGGGTCTTTTATATCTCTTTTGTTTTTCCACCTATTTAAAATTATCGGCCCTAGTACACATAACAGACCCGTTATAATAAATATTGGATTTCTTATATCAAAAAGACCCGTTAGTTATATAACGGGTCTTTCATAGGGGGTCATTTATCCAAGTTTTGTAGTAGTGTTAACCATTTATAAATTAGTCCGTCTATTGAAACTAAGCCTATACATCAATTCTCATTTCTCGAATCTCGAATCTCGAATCAACATTGCTAAACTCATACAGTTAAACCAGACCTAATCTAATTGCATAGCATTAAATCAATCAATAGGAAAATAATTAAGCATTGACAATCAACAATCATAAATTACCCCTTCATATTATTTATTGTATCTCCATAAACCCTAGAAATAAAACTACTCACACATAATTAAATCTAAACTAAATAAAGCAATTAAACAAGTCATAAGAGAATAAAGGAATAAAATTGCTGAAATTAATAAAGAAGAAATTGTTTTCAAAATCAAAGGAACTACAAAATTGAGTCAAGAAAAAGAGTAAAAGTTGAGAGAAATCTAGAGAGAGAAGTAATCTAAGTAGAGAGAGATAGTCTAAGAAAAGAAGTATATAAAAAAAATAGTACTAAATCGTACTTAAAAAAACTCTAAAAACACTCCTAATTAGAAACTAAGAATTCGGCGAAGAAGTCTCTCAAGAAACACTCCCCCGATCGGTCCCGCCTTTTTCTTCACATCCTCTTCTAAGCAGTCGCGCCCGTTTGACCTAATGCTCACCCGATCGGGCGCGCCTTGCTAGCATCACATAGTTGCGTGCCTGCCCAATCGAGCGTATGCTTGCCCGATCGGGCCCGATCCGGATTTTCTCTTCGGGTCTTGAATACTTGTTCCAAATGCCCTGGTATCACAGATATTGAGCCCTTAATCACCGACTTGATGACTTTAACCGGCCTTGGGCTTCAAAATTGGTCGTGCTCCTCCAATGTCCGTAGTTGCTCCATGAAAACCCGGGAAAATGCTCCATAAGTGTAATTTCCTACAAAACTCAAGCAAAACTACAAAAACACTAGAAAACACCAATTAGTAATAAAAGTGGCTCTAAAGGGCCAAAAACACTAATAATTATGACCAAGGGACGGGGGTAAAATACTACACAAATTAGACACATCACTAATAAAAAATCCCAATGTGATATTGCTTTCTCTTGATTTTGATTTAGAATGATGATCAATGCTAATTCTACTAATTTGTTCTTGAGTTACACCATGATTAGTGAGCAGATTAGTTGCTAGGGAGAAGGGGAAGCATGCTTGATTGATAATTTGTGCTAGTTGATGATCTTTGATTGATTGAATTGTTGCAATTAAATTGGGTGACATGGTTTTGCATGTGATTAATTAGATTAGGAATGATCAACCTATAAGATTAATCTAGATTGTATAGCATTTCTTAATGACATGACCATCAATTTGAGAATTGCTTAAATTGATTGAGTTTGATTGTGAATTTCCTTGATTAGCCATTCATAGTGACACCTAGTTTGGCCTCTAGAAGATAGCTCTTGAATTCTCTTGATTGCTACTATTGTTTGTACTTTGCAATGCTTGAATCAAACGAAGAAATTGTCGATTAGCACGATTATTGAATTAGCATATTGAACCAATATCCCTAGCATTTATCTTATTAAATTACTTGATTAGTCTAATTTTTCTATCATAACACTAACCATTTTCTCACTTCAATCTCCGAAACAGCTTGATTTAGGCTAAAGATAACACCAACTAACTCCTTTGGGTTCGACCCTATACTTACCTATACTTCTTTGAGGTTGGTTTAGGATTTTATAAATAGTGTTTGATTTTGGGATAGGCAATTAACGACTAGTTTATTCCTCTATCAGCGGGCGCGGCGCCTGGTCAGGTATGAATTTTTTCGGATTTTCCAGATACAATCCGCGGTTGCCCCGCGGTCTCTCCGCGGGCGCTGCAATATTGGAGCGGGCGCGGCTTTGTCGAGAAAGGGCGCGGGCATCTGGATTTTTTATAGACTCGGTTCCTCTCTCTTTCTCTCTCCTCTCTTATTTTCCCTCTCACTCTTAATTTTCCCCATTCTCTCTCTTCCTCCTCTCAAACCCTAACCCCCAAATCACCTCAATCACTCAAAAGGCTAGGATTGTTTGGAGGATTCCCGAGGATAATGGGTGGGTTGAGAATGTTATGGAGGAGGATGATGGTGATGAGGACGATGATGATGATGATGGGCATGATGGTGAAGGTGGAGAAGGAGAAGGTGAAGGTGAAGAAGGAGAAGTTGAAGAAGAGCAACAACAACAATAATGGCAATTTAAGCATGAACAACAATAACAACCGCAGCAAAGAGGAAGAAGAAGACAACAACATCACCAACAAGACAACCAAGGAGATGCATATCTCTGTGAGATGGAGGCTATGCGTGAGCATATGGAGCGCATGCAATTGAGCATGCAAGGTATGTATTCAAACCATCAAATTTTATCTTTTCAAACTATCGCCCTATATGATGCTAGTGTGCGTAGGGGGGAGGTCACTCCTCCGGTGAACTACCCTTATGTGTCGCCCCAACAAGGGCCGGTGCCATCTCGGGGTGGTGATAACCTCCCCACGTACCCATATTGGCCCGGGGATCCGAACCCCTATGAGCCAAGGCGTGACTTCCTAGATGAGTCCAGTCATTATGACTACCGGGTCTCGGGGGGGGGGAGTGATTATCGGGGTGACCCCGACTATTACTATGTTCACCCCACTCAACCCGAGCTCTATATGCAACCTGAGCCTTTTGACCAATTATCCACATCTCAACTTGACCTTTTTAAGGGTCGCTATGGGTTCCCTCCCAGTTATACCGGAGGTTGGGATGTGGATGATGGTGGTGCTGGCCCTAGTGTCCAATAGTTACCCCCTTGGTTGTTTGATTCCCTTTTTGTTTCCTCCCTTTTAGCTTTGCATGTTTTTAAGCATCGAGGTCGATGCCCTTATTTTTTTCGGGGGGAATCAAATAGGATATTTTAGGGTAGGTTTTTGGGAAGGCACCTTGGACTCTTGGGGATGTGTTTGAAAGGGCTTTGATTGATTTCTCTTTCTTCGCTCTTGGTAGTATCGTTGGTATGTTGTTTATCTTGTTGTCTTTGTTTTTTATGATGATGTTTTGTGGTCCCTTCTATTGATGATGATGATGATGATGATGGTTTCCCTGGTTCTTTGTACATAGTTTTCGCGTAAGTTTATTTTTGTTTGCTTTTGTTTGGAAGTTACTAACAATTTCATTTTGTATATATCCTTTTCTTTTCTTTTTATCACCTTGCTCATAGCCACTGCTTTGGTCTTCGAAGCTTCTTAGAGGAGGTCGTTCTTGCTCCTTTATTATTGCAGCATAGCTTGGACGCTTGGTGAGGCCTTTCTTGTTTTATCTCTTTACTTTTCTTACTTTACTTTTCTTGGTTGCTTAGATTAGGATTAGTTTTAGGAGAGTTGAACGGTTCGAGGATGTGTGATTATAACACCTAGTGTGTTTGGGGTCTTTGGCGATGTGGCCATTTGACCGCTTGTTTGTCGATTGGGAAATACGTGTTATGATTGCATCTTTGTCCTTTTCTTTGTTCTCCTACTTTTCCTTTATCTTGGTTTTCCATATTTTATTTTCTTTCCTCTTCTTTTCTCTTCTTTTTGTTCTTGGTTTTGTACATAGCTTTTTGAGGCTTTATTTTTCTCTCTTTCATTCTTTTTTGACTTGGATTTGTAAACAATGGACTCTTTCTTTTGGATAATAACCTTACTAGGTGGTCATGGTTTGCACGGTTTGAGAATTGGTTTGGTTGATTTTAGGATAAAGCTTTCTAGGGTAGTTGTCTAGAACTAGGGGGATCATGAAGCTGGATTCTACTTGTTTGTGGAATGTTGGTAGTTGCTCCCTATCTTCAATTTGACAACCTTAGTGAGTTTTTGCTACAACCATGTGAGATTCATACTGTTTTAAGCTTTCATCATATTCTTGCATGAGCGGCATGGATCCTTGACTTTCGCTAACTTAATTTTGAATCTTAACGTATGATTCCTAAGACCGAGACCGAACAACCTAGGGAGGATAACGACATCTTTTCGAGGACGTATTTTTCCTTTTTCTAGGATAGTTTCCTTATTTTTACTTTTGGGGTTTAGGGATACATTTTCCTACTTGCTAGCCCTTTGAACTTTTTTCCCTTCTTTTCAAGCCACATATTTAGAATTCTTAAGCCTTTTGTTTCATTTTCATTTTTTCTTGGTTTTTGTGAAGTAATGGTCAATGTTGGAAGATTGTGGTGTATAAGTTTGGATTTTGGTTCAAATTGGTGAACAAGGTTGAGTTGTTTATATTTGAAAAACAATGGCAAATGACTACGTAAAAGCCATCCCAAATAAAAAGGCATGGACTAATGCTTTGATAAAGTAAGAGAAAATTCAAAGATTTTCTTCTTCTAAAAAAAAAAAAACCATAAAAATTCAAGTCTTTCTCCCTTTTATGCATTGAGGACAATGCTCCTTTTAGCTTGGGGGGAAATCGTTTGTGCTTTATGTTCTTATGTTTGTATATTGTTGCGTTAAATAAGCTTGGGGGTCTTAATATGTTTTTGTTTGGTGATTACTCGATTTTGGTGTTAAGATTTTGCCAATCTTTGCATCCCAATTTAGGTTAATCACCAAGTTTTAAATTTAGCCTACCTTAACCCTTTTTTGCCTTACGTTACAACCTTTGGGAAGAAATTTTGACCTAGGGGTTGAGTCATTCATCGGTGGAAAGAATCATGGGTTATAGCCTAAGGAAAGGGGATGCAAAGTCAAGATGTCGAGTAAGCCAAAAATTCGATCTTTTTCCGGTTCCTTCGTGGAATCTATGAGACGCTCACTAAGGGGAGATATGAGATTAGTAGGGGGAACACGGTAAGATCGTTTGGGATGAAAGTGGAGTGTGACAACTAGTTCCTATGCTTAGCATATTTATGTTTCAATCAACCTTAGGTATCTTATAACGTGCATACTATTACTTACTTTAGAAAGGTTGTTATTCATATGAACTATAGTCACTTTGTAAAGTCCATTTCACAAAGATTTTTATTTTTATTTTGTTTTTCTTTATTTTCTCTTTATTCTTGTATTTTGCCTCATTTTTTTTCCTTCTTTTGTTTGTTTAATAAGAGTTATAGGTTATCCCTAGGAAACCTTTACGAGAGCATCACTCGTCATCTAGAGCGATCTAGGTGTTTAAATGGCTTGTCTTTTGTTGCTAAAATTGACCGTGATTCCTATGAAAGTGAGTTAGTGTATATTCTCACCTCTTTCTTTTTTCTTTTCTTATTTTGAATAAGCCCTTCTTTTTCCTTTTTAGCCTTTGTTTTGCTCGGGACGAGCAAAAGTCTAGCTTAGGGGAATTTGATGAGTGTCATTTATGGCACTCATAGGGTAGTCTTTTAGGATGATTTCATCTTCCTTTTTATGCTTTCTTATCTTATTTTTGATCCTTTTTCCTTTAATTCCTTTCTTTCTTTCTTTCCTTGTGTTTTTCGTGTTTTCTTCGTGTTTTCCTTTTATTTGGTTCTTTTTCCCTTTTTTTCCTTTTCGTTGTTTGTTCTTGTAGGTACCTACGATTTGTCTTTGCAAGAGAATCAAGATGGGCTATATTAACTAAGCAAGGAGGAAATAATCGGCTTGGAGAGGGCTCAGAGAGGGCATGGAGAGAGCATCAAGCCCTGCCAGTCTGCCGCAGGTGCGGGTACTAAAGGCAGCGGGCGCGAGCTCATATGCACCAAATTGGCATATTTTGACCAGGAACTCTCCGCATGCTTGCCGCGGGCGCGGGTAGTTTTGAGAGCCCGCTCGTACCACAGAGACTGCGACCCTATGATCACCTTTTTGGAGCAGGGGATTCGCCGCGCTTTTGCCGCAGGCGCGGGTGTTTTTGCCGCGGGTGCGGGTGTTGCCTTAAAAGCCCGCGGAGTTTTTAATGGGTTCCGTACCCATTTTTCCGCAGGCGCTGGGTTTATTAGAGAGGGCACGGGAATCCCGTTTTTCTTCTTTGCCTATAAATACACTTGTAATTCCTTTTTGAAGATAACTTTTAGATAATTTTCATTAGCTTAATTTTAGAGAGAGAAGTTAGAGAGAAGTTCTTGGTATTGGATTTGTATTTCAACATTGGATCAATTGTGCTTGGATTTCTTCATTTTCAATCATTAATGTTAGTAAGATTTTCTTCTTCTAGTTCATCTCTTACTTCATTGATTTAGTTTCATCTTTGATTGCTTGTATTGCTTGGATTTGAATTGGATATTGTAGTTGATATTGATTTCTCTTGATTTTGATTTAGAATGATGATCAATGCTAATTCTAGTGATTTGTTCTTGAGTTACACCATGATTAGTGAGTAGATTAGTTGCTAGGGAGAAGGGGAAGCATGCTTGATTGATAATTTGTGCTAGTTGATGATATTTGATTGATTGAATTGTTGCAAATAAATTGGGTGACATAGTTTTGCATGTGATTAATTAGATTAGGAATGATCAACCTATAATATTAATCTAGATTGCATTGCATTTCTTAATGACATGACCATCAATTTGAGAATTGCTTTAATTGATTGAGTTAGATTGTGAATTTCCTTGATTAGCCATTCATAGTGACCCCTAGTTTGGCCTCTAGGAGATAGCTCTTGAATTCACTTTATTGCTGCGATTGTTTGTCCTTTGCAATGCTTGAATCAAACGAAGAAATTGTCGATTAGCACGATTATTGAATTAGCATGTGGAACCAATATCTCTAGCATTTAGCTTATTGAATTACTTGATTAGTCTAATTTTGCTATCATAACACCCACCATTTTCTCACTTCAATCTCCGAAATAGCTTGATTTAGGCTAAAGATAACACCAACTAACTCCTTTGGGTTCGACCCTATACTTACCTATACTAGTTTTAGGTTGGTTTAGGATTTTATAAATAGTGTTTGATTTTGGGATAGGCAATTAACGACTACTTTATTCCTTTATCAATGGTTCAAGAGTTTTTATCACCTCCTGATCCGAACAATCCTCAATCTATTACCTGATGGGCTAATACAAGCATTTCCCAACCTGTTAATCAACCGGGTAGTTCAAGCGTTCCTCCACCGGTACGTCAGCCGGAGGTCTTTACTGACCATGATGACTATGATGATGTTGAGACGTATGTGGCCAAAGACGGCTCATTCATCTCCAAATACACTCGTTCCAGAGATCAGCTAGAACATGAAGAAAACCAGGCGGGTCGAGTCCGACCCACCGGGAGGCCAGAAGAGGAAACCCGGAAGGCCAGAGGATCAGCCCCGGTCACCCGAGATGAGCTCTTGACTTTCATGAACTCCTTCATGGGTGAGTTCAAAGAGATGATCAACAAAAACAAGGCTAGCTCCAGTAAGAGTCATCCGGCTAAGAAGACACCTTCATATGGGAGGAAGAAGCTGGTCAAGGACAAGCAGCCTACTCCTCATCCCAAGGGGAAGGAGGAGGCAGCCGCAAGACTTGACTGGACCAAGATCCTAATGCCTAAGGGTCCTCAGAGGCACACCCGGCAAGAACAGCTAGGGGCCACAAAAAAGACTGTTTCTGACGCTCGAGAGATCATTGAGCGAAGGAGACACCAACAACAGTCTGAGTCAGCCTCCACCTCGAACTTTCCAGACAGCTTCAAACAAACTTCCGTGCAAAACTCACTCTCCATATATGAGAGTGGGACAGGCAGCAAGTCCGTCAACACCGATCCTCAAATGATGATAGGATCCGTCCCGTTTGCACCTCAGGCGCAATACGGACAATATGGTTTTCCATACATGCAACCCCTTCCTTTTGGGGGTTAGGCGACATTCAACAATGTCTAACATCTGGACTAGCAGCTTCAACTACTCAAACTTGGTGAACAACCCTCTACGTTCACCAGGAATATAATCGAGGCGGCTCAGCCGACAAAGGTTAAGAATGTGTTGGTAGGTACTTACGATGGTACCTCCAACCCAAAAGACCACCTGATGGCATACACCAACCTCATGTGTTTACATGGGTGGGACGATGCCACTTGGTGTCGATGCTTCCCGGCTACATTGAAGGGTATTGCCCAACAATGGTTTTGGCAGCCTGCCAGCCAGTTTTATTGATTGCTTCAAGAAGCTAGCTTTCTTGTTTGCCACATACTTCTCAATGAAGCCGAATTGTGCATTGAGAAGCCGAATCCAATGAAGGTTGATTTACCAATCCGGCTGGGTAAAAAAGGGAAAGGACGACACCTGGTCGTCAAGTTCTTGGTAGTTGAGGAACTGAACGCCTATAACATTATCCTAGGCCGGCCAACCCTCAACGAAGCCAAGGCTGTAATCATCCCTTCTCTCATGCTCATTAAGTATGAGAGGGATGACGGCGCTGTTGGTTCCTTGAATGGGGATCAAAAGACGGCCCGGGAGTGCTACCTCTCAACAGTCAAAGATAATGTGACCCCAGGCGACAAGGCCCAGAACCAATAGACCTTGACAATGTCAAGGATGCTGCCCCAGCCCCACCAGCAGCCGGGAAGAAAAGAAAGGCTCCTCTGCTGGTGGAGGTGAAGAAAGAGAAAAAATAGCAATCACTGACCGGGGAACGGTCAGATGAGCTCCGTCCCCAACCGGCTGGAGAACATATTGATATACCTCTAGACGACATCCGTCCAGAGCGTACTGTAAAGGTTGGTATGGTCGCTTATGCTAAGTTGGGTGCAAATCTACACCTTCTGCTATATGAATTCAAAGACGTTTTTGCCTTTGAAGTGAAAGAGATGCTAGGCGTCAGCCCGGATTTTGATGTCCACAAACTCGTCGTGGATCCTAAAAAGAAGCCCGTCTGGCAAAAGAAATGAAATCACGGCGAGGATAGAAGTCAGGCGGCAGCTGCCGAAGTAAAAAAGTTGTTGAACGCTGGGTTCATTCGGCCATGCAATTTTCCCGATTGGGTGGCTAATGTTGTGCTTGTAAAGAAGCCGAATAGGACCTGGCGTATGTGTGTTGATTACACAGACCTCAACAAGGCGTTTCTTAAGGACAGTTATCCGCTTCCAAAGATCGACAGCATGGTCGACTCTACAGCCGGCTACGCCTTGATGAGCTTTATGGATTTCTATTCCGGCTTCCATCAGATTCCCCTGTGGAAAAAAGATCAAGAGAAGACGACCTTCATCACTGATATAGGTTTATTCTGTTATACTGTGATGTGGGTTGGCTTAAAAATGCGCCTGCCACCTTCCAACAGATGATTAACACGGTCTTCATTAATCAAATCAGGAGGAATGTGGAGGCCTACATTGATGACATGATAGTCAAATCCAAGCTACAGACGGATCATCTTGCTGATCTTCGAGAAACATTCACCACCCTCAGGCGGCATAAGGTCATGTTGAATCCTAAGAAATCCGTCTTTGGTGCTGATTCTAGGAAGTTTCTCGGATTCCTGATTGACCAAAGGGGAATAGAGGCTAACCCCGAGAAGATACAGGCGGTAATTGACATGAAGTCACCCCATATTGTCAAGGAAGTTCAGAGATTAACCGGCTGTCTGGCGGCATTTGGAAGATTCCTCAGCCAGTCAGGCGACAAATGCCTTTACTTCTTCCAAGCAATCGGGAAGAAGACCAGATTTGAATGGGGAGATGATGCGGAGGCGGCCTTTCAAAAGCAGAAAGAGCACTTGCACTCCTTTTCGAGGCTCGTTAGTCCCCTGCCCAGAGAGACGTTTGATGAGTGACATTTATGTCACTCTTAGGGAGTAGTTTTAGAGTCATTTTCGTATTTATTTTATCTTATTTTCATTTATTTCTCTTGTTTTCTCTTTAATAAAGTTTCTTGTTTATTTTGGTAATTTTGTCGTGTTTTAGTTCTTTTCGTAGTTTTTTATTAGAATTAGTTTATTTTCGTATTTTATTTTCTTTTTATTTGTTATATTTCGTTCTTTATTTTTCCCTTGAAAGTATTCTAATTTACTTTCATTTATTTTAATTAGTTTTGAGTCTATTTTATTTCACTTTTTTTTACTTGTATAGTTTTATTTAATTTTTATTAGTTTAGTGTTATTTATCTTATTTTATTTTACTTTATTTTACTTTATTTTATTTTATTTTATTTTATCTCTTAGTAATCCCCTCGTGTTTTTGGTTGTAGGTGTTTCGGGTTTTATGTCAAGTGGGTTCGGGTTCCAAGTTGAGTCAAACGCCAAACAAAGCTGCTGCCCAACCTTATCCATCACCTCACCCTTCATTATCCTACACCACACCAAAACACAACACTCTTCCCCTGCTCCCTCACGCAACCACGCACATCACCATCATCCACCTTTCCCCTGCTCACTCACCCTCACCACCAAAATCACCTCTCACGCAACCACAGCAGCCCCACAGTCGTACTCACCTGCTGCCACACCTCAATTCTGCCACCAACACCACCACACAACAACAACCACCCACCAATTTACAGCCACCAATTAGCTCCTCACAGCCACTCGCAACACCAGAGCAGCCCGCAATTCACACCACCGCACAGCTGCCGCAACCAATACACCACCTGACCACCTTCCCTTGACACCACCAGCAGCGCAACAATCAATCCCGCAACCCAGCCTGCTTCACCCCGCATCACCACCACAACACAAACCATCCCCTGCTCAACCAAATGCGCAGCCACATCAACCAATACACCACCAATTTCACACCTGACCCGCAACTACTCAAACCACCAATCGACCCAAAAATCAGAAAAATTAGCAATTTAATCGGGTTCGGGCAAACCGTTAGTGGTTCGGTCGAAGTTCGAGACAGAGACTTTGTGGGTTTCGTTAATCGAAGAGGAGTGGTCGAACATACCCATGGTTCGACTGAACCAACCCCGTAGTTCGGCCGCACCAACCCACGGCTCGATCGAACCATTTCACGAGCCTCGCACATGATCTTTAATGAGGATCGAACGATGATGATGCAATTGGTGTTGATAGCCATTGATTTAGAGCATTGATTTAATGATAATGGTTGATGATGGTGGTAGGAGAATCGAATCAGAGCAGCCAAGAAGAAAGAAAAAAAACCGTCTGATGTTTTTTTTTCTTTTGGGGATTTTGGTTGGTTTTGTTTTGTTTTGCTTTTTCTTTTTCTTTTATTTTTATTTTCTTTTCCTTTTCCTTTTCTTATTTTCTTTTCTCTTTTGTTTTCTTTTCTATTTTTATTTTCTTTTTATTTTCCTTTTCTTTCTTCATTTTATTTCCTTCTTTTATTTTTCTATTTTTCCTAGTTTTATTAGCTTAGTATAAATACCCAATTTTGGGGTAATTAGAAAGGGAGGGAATAACTATCTATTCATCTCTCTAATTAGTTTTAGGTTAGGTTAGGATTAGTCTTCTTTGGTAGAGAGAGAAAGTGAGATTTTCTTTATTAATGAACTTGGATTTTAAAGAAGGAGCTTGTTCAATCCTTTGTAGACCTTCATCTTCAATTAATGAGCAATTTCTTACTCTCTCTCCTCTATTTTTATTTGTTTATTTTGATTATTATTTTAGTTGTTGGTATTGCTTGTTGATCATGTTGATTCTTGATTATTTGTTGATTAATCTTGTTATTATCATGATTAGTGAGTAATTTCCCCATTAAGGGGATGGTTGTGGTGTAGTTGGACCTTGAGCATGTTCTAGGGTTTAGAATTGATTTATTTGTGATTAAAGTCTTTATATGCTTGATATTCTTTAATCTTCTTGCAAGTGCACATTATTGGTTGATTAAAGGTGAATCTTTGCTAACAAGAAACGGAAGTTGACTTAGTTAAGGTTCATTACTATCGATTGTTATTTAATAGTACCTCCTAGTATATGGTTCTAATGTGGAAACATAGAGGCTATGTTAGGAGAAGCCAATTGACCCCGGAAGGCGGCTAGATTGGATTCTTAATTTCGATATTCGAGCATGTTTAGTTCATAATTAATTCAATTTCTATGCCTTTGTTTATGTTCAAGTGAATGCTATACCTAAACCATTTCCCTTAATGTTTTATTTCTTGTTATAGCATTTTTAGACTTTAGTTTATTTATGCCCTATTCCGGACTAGCTTAATTGTCGATAACATTTGGTGGTGTTTACCGTTCTCTGTGGTTTGACCCCTATGCTTGCCTTATACTCGTATTAGGTTTGTTTAGGTTGTGTAAATTGTATTTGATCTAGGGATAGACAATTGACGACGCGTTTATTCCCTTGTCAACGTTGTACATGTACTTAGCCGTCTCAGATCATGTCCTTAGTGCCGTTCTCCTTGCTGAAAGAGACGATGTTCAGCTCGCGGTCTATTTCATTAGCCACGTACTAAAAAATGCTGAACTCCGGTACCCCATGGTTAAAAAATTTTGCCTTACTTTGTATATGTCATTCAAGAAACTGAAGCCTTATTTTCTGGCACATTCGGTGGTGATATACACTGACAAGCCACTTAAACAGCCAATGTCTACCTTGGAGTCTTCCGGCAGAATGCTTAAATGGGCTATTGAAATGCAAAGTCTTGAATTCACTTTCGAACCAAGAAAGGCAGTGAAAGGTCAGGCGTTTGCCGACTTTATTGTTGAAATGACCCGTCCGGTGGCTTCGGATAATCTTGATTAGGTTTGGAAAGTGTATGTAGATGGGAGTTCAACAAAGAACGGATGTGGTGCAGGCGTAATCTGTGAATTTCCGGAAGGAGATAAATATGAGTATTCACTACAGTTCAAATTTCAGGCCTCAAACAATGAGGCGGAGTACGAAGCCCTGCTAGCTGGAATCCGCATGTGTAAGGAGGCAGCAGGAGAAACCAAATTTAACGCCTACTCTGATTCTCAATTGGTCGTTAGCTAGTACGAAGGTACATATGAGACTACCCATCCGGCAATGATCAAATATCTTCAGGTAGTGAAAGAAGAGGCTGGGACACTCGAAGGGTTCACTCTTAGCCAAGTGCCTAGGTCCGGTAACAACCAGGCGGATACCTTGTAAAAATTAGCATCTTTCGCCTGTTGTGATACGCCTTGGTCTCTCTTTTGAGAAGTTTTGGAAAAAAGAAGCATTTATGAAGAGCCCATTAGAATTCTGGACCGAAGCTTTACTTGGATGGATGGCATCCGGGCTTACTTGACAAACGACACGCTCCCTAATTCGCCATAGGAGGCAGCCGTCATGAAAAAGAGAGCAGCAAACTTCGAGATGAGAAACGGAGAACTCTTCAAGGCGGGATTTTTGAAGCCCTTCCTGAAGTGTGTGACCCCATAAAAGGGGAAGGAAGTTCTCGAAGAATTGTATGCGGGGTACTATGCCTCCCACATAGGCGGCAGATCCCTAGCCGTCAGAGCCAAGCGACACTACTTTTGGCCAACCCTTTTGGCATACGCCAAAGAGCTGGTGAAGAAATGTGACAAGTGTCAGAAATTTGGCAAACTTATTCACCGCTCGGCTACTAATCTGACGGCCATCCACAGCCCAGTCCCGTTTGCAAAATGGGGCATGGACATTTTAGGTCCTTATACGCCTGATCCAGGCGGAAAACGCTACATTCTAGTGGCTGTGGATTACTTCACCAAGTGGGTGGAGGCGGAGGCAGTCAGGAACATCAAGACTAAGGATGTCATCTCTTTCATTTGGAAGAACATCATCACCCGGTTTGGGGAACCTATGTCTATTGTGTTTGATGTTGGCCCTAATTTTGAGACGCCTCAGCTCAACACTTGGTTGGGGATAAAGGGATCTCCAACAGTTTTGCATCAGTTGGCCGACCCCAAGCAAACGGCCAGGTTGAAGCCTTCAACAAACTCATCTCAGACGGCATAAAAAAGAAAATTGAAAGAGCCGGTGGTTTATGGGCAGAAGAGTTGATTCATGTCCTATGGGCCATCCGGACAACAACCAAAGGGGAAACCGGTGAAACCCCATTTCTCATGGTTTACGGTGCTAAACCCGTTTTGCCCATCGAACATTACGAGCCTACCCTCAGAGTAATGCTTTATGATGAAGAGACAAATTGGGAGGCCATGCGTCTGGCTTTGGACTCTATCCCATAACGCAGGGGCAATGCCGCCTTGCGTCATGAGATATACCGTCTGAGATTGACAAGAGCCTACAACAAGAAAGTGCACAAGCGCTCTTTGAAAGGTTGTGACTTCGTGTTACAGAAAATGGAGGCAACCGGTAGGGCTAATGAGCTTGGAAAGCTGACTCCAAATTGGGAAGGCCCTTACCGGATCTATGAGGAAGTTAGAAACGGCACCTACCGCCGGGAAACCCCAGACGGAAGGCGCCTGCCTAGGACTTGGAATGTAGATAATTTGAAAAAGTACTACTTCTGAGTTGTAAATTTTTTTAAGAAAAAAGTCTATTAATGGTAAATCGCTTTTTGTTTTCAATTATTTTTCCCTTTTTTTAAGCTTTAAGGTCGTTTGAGAAATTCACAGATGGCCCAATTGTTGAACTCTCTAAGTTTGAAACATAGTAGACAATTCAGCGTTCATTTTACATAGAGCCACTGGCCAGATAACTAAACTAGGCACAAAACCGCTTAGTGGCTATACATCCAGTCTCTACCTAGACAAGAGGCTAAAGGCCGGATGGCTGTTTGTTTTATAAAATTGCTTGTCCTAACATGGACAAAGGCATCCGCCGACACCCCTCTAGGTGCGATCGTCGCAGAGGGTAGCCTACCTGTTTGCTCTACGTACTTATGTAGACGACAAAGATTAAATGACTAAATTGGTCAACTCATAGCTGTCTGACCAGAAAAGTTGAAAGAACGATTAAGTTTTCGAAATACCAGATGTCCTATAACATCAACAAGTGACTGACCGAAGTTCCTAAGCTTTTCATTCCAAAGTCGCACCAACCCCCCACCAGGGCAACAAGGGTGTTGCAACAGCTACGCAACCGTCAAAAGGACATGAGGCCGATGGCCGAATGGTTAATTGAATTTTGTCTACTCTAATGAGTAATAAGGCGACCGGTAACACCCCTCCGGATGCAATCATCACAAGCACTACCACGAAGTGCACTTATACATACAGGCGGCATGGTCAAACTCATTGCCGCCTGACCTGGGTAATATGAATCACCCTTCGAAATTATACATTTTCCCAAGGCGGGAAAATCATAATTGGGTTGCAAACCCCTCAAGCAGTCATATGCCTCATGTCCTATGACACGACAGACGGCCCTTTGCCTTTTGTTTAATACCTTGACGGCCTTTTTCCGTCTGATCCTCAGCGCTTGTCATATGAGGGGCTGTGTACTTGGTTTAAGGCAATCACTGTTGTGATTAATTGACTTGCAAACATATCATGCTCTTTAATGTATCAGACGTTTCCAAGTCAATCAATCGATTTAAGGGTGAAACCAACCACGCAGCCGCCAGGGGCAAGAGCAGCCGGATTATCAGTTGCTGCATGCTTTTCATAAGTTAGGCAAAAGCAATAAATTTCAAGCATACTTGCTGTTCAGGGTGTGGATCCAAGGGTTCTGCTGGGTAAGCTGGGTCCCGTCAACTACCTAGACAAGGCAACACACGTAAAATGACCTCGGGGGTGGTTCGAGGAACCCCCCTCCGAAGCTTAAGTTAGAGAGTGTTAAGAGAGAGAAACTGCACATTGAAAGATGTAGAAAGTGTAATGACTTGAGTGTCTCCTTTCTTACCGTTGTACTTTACCCTATATTTATAGGCGTACCATCTCCTTCGTGGAGAGTTCAGCCTGGTCAGCCATGAGGTTTTGGGGAAGGATGCGTTTGCTTTGCCACTTTGCACTAGAGTGCTTCTTGCCTCTAACACTTTGTTATTATTCTTATTTGACTTCTACATGTTAGCATATGATGCTTGGGCATAACATATTAAACAAATTTACACAGCATACTCCTCACGTAGAGGCTTGTATTTCATTTAATAAAAATGGATCAAATGCCTTGATTAACATAACATGGACTGAATAAAAGTCTATCAGACTTGAAACAACTATATTTGTTTTTTCAGACTATTTAAACAAAATACTTCTGTTCAAGGTGTGGATCCAAGAGTTCTGCTGGGTGAGCTGGGTCCCGTCAACCACCTACACTAGGCCGCACACGTAAACTGCCCTCGGGGGTGGTTCGAGGAACCCCCCACCAAAGCTTAAGTTAGAGAGTGTTTAGAGAGAGAAAGTTTACTTAGAAAGATGTATAGAGTGTAATAACTTTTTTGTCTCACCTCTTTTCCGTTGTACTTTACCCTCTATTTATAGGCGTACTATCTCCTTCATGGAGAGTTTAGCCTGATCAGCCCTGCGGGCTTACTCTGTCGGGCTAATGAGCCTTCCTTTAGTTGCTTATTCGACGGTGAGTGTGCACCCTGGGGGCTGGGCGATAGTTTAGCGGGAGCTATCCTATACAACTAGCCCCTCAAGAGGTGGTTTGAGGTCACTCATGCCGACTCTTTGCCTGTAAGAACGTTCTTCTCAACTGAGCCCAGCTGGAAGGAATAGCTCAGCAGGAGCTATCCCCTACAACTAGCCTCTCAAGAGATGGCGTGAGGTTCTTTCATGCCAGCTGTTCTGAGCGTGTAGCCTTATCGACTTTACATTACGGGTCGTCTAACTAAAATAACTTGCACACTCCTAGCCCCTCAAGTCTCTAAGGTGTTGAGGCGCATAGAGACTTGCGAGGTCAGACAATGCTATTGCTGAGTCCGTTGCCCTATTGCTTGTATATTGACATTGGTTCCAGACTTAAGAAGTGACGAGCTCGCAGAGAGGAATTTCGATCACTCCCGCTGAAGTCTGAGAAATGACTAGCTTGCAGAGAGGATTTTCGATCACTCTCGCTGAAGTGTGAGAAATGACGAGCTTGCAAAGAGGATTTTCGATCACTCTCGCTGAAGTCTGAGAAATGACGAGCTTGCAGAGAGGATTTTTTATCATTCCCGCTGAAGTCTGAGAAATGATGAGCTTGCAGAGAGGATTTTCGATCACTCCCGCTGAAGTCTGAAAAATGACGAGCTTGTAGAGAGAATTTTCGATCACTCCCGCTGAAGTCTGAGAAATGACGAGCTTGTAGAGAGGATTTTCGATCACTCCTGCTGAAGTCTGAGAAATAACAAGCTTGTAGAGAGGATTTTTTTATCACTCCCGCTGAAGTCTGATAAATGACGAGCTTGCAGAGAGGATTTTCGATCACTCCCGCTGAAGTGTGAGAAATGACGAGTTTGCAGAGAGGATTTTTTATCACTCCCGTAGAAGTGCTCTCTTCTCAATTTTTTTTTTGTTTTTTTTTGGCGGGAATCGCATTTGCATGTGTGGGACACGTGTTGGCAATCCGAGCTGTCAGTTTGATTTTACTAAAGTGACATAGCGGTTTGGCTTTGCCTTGTGTCTAACTGCCCATTTACTCCATATTAATTTCACTGTCCCCCTTTTCACTTATTTATTTTACGCCTCTAATTTTTTCATCTTCCCTCTTCGTTACTTTGGCATTTTGAAATTTTCGCTCTTTGCTCTTCCTTTATCAAGCGTCTCTGATCCTCCATTATTGTGGTAAGTTCTTGCTTCTTCGTCTTTATTTTTTTCCTGACTTTCTCTTTACTTGCTTTTTCTTGTTTAATTCTTGCTCTTTTGTTAACTTTTTCCTTCTTTGTTCTTCTTAATTGCAAATTCAGACTTTTGTCTTGCTTAGGCTTTTATCTCCGCCATTGTTGTTGTACTAAGTTGCTTCTGCAACTTTTTTCCTTAAAGGTACTTACTTTGTACCTTTTGTTGTTTGTATTTTTCCAATTTTGCTTCTTTTTACTTTTTCTTCGCAAGATTATGCCTTTTAATTCTTCCCAATTGTCGCTATTCCCATTTCTTCTCTTTTGTTGTTGTATTTGCATTCTTAGCTTTTTTCTACTTATTCCTTCATTATTTCTAAACTGATTCTTTGATTTTCTCGTGCCCCATTGCTTTTTCCTTCCTTTGTGGGCCTGTATTCCTTTGTAGATTTCATAATGTCTGACGCCTCTGATAGTCAGAATATGAGTGAGCCTCAAACGGCCACAGGATCGGATTCCTCCACTTCCCAATCTTCTTTTTCAGGTGAGCGTTCTGCGCACACTTTTTCTATTTCTCTTACTCCTTTACAAACTGTTATGCCTCCTAACCTTCCCCACGCTGCGAGCGGGATGGGTACTGCTGCGACTTCTGCTGCTGCGTCTGGGTCAGGCAGTAGTCATCCCGCTGAGGGTAGTGCATTTCGCCCTTTCCAGCGTAGACCCCGTCCTGATTTCTTCGATCCTTACTATGAGCGAGTGCTTACGCTAGATGGGATTCCCTTATCCCATCTTACTCGCCTGAGGTTGCGCGCAATGCAAACTAAAATGTTGGCTGATGCTGTTAAGGCCAATCCCCCTGATGTGTCTCTTGTTAGCCCCATTCCCCATGTTCAGCCTTTAAACAGTTTTGTTTGGCTTGATGACATGGCTGACATGCATCGGTTTGATCATTATGTAGTGCGCGGTGGGAATACTAGGACTCCATCACCTTCTCCTTCCCTAGCAGTTCAATCAAGTAGAATGGTTGAGTCTCCTAGTGACCGCTCATTCTTCGACTGTCAGCCCACTTATGTTATTGAGCCCGTAGAAGAGGGCAAGACTGAATTCTTCTTTGATGACAAGTGTTATGGGCCTAAGAATTGTGTGCTAGATTCCAGTTGGCGTAAGGACGCTGAGAGACTGTGCCTGGCTGCTGTTGGGCAGAAGTTTTACGGTTTTGGGGAGGGCTACGAGCTGGTTCTACCTGCTAATGGTGCGAAGTTATCAGCCCCTCCTGCAGGTCATATTGATGTGTTTTCCTCGCAGCTAGACTTGGGCTTCCTTGGACCCTACCTTAGAGAAGCTGCTACGTGCTTTTAACATCTGCATATCTCTGGTGCACCCTGCCTCCCTTCATACCCTGATTTGTCTACTGTGGTATTTGAGGTTTCGAAGGTACCCTGAGTCCCTGCATTTGATCAATTCTCTCATGAGCCTGAAAAGATCAGCCTCTGGGACTGAGTCAAGGTGGTACTATGTCGCTCCCAAAGAGAGTAGAGTCTTGTCCCACCCAAAACTTAGGCGTTTCAGGGACTGGACTAGCAAGTTCTTCTTGGTGATGGTGACTTCCAATTTTGCTGCTCCGCGCAACTTCAGAGAGATTCACACCAACATGGCTGGGGTCACAGTTTCACCCTCTGAACCTGCTCGTGAGATAGAAGCTTTTGAGGCTCTCCAAGGAGCGGGGACAGGTGACTCCAAGTTTCCCAAGGTCTGGCTTCCCAACTCTATTTACATCGTGGGTAATGAGCAGCTTTCTGTCATGCGTTTGTGACGTACATATGAGTCTGGTAAGCTCTTTATGACTTCTTCCTTTTTTTTCTGTTTTCTGTTTTTCTTCTTTTTTTTTTTTTTTTTTTTTTTTGCTCTTGCCTCCCTGCCTTATTTGACTTTTTGTCATTTTGTGTTTTTAGGCTATGACAAGTTGGACAAACGCATGCTCGAGCTGGCCGATAATTAGAAAAGCCCTTTGAGTGCCACTCCTGAGAACCCTCCTCAGCTGTTTGATACGCTTGAGGTGTTTCCAGGTTCCTTGAAGGGCGAGGTGCGTTAAGCTCTTCCTGAGCTATGGGCTGTTGTTGGCACCGTGGCTACTGGCGAGCGTGCTAGGTCCAGCCACGTTGAGCCTGAGCCTTCGTCTTCTACTGTTGGGAGTAGGCGTGCTACTCGTCTTGCTCCTCAAAAGGTGGCTTCAGATTCTGAGGCGTTAGTGGCGCCTACTTCTTCCCCTGAGAAGCAGTTTGTCGCGGCTTCCGGCCGGGTGGCACCTCAGACTTCTGCTGCCAAAAGGCAACGTGAACAAGCTTCTGAAGAACCAAAGGCTACTGCCGATGATTTTGCTAAAAGTGTTCTCCAGTTTCCCTCTGAGGGGATTGAGACCACTACTGCGGGTGAAAAACCCGTTTCCTCTGTTGAGCATTTTCTGCTCTTTCCTACTTCTACTGATGATACTACTGTTGCGAAGGGCACTGCAGTTCCTTTTGTTGCAGCTACTGATTTTCAGCTCCCTGATGAATCTGTCATGGAGCTTTCAAGGATTCCGCCGCGTCCCTACGGGCTAAGGGGGCGGCTCCGAAGCGCTACCCGGGGTGGGCTCTCCCGAGCTGCGGGCTCTCTCCAGCAGGATCGTCCAGTGATTGACCTGGAGGACGAACCTATGTCTTCTGCCCCTGCAAGGGATGAGCCAAAGGCGAAAAAGGCTCGCACTTCTCCTAGCCCAGACCCTCTTGCTTCCACGTCTGCCAACACTGGACTTCTAGGTGGGAACGTTGGTGGGGGAGACACTCAGAACTCCAGTGAGCTTAACCGCTGCATTCATCAGTTCTTGGGTGATGCCTTTGAGAATCCTCTTTCTGCGTCCTCACTCTCTACTAGAGGGACTTTTCGCCCTACTAGGGCCATTGAGTTTGCTAAGGTCCCTATTGACATTCATCTTCGCCCAATACTCTGTCCTTCTAGAGCTGAGAACGCTCCCGTTCGGCCTTTGATGAATGTGAGGGCTGATGAGTCTTTATTTGTAGACAACCCTCAGAAGGGTGGTACTCTAGGATACCGCCTAACTAAGGGGGTTCGTCTCCCTGCGGATTCTACGCGCAGCTCAGTCAGCCTTCCAGCATCTACTGCTTGCCATGATTTGCTGAAGGTTAGTCTCTACTTTTGGCTTTTCTTTTTCTCGTTTTAGATTTTCTCTGTTTGTTTTGTTGCTGCTGTCTTATTTTACTTGTTATTATACTTTTTTTTTTTTTTTATTATTTTTAACTTCTTTTGTTAACTCCCACTTTGGCTGACTCTTCTTTTCTGCTTTTCTTGCAGTTTGTTGTATCTGTGGGGGATTTGTCCAATGCCTTGCTGTCAGTGGAGAAGGAATATCAGAACTAGGGTATAACTCTTTCCCAGAAGACTCTAGAGGTTCAGCAGCCTCAAGCTGAGAGGGATGCTATGGCCAATAAGGTGACTCTGCTGAGGGAGAAGGCGGATGCCTTGTAGCTCCAATTGGGAGAATTTAAGCTCACTCAGACCAAGATGAAGGACTGCGAGGAGCAGTTAGGGACTTCTCAGGCCAGGGTGAAAGACGTTAGAGGCGGAGGTGGCAGATTTAAAGGCTGCGCATGCTGTTGCGTTGGAGGCTGCTAGGAGAGAAGCTCTCAAGTCTTTTGCGCTCTCTCCTGTTTTTGCTAAGCTCCTGGCTGATCGCCTTGATGAAGGATGGGAAGCAGCGGCTCGATGCGTTAGCAACTTGTATGGTGAGGGTGAAGAGCAGCAGGCTCGCTTTAATGCCTTCTGGGCTAAGGTTGAAGCTGCAGGTGAGGCTGGTTTGTTCGATTTTCCCGCTGATCACCCTCGCGCTACTAGCTACAAGATCCCCAACCAGGCTGTGCTGAACTTGGAGGTGCCTCTCTGCCCTGACGTTGCTGCAGCTATTGGAGTGGAGTCTCTAACTGATGATCTATAAAGGTTATGGCGGCTGTCACCCTCTTACTCCAGTGGTTCCTCTAAGTTTCCCTCACCTAGATCTATTGTAACTAGGTAGTTTTTGTTACTATCTTTGGGGTGTATAGCTGCCAAACATTATGTTTCTCTGTGTATTTTCAGAATACTTTTTCTTTCGTTGTTGGGTCTGTCCAGCTTAACTTGAATTTGTGATCTTCTAACATTACCCGCTGAGTGTTTCCTTGTCCTGGTTGATGAGGGCACCGTTTTATTTGTTCTGTGACTGACCTGCTGAATGTTTATTGTGCCTTGATGGGCAGGGGTTCATCCTTATAATGTATGTTCCTTATGATCTCCTCTTGCTGCTTTTCTTGTTGTTTACTTCATTGTTTGCATGCTTGCTCTTTATTACGTTTTGTGGGGGCCTCGTAGGTTAGGCCTTCTTGTCTTTTTAATTTAGCTGCCTAGCGCTTTTCAGTTTCTTTTGCGCTCTGCTGTGCTTCAGCAGGGACTTTGTTACATTTTGTCCTTCCTGCTTTATCTGCTTCAAGTGTTTGCGCGTTGTGTACTTCGCTTGGCTTTGACCAAAGGCTTCGTCTGCGTGCTGGTTGACATATTTGATTGAGCGCTATTTGACTTATCCTTGCTGAGACTTGTTTGTGTCGATCAGCTTTTTGCTTATTTCGTCTGTGTCATCAGCTTGCTTTGCTGTGACTTATTTGTGTTGTTCAGCTTATCTATGCTGCGACTTGTTTATGTCGTTCAGCTTGTTTATGCTGCGACTTATTTATGTCATTCATCTTATTTATGTTGCGACTTATTTATGTCATTCAGCTTGTTTACTGCCTTCTTAATTCTTTTTGTAAGGGCTTACTGCTTGACTGTCTTCTCCTTTCCTCTCCCCCTCGAAGAGATGGGCTGATTGGGACTAAGAGAACCTTAGTGTTGCCCATGTAGCTCATCTTCTTCTTTTCCTCTCTTCTCCCCTACTCAAGCTAAACGTGTTAGGCTCCCCCTCAGGCGTCCCCGAGGTGGTGCCTTGTTTTGTTTTTTGCAGGTGAAGTGAGGTTTTAAGGAGGGATGCTTTCACTTTGTCATTTTGCGCTAGAGTGCTTCTTGCCTCTAACACTTTATTATTATTCTTATTTGATTTCTGCATGTTAGTATATGATGCTTGGGCATACTATATTAAACAAATTTATGCAACATACTCCTCACACAGAGGCTTGTATTTCATTGAATAAAAATGGCTCAAATGCCTTAGTTAACATAACATGCACTGAATAAAGGTTTATCGACTTCAAACGGCTATGTTTCATGTTATTTAAACAAAATATTTCATTAACACATCAGCATTGAAATTGTTTCTTAAGACCTGACCTTCTTGATCTGCAAGGAGGAACGCGCTTGGTCTAACCTGCTCGTGGATGATGAAAGGGCCTTCCTAGTTTGCTGACAGGTTTCCATGCTGATTTCCTCTTCCAACTACTGCTGTCCTCCTGAGGACTAAGTCTCCTGGCAGGAGCTTCCTGTGCTTGACCCTTTTGTTGAAAGCTTTTGAGATCTTGCTCTTTTGGGCTGCCAGCTTAAGGGCTGCTTTTAGCCTTATTTATGGCAGGAAGTCTAGCTCTTCCAGCATGCGCTATTCATTTCCTTGCTGCTCATAGTACTGTATCCTCAGGCTGGGGATTTGCACTTCCACAGGGACAACTGCATCAACCCCGTAGGCCAGGGTGAAAGGGCTTTTACCAGTTAACTCATTCTCAGTGGTCCTATTTGCCCACAAGACCTCTGGGACTAAGTCTGCCCACAGGGCCTTGTACTCCTCCAGCTTCATATGTAGGGTTGTCAAGATCAGCTTGTTTGCTGCTTCTGCTTGGCCATTGCTCTGCGGATGGCAGACTGAGGCACTTGCATACTTGGTGCCCATATCCCCCAGGTAGTCCTTTATGGTGTCACAGTCAAATTGGCACCCATAATCAATGACTATGCATTGTGGCACCCCAATCTAGAGATAATGCTCTTCCATATAAATGTTCTGACCTGGGTTGCCTTTATGGACTTGGTGGGCTTAGCTTCTATCCACTTTGTAAAGTAATCTATTACCACAATGAGATACTTCCTGTCACTGACCCATTGGTGAAAGGTCCCAATATGTCCATTCCCCACTTAGCAAACGGGATCGGGCTGAGGATTGGAGTCAGATCGTTTGCTGGCTGATTTATGACTGGTGAATATTTTTGGCACTTGTCGCATTTTTTAACATATGCTAGTGCGTCTTGCGTGAGAGTTGGCCAATATGCCCCTCTTCTAAGAACCTCTACTCCCAATTCTTTCCCGCTGATATGGTTGGCACATATTCCGGAGTGGGCTTCTTCCATAATGCCCTCCTGCTCCAATTCTGGAATACACCTCACCAGCGGCTTTGAGAAGCCTTTCTTGTTGAGCTCTCCATTCAACACTACATACCAATTTGCATGTTTCTTCACCTTTTTAGCTTGTACTTCATCATCGGGCAGTGAGCCATGAAGTTTGTATGCCAAGATGTCTGAGAACCAGGCTCTCTGACTCCCAACGCAGTTTACCTGCTCCTTTTCAGCGATGCTGCTTTCCTCTAACACTTCGACCATCACTGTTCTTCTGAGGCTTTGTAAGGTGGAGCTGGCTAACTTAGATAAGGCATCATCCTGAGAGTTTCCTGCTCTGGGACCAAGTCTATCTAGAAATGGACTAGCTAGGCTGCCAGTTCTTTCACTTTGGTTACATATTTCATCATAGTGGCTTCCCTTATCTCATACGCCCCCTGCAGTAGGCTGGCAACGAGCTGAGAATCAGTCTACAGGTGTACTTTCCGGGCTCCAGCTGCGAGGCTCATACGCAGGCCTGACAGCGTTGCGTCGTACTCTGCTTCATTATTAGACGCTTTGAACTTTAACTTGATGGCATACTCAAATACGTTTCCTTCTGGAGACATCATTATGACTCCTGCCCCACTCCCCATTTGGGCTGAGGATCCATCCACTTCCACCTTCCTGACCCCAAAGTCATCCTCTTCCTCCTCATAGGAGGCTTCCACTATGAAGTCTGCTAAAGCTTGTGCCTTGATGGCTTCTCTAGGCTTGACCTCGAATTCATACTCAGAAAGCTCCATTGCCCACTATAAGGGTCTACCCAATGCATCCATCTTTTGTAATTATTTCTCCAGCACGTGGTTTGTGAGGACCTCTATTATATGCGCGTGAAAATATGGTTTTAGCTTTCTTGCTGCTGTGACCACTGCGAAGGCTAGCTTCTCTACCAGGGGGTATCTTTTCTCTGCCTCGGTCAGCAGGTGGCTCACGAAATATATCGGCCTTCGTTGCTTCTGTCTTTCTACCAGCAGAACGGCTGCAATTGTCTGTATTGACGCTGAGATGTACAACTGCAATTTTTCCCTCAACTCCGGGATGGTCATTGTTGGGAGCTTAGTCAGATGCTCCTTAATACCCTTAAAGGCTTCTTTCTCCTTAGTCCTCCACTTGAATTCTCTGTTTCCTTTCAATAGCTGATAAAATGGCAAGGCTTTGTCTGCTGACTTGCTGATGAATCTGGTCAGTGCGGCCATTGTGCCTGTCAACCGCATGATATGTTTTATGCTCTTAGGCTCGGGCAGACAGAGGACTGCTTTTACCATTTCTGGGTTGGCATCTATTCTTCTCTCGCTGATCAGAAAACCCAAGAACTTTCCCGAGCTCACTCTAAAGACACATTTCTTCGGGTTGAGCTTGATTTTATACTTGTTTAGGGTGGCAAATGTTTCCTCCAGATCCATGATATGTCCAGCCTGCGTGACACTCTTAACAATTGGTCGTCAACGTATACTTCCACATTTCTTCCCTTCTGGTGAAGGAACACTCTATCCATTGCCTACTGAAAAGTTGCTCCAGCGTTCTTCAGCCCGAAGGGCATAGCTATGTAATTATACACTCCCCCTTCGGTAATAAATGCAGTTTTCTGCCTGTCTGACTCGTGCAGGCTGATCTGATGGTACTTTGAGAAGGCGTCCATGAAGCTTAGTAGGGCGTGCCCGCTGGTTGAGTCTACCAGTTGATCTATCCGTGGCAGTGGGTAATAGTCCTCCTGGCAGGACTTATTAAGATCCGTGAAATCAACACACATTCTCCATTGGCCATTTGCCTTCTTCACCATGACCATGTTGGCTAACCATTCTGAAATAGTCACATGGTTCAATAAATCATGCTTCCAAGAGTTTTTCCACCTCTTCCTGGATTGCCTGGTTTTTCTCCGTGGAGAAGCTTCGATTTTTCCACCTGACTGGCCTAATATCCTCCTTCGCATTCAGCCTATGCACCATGACTGCTGGGTAAATTCCGGGCATCTCATTAGCGGAAAATGCAAAAATGTCTTTATTCATTCTCAGCAGCTCTATGAGGTGCACCCCTACTCCTAGATCAATGTCTTTCCCAATTTTCACCGTCCTCGAGGGATCACCTTCTGTGAGCTCGACTGTGACATGCTCCCCGCTGGAAAGTGGTTTGGCCTCTTCTTTTACAGGCTCGAAGTTTTCCATTGCCAACTTTTGTTTATATTTTTCCCAGTGATACTCTTCACGCTTCCTTTTCCTCGACTTCCTCTCAGGTTGCTCAGGGAGCCTTTTCTCGGAACCGGACTGCTGTCTGGTTTTGGCAGGTTGGTTTAAGGCAGTTATGTAACATTGTTGGGCTGTCTTCTAGCTTCCCCTGAGCTTTGCTGACCGACCCTCATTAGTTGTGTAAGCCATGGCCAGGTGGTAAGTGGATACCACCCCGCCTATCTTTTGGATGAGCGGTCTTCCCATGATTACATTTTAGGGTAAAAAGGAGTTTATCACGAGAAATTCTGCTCGGACATCACGCCTTCTTGACCTCGTAGTTTACTCTCTTCATGTCTTTTCTGTTAAACTTTAGCTCATTGAACGCACTAATGTATATGATGTTGGCTGAGCTGCCTCCGTCTATCAGTATTCTATCCACCTCCCAGTTTGCAATTCTCATTGTCACCACCAGCGGGTCATCATGAGGGTAAATTATGCCCTTCTGGTCATACTCGTCAAACGTGGCTTGTGGCTGCGGGGGAAGAGGTGGCCATCTACACTTATCATTGTCGTTTATTTGATGTATCATTGCCCGCAGGTCAGCCCGCGCTCTATTAACTATCCCCCCATGTACTGGACCCCCGCTGATCACGTACACCCTGCCCAGCTGGGCCCCTATGACCTCCTCTGTGATCTGCTTGGCCCGCTCTATCCTCCTCCCTTCTTCTGGGAGGGTCATCACGCTGCTTAAATTGACTCAAGTATCCTCTCCTGACTAAGTCCTCTATGTTGTCCTTCAAGTGCGTGCATTCTTTAGTGTTGTGGCCATAATCCCTGTGCAAGTCACACCACTTACTGGTATCAAGACTCCTGTTTACCATCCTTGGAGGACTCTGCCACTTATCATCAGCCTTATTTACGAAGAATATGTGAGATCTGGAATGGGTTAGTAGGGTATACTGATCAAACTTACCAGGCCTTAGCCCTCTCCTTGGATCGGACCTTCTTAGTCCCACTGCCCTGTCCTCTTCTCTGCAGTTTTGCTCAGCCCTGCTTGGCTGGTCCACCCTGGGTGTGTTTTTGCCCAGGTGACCTCTGCCCGCTTAACTGAGTCACCTGTTGCTTTCATACCCAGCATTGCTCTGTCAGTCTCGTCTGCTTTGATGAACTCATGCGCTTTACCCAGCGCTTCAGCGAGCGTTTTGAGGCTCTTACACCCCATATATTCTCTGAATGGTGACCCAGGCAGTAGGCCACTCTACATTGCAATAAAAAAACTACATCCTGGCTCATATTTGGAATGGTTGTTGCCTCCTTGTTAAATCTGGTGATGAACTCCCTTAGGGGCTCATCCTTTCCCTAAACTAGGGACATCAGCTCGGTTGTCATATTGGTTCTTTCCACCAAGGTTATGAAATGCTCCATGAACATTCTCTACAGCTGGTTGTACGAGTATACAGAACATTTGGGGATGGCGCCGTACCATTCCGCTGCCAGCCCCTCAAGAGTTGGTGGGAAAGCCTTACACCAGATTAAGTCTATCATGGTGTAGAGTACCATATGATTCTTGAAAGCTCATATGTGGCTTTTGGTTGTTGTGGTTCCATTGTACTTGCAGCTCGGCATCTTCACCTTCTCCATGGGTTCTTCCAGAATCTCCCGGCAAAATGGGGAATCATTAGGAACAACCTCGATTCGCGCTCGTTTGTCTCTCTCCGGGCTGGGTCCTCGCTCAGCGGCTGGTGACCTACTGCGAGGGACCCGCTTCTCCGGGCTGATTCAAGCGGGGGTTATTTCCTCCACGCTCCATTCTCGATTCAGGTTGCGAGCTTCCAGCTCCAATACCTTTTTCCTCAGCCAAATGAGCTTTTTCTGTTCGGGGGTGAGAGTTAAGACTTCCGGCTTTTTTGATGCGGGCTCCGCAGCTGGCGTTATTGGTGATGGGCTTGCCCCCTTACCCATATTGGTAAGGACCGCTGTCATTGCAGCCAGCTGCTCCTTGCTGCACTCAGAGAGGTTCTGTAGGATGGCTGACATATTTACGGGCTGCGGTTTCTGGGTTACAGGTGCTGAAACAATAAGCTCATTGTTCGCTCCTGTTAACGGCATTCCGTACTTGAAAATAGAGCTGGATCCTACCGGATCTACTGGTTTCGCCGCTGCTTTAGCAGTGGCTGATGTCGATCCGATGGGGTTGGATTTTTGTGAGATGGTCGATTTGGGGTTTCCAGTGGATCCTTTTGGATCGCTGGTTACTAGGGGTGTTTTTTGTGGTGTTTGGCTAGTCTCATTAGTTTTGGACGTGGGTGTTTGTACAGTTTCTTCTCCGACCTTGGTTGTTAGTTAACTAGTCCCTAGCTCAGTTAGTGAACCTCAGGTTAGATGATCCTTACCCCTCATTCTAGCGCCAATTGTTCCAGGTGTGGATCCAAGGGTTCTGCTGGGTGATCTGGGTCCCGTCAACCACCTACACAAGGCCGCACACGTAAACTGCCCTCGGGGGTGGTTCGAGGAACCCCCCTCCGAAGCTTAAGTTAGATAGTGTTTAGAGAGAGAAAGTGTACTTAGAAAGATGTAGAGAGTGTAATAACTTTTTTGTCTCACCTTTTTTCCATTGTACTTTACCCTCTATTTATAGGCGTACTATCTCCTTCGTGGAGAGTTTAGCCTGATCAGCCCTGCGAGCTGACTCTGCCGGGCTGATGAGCCCTCCTTTAGTTGCCTATTCGGCGGTGAGTGTGCACCCTGGGGAATGGGCGATAGTTCAGCGGGAGCTATCCTATACAACTTCTTTAACACATCAGCATTGAAAATGTTTCTTAAGACCTGAATTTCTTTATCTGCAAGGAGGAACGCTCCTGGTCCAACTTGCTCGTGAATGATGAAAGTGCCTTCCTAGTTTGCTGATAGCTTTCCATGCTGATTTCCTCTTCCCACTGTTGCCGTCCTTCTAAGGACCAAGTCTCTGGGCAGGAGCTCCCTATGCTAGACCCTCTTGTTGAAAGCCTTTGAAATCCTACTCTTTTGGGCCGCCAACTTGAGAGCTGCGTTTAGCCTTACTTCTTGCAGGAAATCTAGCTCTTCCAACATACGCTTTTCATTTCCATGCTGCTCATAGTGTTGTATCCTCAGGCTGGGGATTTGTACTTCCACTAGGACAACTGCGTCGGCCCCGTAGGCCAAGGTGAAGGGGCTCTTACCAGTTGACTCATTCTTAGTGGTCCTGTTTGCCCACAAGACCTCTAGGACTAGGTCTGCCCACTAGCCTTTGTACTCCTCTAGCTTCTTCTGCAGGGCAGTCAGGATCAGCTTGTTTGATGCTTCTGCTTGACCATTCCTCTGCGGGTGACAGGCTGAGGCACTTGCATACTTGGTGCCCATGTCCCCCAGGTAGTCCTTTATGGTGTCATAGTCAAATTGACACCCGTGATCAAAGACTATGCACTGTGGCACCCCAAATCTTGTGATGATGTTTTTCCATATGAACGTCCTGACTTGGGCTGCCTTTATGTACTTAGTGGGTTCAGCTTCTATCCACTTTGTAAAGTAATCTATCCCCACAATGAGATACTTCCTGCCCGCTGACCAAGTGGTGAAAGGTCCCAATATGTCCATTCCCCACTAGGCAAACGGGGTCGGGCTGAGTTAGATCGTTTGCTGGCTGATTTATGACTGGTGAATACTTTTGACACTTGTCGCATTTTTTCACATATGCCAGTGTGTCTTGTGTGAGAGTTGGCCAATATGCCCCCATTTTGAGGACCTCTACTCCCAATGCTTTTCCATCAATGTGGTTGGCGCATATTCCGGAGTGGGCTTCTTCCATAATGCCCTCCTGCTCCCACTCTGGAATACACCTCAGCAGTTGTTTTGAGAAACATTTTTTGTTGAGTTCCCCGTTCATCACTACATACCAGTTGGCGTCTTTCTTCTTCTTCTTAGCCTATACCTCATCATCAGGCAGTGAGCCGTGGACTTTGTTCGCCAAGATGTCTAAGAACCAGGCTTTCTGCCATCCAATGCAGTTTACCTGCTCTTTTTCGGCAATGCTGCTTTCTTCTAGCACTTCAACCATCATTGTCCTTGTGAGGCTTTGTGAGGTAGAGCTGGCTAACTTGGACAAGGTGTCGGCCTGAGAGTTTCCTACTCTAGGACCAAGTCTATCTTGAAGTGGACTAGCTGGGCTGCCAGTTCTTTTACTTTGGTTACGTACTTCAGCTTGGTGGCTTCCCTTATCTCATACGCCCCCTGCAGTTGGCTGGGAACGAGCTGAGAATTAGTTTGCAGGTGTACTTTGCGGGCTCCGGCTGCGAGGCTCATTCGCAAGCCTGCCAGCGCCGCTTCTTACTCAGCTTCGTTATACGATGCTTTGAACATGAATTTTATGGCATACTCGAATATGTTTTCTTCTAGAGATGTCATTATGACTCCTGCTCCACTCCCCGTTTGGGTCGAGGACCTATCCACTTCCACCTTCCAGACCCGAATATCATCTTCTTTCTCCTCGTAGGAGGCTTCCACTATGAAGTCCACTAAAGCTTGTGCCTTGATGGCTGCTCTAGGTTTGACCTCAAATTCGTACTCAGAAAGCTCAATTGCCTATTTTAAGAGTCTGCCCTATGTGTCCATTTTTTGTAATGCTTTCTCCAGCGGGTGGTTTGTGAGGACTTCTACTACATGCGCGTCAAAATATGGCTTTAGTTTCCTTGCTGCTATGACCACTTCGAAGGCTAGCTTCTCTACCAATGGGTACCTTTGCTCTGCCTCGGTTAGCACGTGGCTCACGAAGTATATTGGCCTTTGTTGCTTCTGTCTTTCTACCAGCAAAACGGCTGTGATTGTTAGTATTGACGCATAGATGTACAGTTGCAGCTTTTCCCTCAGCTCTGGGCTGATCATTGTTGGGAGCTTAAAGAGATGCTCCTTAATACCCTCAAAGGCTTCTTTCTCTTTAGTCCCCCACTTAAATTCTCTGTTCCCTTTTAATAGTTGATAGAACAGCAGGGCCTTATTCTGCCTGTCAACCGCATGATATCGTTGATGCTCTTAGGCTCAGGCAGGCTGAGGACTGCTTTGACCTTTTCTGGATTGGCATCTATCCTTCTCTTGCTGATCAGAAAACCCAAGAACTTTCCCGAGCTCACTCCAAAAACACATTTCTTCGGGTTGAGTTTGATTTTATACTTGTGCAGGGTGGCAAATGTTTCCAGCAGATCCGTGATATGTCAAGCGTGCGTGACACTCTTAATAATTGAGTCGTCAACGTATACTTCAACATTTCTACCCTTCCGGTGAAGGAATACTCTATCCATTGCCTTCTGAAAAGTTGCCCCACCATTATTAAGCCCGAAGGACATAACTATGTAATTATACACTCCCCCTTCAGTGATGAATGCAGTTTTCTGCATGTCTGGCTCATGTAGGGTGATCCGATTTTACCTAAGAAGGCGTCCATGAAGCTTAGCAGGGCGTTCCCGCTGGTCGAGTCTACCAGCTGATCTATCCGCGGCAGCGGGTAAGAGTCTTTTGGGAAAGCCTTATTAAGATCTATGAAGTCAACACACATTCTCCACTGGCCATTTGCTTTCTTTACCATGACAACGTTTGCTAACCAATCTGGATAGTCGCAAGGTTCAATGAATCCTGCTTCCAAGAGCTTCTCCACCTCCTCTTAGATTGCTTGGTTTTTCTCCGTGGAGATGCTTCGCTTTTTCTGCCTAACTGGGTCAATATCCTCCTTCATATTCAACATGTGTACCATGACTGTTGCGTCAATTCCGGGCATCTCATATGCGTAAAATGCGAAAACGTCTTTGTTCTTCCTCAGCAGCTCTATGAGGTGTACCCCTACTCCTAGATAAATGTCTTTCCCGATTTTCACCATCCTTGAGGGGTCACCTTCTGTGAGCTCGACTGTGAAATGCTCCCCACTGGGAAGTGGCCTGGCCATTTCCTCTTTTGCAGGCTCAAAGTTCACCATTTAAACTTCTGTTTATCCTTTTCCCTATGATATTCTTCACGCTTCCTTTTCCTCGACTTCCTCTCAAGTTGCTCAGTGGGCCGTCTCTCAGAACCAGGCTGCTGTCTGGTTTTTGCGGGCTGCTTTAGGGCAGTTATGTAACATTGCTGGGCTGTCTTATGAATTCCCCTAAGCTTTGCTGACCGTCCCTCATTAGTTGTGTAAGCCATAACAAGGTGATAGGTGGATACCACCCCACCTATCTTGTGGATGAGCGGTCTTCCATTGATCACATTGTAGGGTGAAGGGGTGTTTATCACGAGGAACCCTGCCCGGCCATCACACCTTCTTGATCTTTCTCCTACTCGGACTGAGAGTTCGATTATACCTTCTATGGTAAGCCCTTACACATTAAACCCGGTGACTTTGTAGCTCACCCTCTTCAGGTCTTTTTTGTCCAACTTCAGCTCGTTGAACGCACTGATGTATATGATGTTGGTTGAGCTGCCTCCGTCTATCAGTATTCTATCCACCTCCCAGTTTGCGATTCTCATTGTCACCACCAGCGGGTCATCATGTGGGCAAACTATGCCCTTCTGGACATACTCATCAAACGTGGCATGCGGCTGCGGGGGAAGAGGTGGCTATCTACGCCTATCATTGTCATTTATTTGATGTATCCTCGTCCGCAGGTCAGCTCGCGCTCTGTTAACTGTTCCCCCCATGTATTGGACCCCCGCTGATCACATACACCCTGCCTTCTAGCTTGCCATCTATGTCTCTGTCTCCGGCTGGGCCCCTATGACCTCCTCTGCGGCCAGGGCGGCCTACTCTATCCTCATCCCTCCTTCCGGGATGGTTATCGCGCTGCTTAAACTGATTCAAGTACCCTGTCCTGACTAAGTCTTATATGTTGTCCTTTAAGTGTGTGCATTCTTCAGTGGTGTGACCATGGTCCCTATGGAAGTCGCACCATTTGCTGGTATCACGATTCCTGTAAACCATCCTCGGGGGTCTCTGCCACTTGTCGTCAACTTTATTCACGCTTAATAAATGAGACCTGGAATGGGTTAATGGGGTATATTGGTCAAACCTCCCAGGCCTTGGCCCTCTCTTTGGGTCTGACCTTCTCAGTCCTACTACCCTGGCCACTTCTCTGCGGTTTTTCTCAACCCTGCTCGGCTGGTCCACCCTGGGTGTGTTCTCTGCCCGGGTGACCTCTGCCCGCTTAACTGAGTCACCTGGTGCTTTCCTACCCAGTATTGCTCTGTCAGTCTCGTTTGCTTTGATGAACTCGTGCGCTTTGCTCAGCGCTTCAGCAAGTGTTTTGAGGCTCTTACGCCCCATATACGCTTAGAAATGTGATCCTGGTAGTAAGCCACTCTGCATTGCTAGTAGCGCTACCTCCTCGCTCATATTTGGGATGGTTGTTGCCTCCTTGTTGAATCTGGTGATGAACACCCTCAGGGGCTCATCTTTCCCTTGAACCAATGACATCAGCTCGGTTGTCATCTTAGTTCGGTCTACCGGGGTTATGAAATTCTCCATGAACATTCTCTTCAACTGGCTGTACGAGTACACGAAACATTTTGGAATGGCTCCATACCACTCCGCTGCCAGCCCCTCCAGGGTCAGCGGGAAAGCCTTACACCAGACTTAGTCTCTCATAGTGTAAATTACCATATGGTTCTCAAAAGCTGACATGTGTCTTTTGGGTATTGTGGTTCCGTCGTATCTGCAGCTTGGCATCTTTACTTTCTCCATTTGTTCCTCCAGAATCTCCCGGCAAATTAGGGAATCATCTGGAACAACCTGGATTCGCGCTCGTTTGTCTTTCTCCTGGCTGGGTCCCCGCTCTGAGGCTGGCGACCTACTACGAGGGACCCGCTTCTCCGGGCTGATTCGAGCAGGGGTTATTTCCTCCACACTCCATTCTCGATTCAAGTTACAAGCTTCCATTTCCAATACCTTCTTCCTCAATTGAATGAGCTCTTTCTGTTAAGGGGTGAGGGTCTTGGACGCCGGCTTTTTCGGTACGGGCTCCGTAGCTGCCGCTGTCGGTGACGGACTTTCCCCCTTACCCATATTGGTGAGGACCGCAGCCATTGCAGCTAGCTGCTCCTTACTGCACTTAGAGAGGTTTTGTAGAATGGCTGGCATATTTACGGGCTGCGGTTTCTAGGTTACAGGTGCTGAAACAATGAGCTCATTGTTCGCGCCTGTTAACGGCATTTCGTATTTGAAAATGGAACTGGATCCCACCAGATCTACTGGTTTCGACGCCGCTGTAGCTGTAGCTGATGTCGATCCGATGGGGTTGAATTTCTGCGAGATGGTCGATTTGGGGTTTCCGGTGGATCCTTTGGGATCGATGGTTACTGGGGGTGTTTTTTCTTGTGTTTGGCTGGTCTCATTAGTTTTAGACATGGGTGTCTTTACAGTTTCTTCTCCGGCCATAGTGGTTAGTTAACTAGTCCTTAGCCCAATTGGTGAACCTTAGGTTAGATGATCAATCCCCTCCTTCTAGCGCCAATTGTTCCGGGTGTGGATCCAAGGGTTCTGCTGGGTAAGCTGGGTCCCGTGAACTACCTACACAAGGCAACACACGTAAACTGCCCTCGGGGGTGGTTCGAGGAACCCCCCTCCGAAGCTTAAGTTAGAGAGTGTTTAGAGAGAGAAAATGTACTTAGAAAGATGTAGAAAGTGTAATGACTTGAGTGTCTCCCTTCTTACCGTTGTACTTTACCCTCTATTTATAGACGTACCATCTCCTTTGTGGAGAGTTCAGCCTAGTCAGACCTTCGAGCTGACTCTCCCGGGCTAGTGAGCCCTCCTTTAATTGCTTTCTCGGCAGTAAATGCGCACCCTGGGGAATGGGCGATAGTTCAGCGGGAGCTATCCTATACAACTAGCCCCCCCTCAAGAGGTGGTATGAGGTCACTCATGTCGACACTTTGCTTGCAGGAACATTCTTCTTAACTTAGCCCAACTAGAAGGAATAGCTCAGCAGGAGCTATCCCCTACACTTGCAAAAAGTAAAAATGCAAAATTCAAAAGCTAAGTGATCAAAACCGACTCAGTTAGTGCATTCATTAAAAATTACCCAACCAAATGGCTGTGGTAGAAAATTGTTAATCGGACCCCGTCCGAGAAAGTAAAGCAAACTGTTAATTAACCCGACTCTTCAGCGTGTAAAAACAACATATACTCGGCATGCAAGCCGGAAATAAAGTAATCTAGCATACATCAGCTGAAACAGAAAAATAATAAAAATGGCATACTGCCGCAGAAATTCATTACTGAGCTACAGACAGGTCCACCTGGTCATCGCCCCTTTCATCTTCTTCATCTTGCTCATCTGAAGGAACCTCGTGCGCCTAACTCGGGACGGGGTGACCAGGTTCGGGCAGCTCAGCATGCGCCCAGGCTTCGAACAACTTCGGCTCTGGCTTGCCCTTCTCCCTCAAATATACAACTTCTTCGGCATATTTGTGAGCCAGCGCCTAGACGCCATACTCCTTGTTTGGATACAACGCGTTCCAGGCAATCCTCATCCGGGCGTCATTGTCAGCCTCACTCTCGGCAACCAAGCGATCTTGTTCCGCCTCCAAGGTTGCCTTAAAGTTCAGTTGCGCCTAGGTCGCCGCCTCCTCCAGCTCCTTGACCTTGGCCTTGAGGTTGCTATTCTTTTGGGAGAGCCCCTTGAGAGAGTCCAGCTCCGTCTTAGCCTTGTAAAGTTCTTCTTTAGCTTTTTTGAGCGCCGTCTCAGCATCCTCGGCTTTATGCTTGAACGCCTTTAGGTCCTTCTCGAGCTGTTCAATCTTCGACGCCTGCGTCATTACTATGGCTTTAGTCTCAAGTTCATTTATTGTACAAGATTATAGAGCAACTTTTTAGCCTCTCTGGCTGATTTGTTGGCTCTCTTTACCTCTTTCCGCTTGCGGTAGTACGGATGTTTGAGACCGTCTACCTGCAAAAGAGCCTGCATAGAACGAATGAGGTTACATCTGCAGGCGGGATAATACCTGAAGTTTACTTTTGTTACTTTCTTTACGCCTTACATGAGCCAGAAGGGATAGAATACGTTCCAGATTGAACGTCTCTATCATAGGGGTGTTGTCTTTATCCCTCTTCCGGACGGCGTCAAGCATGGCCTTGGTATGCTTTTGGACGTCTGGCCAGCGAGGAGAGACATTTGCACCACAATCAATATTTGATGAGTGCGAAATACAGGCGGCACCTATCTGTTGCCGACTATGTAAGGAAGAAGTCTGTTGTGAGTGGGATTTCACTCGCAAAGGCCACCCTAACTCAGGCGGGGACTCAAATGGGTTAGGCTGAGCTTCAGAGACGGCGTGGCGAGAGCCACCCGCAGGCGTTGTAACCCCTCTTCCAACGGATAAGGGGTTGACGAGGTCAAGGCCAAAGTCGTCGTCTACCTCCTGCATCCGTCCCTCGAGGCGCATTTGAGTTTTCCCGACTTTGGCTCCAGGAGTCAGGAGGAGCCAGACTTTTTCTTGGTGGATTTAGAGGCGGAGTCATCCCTAGCCCGTTTGAGATTTCGCCTCCCTGCAAAGTGAATGCAAGTTAGTCATGCATCCGGAAATAAAGCTTGCAAAGTTAAATTAAAGGGGGGTCGGGCATTTTACCTTGGCCCTGATAGCAGCCGCCTGCTTTTCCGAAATATCTCTGCGGATGGCAGCGGAGGACCGCTTGGGTGTCTTCTCGTCTGGGAGCATTGATAAAGCTTCCTCTACAAAAAAAAAAAAAAGAGCTAAAAACATCAGTAATTGCCAATTTGACATGGAAATACCCTAAACGGTCTTAAGGTCAGGCGCATACGTTTGGTAAACATAGTGCTGAGCACGCAGGCGGATAAAAAGACCTCGTCTCTGAACCGGGCGCTTTTTGGAATCCAGTTCTTTGGAACCTTTATTGTTTCCTTGGTTGACAGGGTAGAATCTTCAAGACCAAAAAAATTAGGTCTCAATTATTTTGTCGTAGTCCTCAACCGAAATCCAAGGAAGACAACACTTCCGGCCCAGATGGTCGGGCTTATTATTGTACCAGCGCAGTTCAAAATTTTCTCGGGCGCAGACAACAAGTAGAATTGTTGCTTCCAGCCGTCAAATTTGGACACTTTGTCCAAAGTCATCATGTATTGAGGGAGGGTGGTCAATGTATACCACGCCCTCTAGCCGCATGGGTTGCGACTCAAGTAATGCATGTGGGCAAAGGCCTCCCAGCCGGGATGCAACCCTTGGAACTCGCAGGCGGCAACATACCCCAGAATGTTAGCCCAATAATTGGGGGTAAGTTGCCAGAATCCCAGGCCATAGCCTCTTAGAATTGCCTTCACCGCCTCGTGAAGTGGAAATCTTAGCCCAACAAAGAACGCCGCCTCATAACAGCAAAAGTAGGCATTGGCGTTCCTCTCATCAGCTTTCCAAGAGACGGTGCCTTCTGCAGGCGGAACCCGGATGCTATAATTTCCGGTTAGGGAGCGCATAAGTTTGAAGTTTTCCAAGTCTTTGTCCATGTTTGCCCTTTCTTTGGTAGAGACGTGGATTTGGAAGGGGTCGTCCTTCTCACTCCATTTTTTCTTAACCTCCACCTCACTATCCTCAAGCGGCGACATAGGCTCGTCACTGCTCTCGGAGCTGGAGGCGGAGCTTTCCCCGGATGACTCCTCATCTTGCGAGCAAGGCATAAAGACGGTCTCCTCACTGTCTCCTGGATCGCACTCATCAAGGAATGAATATCCAGGGGTTGAAGGGGCACCGGGAGGAGACCTCTCAACATCCGTTAGGTTTTCCCTACCTGACGTCTCCCCTTCAGGCGGTTGTCCGCCTGAGCCCTCGCACTTATAGTCGGGATCTACTGTCGTTTTCATTGTCTGAGCCATTGTGTCCTGCACAGACACATAGACGGTCGGATTCCAAGCATAAGGGTGGTCCCAACACCCCGAGGCGGCACTCCCAGTCCTAGACTCAGCCGTACTAGGTGACCGGCTGGACTCTAACCTACGCTGTGCCGTGTGTGTTGGTGATACATCCATTTATTGCAAAGAATATATACAAGCGGGAAAAAATGATAAGAGGTGAGAGAGACAGAGGCGGTGCCTTTAAGAATTGATATCTAAACGTAAGGTGGAACCGTCTGGGGCAGGCGGAAATGAGCTTGATTGCTTGCGCTTGACACAGACGTGAAAGCAGACTCTCTCTCTCTAAGTTTATCTCTCTTAAATTTTTTATAAACGTACAAAATAATGAGGATAAACGGCTACATATAGGGGGTAAATTAAGGGGTACCTCCGTATTTTCCGTAGAAAGTGAACAGTTAAAAATTGGCGGTAAAATCACCCCCCAATGAGGATAAAATTGGTGATGCGGGGAGGAGTTACCGCTGCTAATTAATGGCATTGTGAAGCAGGGGTTAATTTGTGGGAATGCGTGGCTGGAGATTGGTGTGATTGGAGGTGGTTTGGTGGATACTGATGGCGGTTTTGGCGGTGGTTGGTGCTTTAGGTTGTGAAGCTGATTGGAGTTGCGGGTTTGGGATTGCATGGCTGGTTTGGGCTCTGGTGGTGTAGCAGGGAGCAGGGGAGGTTGTGTTGATTGAGTAATGTTGGTGAATTGGGGAAGCACGAGAGTGGTGAGGAGAGTGTGGTGTAGGATAGGGAGATGGAGTGGTGTATGGTAAGAGTGGCAGTTACTTGATGCTTTGAAGTTTGTTGTTTGTCATATTTGACTCGAACCCGGAATTTCGAACTTGATTAGAACATGAATATTGAGCATCGACCCGAACACACCTACAACCAAAAACCAACACGAGGGTAGAACAAAATATAATAAAATAAATCGAAAGCAAATAAAATACGAAAATAAACTAATTCTAATAAAAACTACGAAAAGAACTAAAACACGACAAAATTACCAAATAAACAAGAAATGTTATTAAAGAGAAAACAACAGAAAGAAAAGGGAAAATAAGATAAAATAAACACAAAAAATAACTCTTAAACTACTCCCTAAGAGTGACATAAATGTCACTCATCAGCTGTAGACGGTCCGCTTGTCCCCGGTCGTGGGTTGTAGTTGGTTAGCTTGTCCTCGAACGTGGGCTGTAGATGGTCTGCTTCTCCCCGGACGTGGGTTGTAGATGGTCCGCTTGTCACCGGACGTGGGCTGTAGATGGTCCGCTTGTCCCAGGATGTGCACTGTAGATGGTCCGTTTTTCCCCGGACATGGGCTGTAGTTGGTTCACTTGTCCCCGAACGTTGGCTATAGATGAGACCTGCAAAAATAAATTTGCCAATGGACTCGTATATATTGTGATTAACTTGACCACTGACTTGACCAAGTTTGACTTGATGTGACATGACATGTGTATGACTTGTGTGTGTTTATGTGTATATGTGTGTGTGAAGACACAAGCAAACGAAGATGCAAAAGAAAAAATTTTCTGTCAATTTTTGTCATGAGACGAGTGGATGGTACCGACTTTCTTCCGAAAAAGAAAGACGTGAAAAATGAAGTTTTGTTTTCCAACTTCCCTTGATAAAAATTTTGAAAAAGTTTTTGAACTTCCCCAAAAGAAAATAATGAAAAAGGGAAGAAGTTTTGAACTTCCTCCTTAAGCAAGACCAAATGAATTGTATGGATTGAATTGCTTGTCTTGAAAATAATGTATGCATGATGAATATTTTTAGGCTAGGAGGCTAAGGACAATTACATCATGTGACACGATAGATGAATGAACTTAGGTCATGGAGCTAAGCATCATATATGGTGTATAGAAGCGATCTTGAAGCAAAGGTAACAATGCAAAACCATTGTCTTCTATAAAAAAAGTGTTGCCTTATAGCTAATACGACACATATGAGGCGTAATTTAAGCCCCCGTTGTCTATTCATAAGGCAACACATTTTTATTCAAAGGCAACAATTTTGAAAGCTTAGGTAAAATGATACATAAGGCAACACTTTAACAAAGACAGAAAAATGAAAAATGTTGTCATCTAAGAAGATAATTCAAAAATGTTGTCACTCCCAAGCATTTAGTAGTTGGTAGGTGTTGACTCGAATGAACAATACAAGAGGGGGGGGGGGTGAATTGTATTGTAGAGGAACTAGGGTAATTTTTGCGAAATTCTTAAAGGAACTTAAACAAAAACTTTAAAGTGCAAGAGAGATTTTACGTGGAAAACTTCTTGGCCCTAATCAAGAAGAAAAACCACGACCACAAGGGATTTTAAACTCAACTCTTAATAATAATAGGGCAAACAACCTATTACAAATTAAGACTCTAAACTCAAGTTCCTCAATGAACTTAAGTTCCCCCTTAACTGATCCCTCAATCAGTTAAGCTCTCGAATCTCTCTCTTTCTCCTTGCTTCACTCAAAGCAATTACACACTCTAGAGTTTACCCAAACTCTACCCCAATACAACTCAAGACAAAAACTCCTAAGATGCTAAGTACAAGGACACTCAAGGACTTAAGTGGATTTTTGACTCTTTTCGAAAAACTAAGAATTGTAATGCTCAAGTGTACTTTCCAAAACAGAAAACTGATCCTATTTATATAAGAGGAAACCAGTTGAGACCTTACGTTTACCTTAACTCCCACTACACCACAACTTCCATGAAATAAGGAAGTGTAGTTCGTGGATGCTTGGGCAGCAAGCTGAAGCGCACAAAAGGAAGTGGTTCCTTTATTTTCTCAACTTCCTTGACTAAGTAAAAAGCCGTTTTTCAAAATAGTTTTACCAAGTCAGATTTTCCAAAAGATTAGGATAAAATAAAAACAGAAAATCTTTTAAATAAATAAGATATTTTTCACTTAAAAAATAGTTTTCAGAAATAAGATTAAATCTTGTATAAAACAAGGAAAATAAAATCTTTAAAACTCGAAATTAAATCCACTTAAATTCTATCAATTTGCCACGTACTTAACATATATACAAGAAGCCTAAAATAAATAATAAAGATATAATAGACTCCTTGGAACACAATGAAGCTTCGACTCTGGAGCTTCAGTTCCTCACTCAAGGAACTTGGCTACTGATTGCCTTCTATGCTTGTCCATAACTCATCCTTTAGACTTGTTCCATGCTCCATTCTAACTCTAGAACTTCGTTGCATATAAAACCTGTCAAGTACATTAAAGCTAATAGACAAAAGTTAAAGCCCTTATGGTTTTCTTTGGTTCCTTGAGTCATCATCAAATTTTAAGATCAACAATATTCCCCTTTTTTTATGAATGACAAACCTAAGCAAACTCATAAAAAAAATTTGAAGAACAATCAAAGAAAAACTAAAAATCAAAATTAACTAGCTACAATTAAACAAAGAACTGAATGAAAGTTATACCTTTTTTTTTTTAGATGGATGGAGAGTTTGTCAACAATTGAGTTTTGCCTTCTTTCCCCCTTTTGACGTTCATCAAAAATTAATGCACACAAATACACATATCTAAACACAGCACCATTGTAATGGTTTGTGTCCAAAGCATAGAGCAAAGCACATATAGGCAGAAATAGTATGCAAATAGTCATAAAGCAAGCAAGAAACATCCATATGAACAAACTGATGTTCCTCCAGAACAACAAAACAAAAGAAAATACCTTGTTTTAAGTGTTTACAGACCCAAAAGAAGCAAAAAGAAACAAGTTCAAAATAGAGCAAGTTCATAAAGTTTTAGAGCTTGGACAGAAAGAAAGCATCAAGCTTTAGGGGCAGAGGACTGGGTCTCTTCTTCAGCATCATTGTCTGGCACCTCCTCAATGACCAAGTCCTCCAATTTCTTCAAAAGATCAGCCTACCCTTTGGAGAGAGTTGATGTGTTCTGGTGCATTGCTGAGGTGAGCTCTGTGGAAGCTTTCACCAAGTCTGATACTACCTTCTCAAGAGCTTCAATCCTTTGAATCAACCCTGGTTGAGAATCAACTAGTTTTTGCACTGTTTCTTTGAGAGCCTTAAGTTCCAAGGTGGAACTCACTGTGTTAAAGCCAGCAAAACCTGAACCTGTAGGAAATGTTTTTTCAACAGAAGCTTGAAGAATGCCCTGTTCCCCCTAAGAACCAGTTTTCTCTTCAAGGATCCCTTGATCCCCTGGAGCACTGTTTCGCTCTTCACTCAAATCAACCACTGCAGCAGACTCAGCCTTGTCCTTCCCTTTTGACCTTATAGTCAACCTAGTACTCTTTCTTTTCCTAGAGCTTTGAGTACCCTTTTGATTTGACATCACAATCACCTCTTTCCTTTCCTGTTCACCTTCTTTCTCCCTTTCCTCTTCCTCCAACCATTTATCCAACTCTTCATCCTCCTTTTTCTTCAAACCACTCTCATCCTGTTTAGGTTTAGAAAGGGATTTTGAGAGAAATTAAGTAGTTCCCTCAACAAAAGTTAGGTTTCGGGCTTCAAGTGTTTTGGGTTGGACATAATGGTTGGTTTTAAGCTTAAGGGATTCATAGTTAGTCATGGAGATTCCACAACTTTCAAGAAGAGTAATTATCAAATTGGCATACCCAACCTTTAAGTGATTGGCAAGACAATGAGTGAGGTGCTGGATCATCAAAGAAGGAAAATTTATCTGTATTTTGTTTTCAAGGCAATACATAAGCACGACATCAAGATGGTTTGCCTCATGCCTATGCTGGGTTCTTGGAATGATAGCTAGATGAACAAAAATAAACAGCAGCTTTTGAATAGGTGAAAACAGGTTATGATTGGTTCGAACTTTGGATGCCTTACCACCAATTGATTCAACAATCTTTTCAATAGAAACACCCTCAACACTTAATTCAGTTTCTCCCTTAAAATACTCATCAAAACCCTCATTAGGGGTTCCAAACACAGCAGCTAAATCATCAGCATCAAAACTAATTTTCTTGTTTTTGACTTTACTAACACAAACACCATTCACATTCTTAAAATTCGCACAAAATTCCTTTAAAGGTGCATGTGCAATCACATTATCATAACATTCACTAAACAGCTTAATCCAATTTTGTGCTTCAAGAATATCAAGAAGTTCAGAGTACTTACTCGATTCGCACCACTTTAGATTTATACAAAACCCAGGAATGAAACGCTCAGAGCTGGCTTCAAGTCTTTTGACAGCAGCGGACTTCGACTTTTCCCCCTGAATTGGTTCACCCAGTTCCTCATAGTCTAATTCCTCGATCTTCCTCTTTTTCGAATAACTGCGAGCCATGGGTTTGTTTTGGGGTTTTTCAGCAACAGTTTTGTTTGAAGTTCCAGTTTCTATTTCCATGGGTGATTCCTTTTGAGGAGAGTTTTGAATTTTGGGTGAGATTTCCATGGGAATTGGAGAGTTGTCACTAAATATGAGTTTGTATTTCACTGAGTGAGGTGGTGAGGAACAGTGGTTAGGGTTTAGCTTCATTATATAGTGGTGGAATTTAGAGGGGTGAGTTTGGTCGGTGGAATGGTGTAGAAGGTTAATTGAATGAGGTAGGTGTCGATTGATGAAGGATGGCACAAAATTTTTCACTTGGTCAGATTTTAATGTGATTTCACATGAAGGGTTGAAGATAAATTTTGATCAGGAACTTTGAATTGAATGCAAAAGGTCACGGGTATTTAATCAACAATTTCAAGGAACGATTTTGAATTTTAAAAGATAAGCGATGAAGAATAATTCAAAAGATAAGATTTTAAGTAGATAAAATTAATCAACTGACTAGTTAATTAATTCACAAAAAGATATAATAAAATCTTATAGATTATTTCGGAGGAACTAGGAACAAATCAACATAGTTTGTAATAACACAGACATGCCTAATGCAATTTGATTTCTTCACATACAGCCACAATCCCATATGCATTGCCATACACTCTAATGCGTAGGACTATGTTTTCACATATACATATTGTGTAAGATACATATAATGCAAGCATGATTGACTTATACCTTGGGGGAACTTGAGGTCTTCTTAACTCAATTGTATCATACCAAGTTCCATGCGCATCTTTTCAAATTTGTCCCTGCTCAAAGGCTTAGTAAGAATGTCAGCAATTTGATTTTCAGTTTCGCAAAAATCTAACTTAATTAAGCCTTTTTCCACATTATCCTTAAGGAAATGATGCCTTATGTGAATATGTTTCACACGAGAATGATGAACTGGATCTTTTGAAATGCATATGGCACTAGTACTATCACAATAGATAGGAATGCAATTATATTTCATACCATAATCTCTTAGTTGTTGTTTTATCCAAAGTACTTGAGAACAACAGGCTGCAGCTGCCACATATTCAACTTCAGCAGTTGACAAGGCCACTGTGTTCTGTTTCTTGGATCCCCAAGAAACTAGGCATGGCCCGAGAAACTGAACCATTCCTGAAGTACTCTTCCTATTCACCAAATCTCCCGCATAGTCAGCATCTGCAAAACCTTTTAAATCAAAAGTATCACTTCTAGGATAGAAGAGACAAAGATGGTCAGTTCCTTTGAGATATCGTAGGATCCTTTTTACTGCTGTAAGATGTGACTCCTTAGAATTAGATTGAAACCTTGCACATAAGCCAACACTAAATGCAATATCAGGTCTACTAGCAGTTAAGTATAAAAGGGATCCAATCATACCTCTGTATTTGGTTTGATCTACACTAGTTCCTTGTAGATCTTCATCTAATCTTGTGCCTGTTCCCATTGGTGTATGGTTGGTCTTTGCTTGGTCAAGGTTATATTTCTTCAGTAGTTCCTTGACATACTTTTGTTGGTGAATTGCAATACCTCTTTCTGTTTGTTTGATTTGTAGTCCAAGAAAGAAGTTGAGTTCCCCCATCATGCTCATCTCAAATTCACCACTCATTAGCTCAGCAAAGTACTTGCAGAAGTTTTCGTTAGTTGCTCCAAAAATAATATCATCAACATATATTTGAACAACTAGTAAATCAGTTCCTTCAGATTTTAAAAACAAAGTTTTATCTACTTTACCTCTTTTAAAATCATTTTGAAGAAGGAACTTAGAGAGCCTTTCATACCAAGCTCTAGAAGCTTGTTTCAGCCTATAAAGAGCTTTATCAAGCTTAAAGACATAATTAGGAAATTGGGGATTTTCAAAACCTGGAGGTTGTTCCACGAACACCTCCTCTTCAAGAAAGCCATTTAAGAAAGCACACTTAACATCCATTTGATACAGTTTGAAACCCATAAAAGAGGCAAAAGCAATTAACATTCTAATAGCTTCTAATCTAGCAACAGGATCAAAAGTTTCTTCAAAGTCAATACCTTCTTGCTGATTATAGCCCTTCACAACAAGTCTTGCCTTGTTTCTTACAATTGTTCCATATTCATCCTGCTTGTTCCTGAATACCCACTTGAGCCCTATAACCTTTTTGTGCTTAGGTTTTTCTTCAAGATGCCAGACCTTGTTCCTCTCAAACTCATTGAGTTCATCTTGCATGAAAATTATCCAGTCAGCATCCTTTAGAGCTTCTTCATGATTTCTTGGCTCAATAATGGATAGGAAGGCTTGAAAGGCATAGAAGTTCCTCATCTGTGATCTGGTCTGAGTTCCTCTACGAATATCACCTATAATAAGGTCTGTTGGATGAGAGCCTTGGTATTTGAATGGCTTTGCTTGAAACTCTCTGGCAGGAACTCCTATTTGAGGCATTTCTTCTTCAGCTTCTTCTACATTTTCCTCGTTGCAAGATTCTCCATGATCTTGTTCCTCCGGGGTTTCTTGATTGGGAACTTCAGCATATTCTTGATGTTCTTGCTCTGGTTCCTCACTTACTTCCTTGGTTTGCTTGGAGGTTTCTTCCTCTTCTTCCCTGTCTCTAATCATACAAATTTCATAATCAATATTGTCTTGTTCCTGCACATTCATAAACATATTAGATTCATCAAATATCACATGAATGCTTTCTTCTACGCACAATGTATTTTTATTATAAACTCTGTAAGCTTTGCTATTTGATGCATAGCCAAGGAACACAGCTTCATCACTTCTTTCATCAAATTTTCCTATGTTCCTTTTCCCATTATTATGGACAAAGCACCTGCATCCAAAAGCTCGAAAGTGAGAAATTTTTGGTTTTCTGCACTTAAACAGTTCATAAGGAGTCTTATTGATGATTGGTCTCATCATAACTCTGTTAATGATATAGCATGCAGTATTAATAGCTTCAGCCCAGAAGTTCCTTGGAAGACCACTAGCTATGAGCATAGTTCTTGCCATGTCTTCTAGAGTCCTGTTCTTCCTTTCAACAACTCCGTTCTGTTGAGGAGTTCTTGGGGCTGAAAAGTTATGATCCATGCCATTTTCTCTACAAAAGTCATCGAATCTTAAATTCTCAAACTCTGTTCCATGATCTGATCGAATGTGGATAATTTGATTTCCACTTGTCTTTTGTACTCTTTTGGCAAAACACAAATTCATCAAAAGTTTCATCTCTGCTAGACAGAAAAATCACCCAAGTAAATCTAGAAAAGTCATCAATTATAACTAAAACATATTTCTTTCCACTTCTACTTTGAACACGCATGGGACCACACAAATCCATGTGAATTAGCTCCAATGGTTTTGTGGTGCTGACCATGTTTTTGCTTTTAAAAGAAGACTTGACTTGCTTGCCTCTCACACATGCATCACAGATGTGTTGTATGAGGAACTTGACTGAGGGAAGCCCTACAACCAAGTTCCTTGCTCTAAGATTATTCATGAGTGAGAAGCTAGCATGTCCAAAACGTTTATGCCATAATAAAGGATCATCATTAATGACACTTAAGCAGGTAAGGTTGTTCCTTAGAACAGAATTTAGATCCACAATGTATGTGTTCCCTTTTCTAGTTCCTTCAAGAACAACCCTTCCTATTTTATCATTAATGATGTTACATGAATCAGAGGTAAAACATACAGAGTTTCCTTTATCACAAAATTGTGATATGCTCAGCAAATTGTGCATCAAACCCTCGACCAAAAGTACATTTTCTATTGAGTGAGAACTTGACCTTCCTACTTTTCCTTTAGCAATTACTTCAACTTTTTTGTTGTCTCCAAAGGTCACAGTTCCTCCTGGATAAGCCTCTAGTGAGAGAAACTTTGATTTATCTCCTGTCATATGCTTTGAACAACCACTGTCGAGGTACCACGTGTTGTTCCCCCTCACTAGGACCTGCAAAAGAACTTAATGGTTAGATTCAGGAACCCGGGTTTCCTTGGGTTCCTTGGACGTTGAAGCAATATCAGATTTTTTTACCCAAACTTGCCTAACATTCTTGCTAACAGACTGTTCCTTCTTGTTGCAAGTAGTAACAAGATGACCAATCTTACCACAGAAGGTACATACTTTATAACTAGGCAGGTCTACATATTTTTTCTTGCCCTTATGCTTAGAACGTATGAATCCTAGACCTTAAGTTCTTTTGGTTTGAGCATTCTCAATCCACTTAGGAATTCCAAACTGACTAATGCTTCTTTCTTTTGGAAGCTCCAGTTCCTTCTCCAATTTTGCCTTTTCAATTCTTAACTCGTCAAGATTATATTTTAATTTTTCAAAATCCTCATTGAATTTAGGCAAAGATTCAGAGGAGGAACTTGGAGATACTTCTGCACTAGCAAGTTTGTATTGAGTCAGTTCTACATTAACCATGATATTCTCAAACTTGAGTTTCTCATTCATTTCTTTTAAGAGAAGATTCTTGTCAAAAAGTTCAAAAAACTACTCTGAACATCAGTTCGTTGATTTTCAATCCACGTACTGTGTTCCTTGTAGACTTTGAGAGCTCTTTGACATTCACCTAGACGAATACTAGTATGAGTCCAGTCATCTTCCAATTCAAATACTAAATCAATGAGAGCATCTTTAGTATAAGTCTTAAGCACATTAGGATCAAGGAATACCTCTTTAGCAAGCTCATCATTGTAAGCCTTTTCATCACGTTTGGCCATCAAACACAAATGAGCTATTTCTTCTTCAGGATGTTCCTCTTCATCCTCACTTTCAGAATCTCCCCATGCAGCAATCACAGCCTTCCTAATGTCTGTTTTGTTGAAAGGAGTTTTGTTGTAGTTGCTCTTAACTTGTTCCTTTTCCTTCCCTTTACCTTTCTCTGTATCCCAAAGTGGACACTCACGAATAAAGTGTTCTAGAGATCCACATTTGTGACAACCAGAGTGAGCTTTTGAAGTAGAGGGTTTCTTGGTGAAGTTCCTTGACTTGTTGTTTCGGTTGAACATTCTTTTGAACCTTCTCACCAGCATGGCAGCCTCTTCTTCATCGACTTCAGAGTCTTCTTGATCTCCAGCTTTGAGAGCTAAGCCTTTTCCTCGGTTTCCTTCACTGTTGCTTGTTCCTAGGTGCAACTCATGAGTCATGAGGGAACCAGCAAGTTGCTCAATATTGAATTTTGTGAAGTCCTTTGTTTCTTGTAAGGCCGTTACCTTGGCTCTCCATCTCTCATCTTGAGGGAGGCTTCTTAGAACTTTTCTGACCTGCTCATCAATAGGGATTTGCTTTCCAAGAGAAACAAGCTCATTAATAATGTTAGTAAATCTAGTTAACATTTCTTGAATTGATTCTTTTGGGTGCATTTCAAACCGTTCATATTTTGACATAAGCAGGTCAATTTTAGAGCGTTTCACTTCGTTAGTTCCTTCATGAGTAACTTGAAGTAAATCCCAAATTTCTTTAGCATTTTTACAACCCATAACACGATTGTGTTCATGGGGTCCAAGACCACAATGAAGTAATTTAACAGCAAGTGCATTAATTTCCATTTTCTCAAAATCTTCCTTATCAAATTCAGAAATGGGTTTAGGTACTACCTCATTTTCACTAGTAGTTTTGGTAATTTCAAAATCACCAACTTCGATTACCCTCCAAACCTGGTAGTTGTCGGCTTTGATAAAAATCTCCATCCTGTTCTTCCAATAGGTGTAGAATTTCCCATTGAACATAGGAGGACGCTGCGTAGAGTAACCTTCTTCCAGTTTCTCATGATTGTTCATCTTGATTCCAGGAACTTGACTCGTCAGGGTTTCCTGATTTCTCCGAGGAACCTGCTCTGATACCAATTGTTGACTCGAATGAACAATACAAGAGAGGGGGTGAATTGTATTGTAGAGAAACTAGGATAATTTTTGCGAAATTCTTAAAGGAATTTAAACAAAAACTTTAAAGTGCAAGAGAGATTTTACGGGGAAAACTTCTTGGCCCTAATCAAGAAGAAAAACCACGACCACAAGGGATTTTAAACTCAACTCTTAATAGTAATAGGGCAAACAACCTATTACAAATTAAGACTCTAAACTCAAGTTCCTCAATGAACTTATGTTCCCCCTTAACTGATCCCTCAATCAGTTAATGCTCAAGTGTACTTTTCAAAATAGAAAACTGATCCTATTTATATAAGAGGAAATCAGTTGAGACCTTACGTTTACCTTAACTCCCACTACACCACAACTTCCATGAAATAAGGAAGTGCAGTTCGTGGATGCTTGGGCAGCAAGCTGAAGCGCACAAAAGGAAGTGGTTCCTTTGTTTTCTCAACTTCCTTGACTAAGTAAAAAGCCGTTTTTCAAAATAGTTTTACCAAGTCAGATTTTCCAAAAGATTAGGATAAAATAAAAACAGAAAATCTTTTAAATAAATAAGATATTTTTCACTTAAAAAATAGTTTTCATAAATAAGATTAAATCTTGTTTAAAACAAGGAAAATAAAATCTTTAAAACTCGAAATTAAATCCACTTCAATTCTATCAATTTGCCACGTACTTAACATATATACAAGAAGCCTAAAATAAATAATAAAGATACAATAGACTCCTTGGAACACAATGAAGCTTCGACTCTGGAGCTTCAGTTCCTCACTCAAGGAACTTGGCTACTGATTGTCTTCTATGCTTGTCCATAGCTCATCCTTTAGACTTGTTCCATGCTCCATTCTAACTCTAGAACTTCGTTGCATATAAAACCTGTCAAGTACATCAAAGCTAATACACGAAATTTAAAGCCCTTATGGTTTGCTTAGGTTCCTTGAGTCATCATCAAAACTTAAGATCAACAGTAGGGCTCGAACTTGTGACCTCAGAGTCACAAGGTGAGTTCCCCACCAACTCTACCAAACTTGCTCATATATATATATATATATATATATATATATATATATATATATATATATATGTTATTGTTATCTTTTCATGCAACAATTATTATATTTGTTGTCTTAGACAAGAAAAAGGTAACACTTTAAGCGACTGTTGCCTTATATAGTATAGAGCAACATTTTTTTTCTGTTACTTTAGTTCAAGGTAACAAATAAGTCTTGTTGCGTTAGATTATTAAGAGTAACATTTTTGTGAGTGTTGCAATCTTAAGTGTTGCCTATTCTCATTTTTTTTGTAGTGAAGTTACTTAGGTCTGGAAGCTAAGCACGTATATGGATGAAATGATTGATGAGTATTGCATAATGAATGTTTCTTAGGTCAAGGATCTAAGAACGATATGCTTTGTATGATTACAAATCATTGATATATAAATGTTGCTCAGCACATTATGCGATGCATGAAACAATGAATATTGTTAAGGTCGGGAAGCTAACCATGTATACAACGTTTCTTCTAATGAATGTTATCTTGAAAGATGATAAAGCATGCGCGGTAGGGAAACAAGATTTCATGATAAAGGGTTCCTAAAGGGAAGGATGATATGGATATGGATGTGTGAGTGAAGTGTGTTAATGTGATACTAAGGCTGGCTGCAGGGGTTATGGTGATGGAATTATATATGAGAAGAGTTAAAGATGATGACTCTTTAGGCAGGGTAGGCTAAATGATGTGGGTTCAAGCCCCCAAGTCTAGCTCTATATGGGTAAGGGTAAGCATTGGATATTCTTTGACTCAATGTGAGGTTGCCTACGTATCCGTTAGGAATCAGGCCGAACGTAGCGCTAACCGAACTTTGCACATGTGTATGTACACCTCAAAGAGGTCTTTCAAGGGTTGTAATGTGGTTAAGCTGATGGTTTAAGGAAGAAAGGGGTAAAAGGCTCAAGACCCGAGAGAATCCCCAAGATGTGTAATTGTGAATTTGAAAATTTTGAATTTTACAAGTTTATTATTTTTTTATTTTATTTTATTTAATTTTTAATTTTTTTGCTAATCACATAATCGAATGTAAGAAAGAGATGCTCGTTTATGAAGAAGGTAAGAAATGTGACACATAGACACATGGATAAGGAGAACCTATGCTAGACTTTTTAGGGGGGTGTGTTTGAAACAAAAGAAGAAGAAAACATGAAACTTGGTGAGAAGCTTGCATCGTGCTTTGTCTTCATGGCTGTTTATGAGTTACTTCTAGTTGTGTGATGAGGAAAATAGTTTCTTGTTGTTGATGCTTTGATTGGAAGGAAAGAAGAAAGGAGTGACGTTCCCCTTATTCTTCCAACTATTGCCTAGTGATTTTAGACTCAAGTACTGTGTAAGGATGAACTCACTTAATGCATTCACTTATTACTCGGATTGGAAAGGAGGAGTGTATGAACCTATTTTAATAAAATGAGCATTTATTTTGCTGCATATGATCATAGCATCGCTTAAATAAAATTAAAAAAAAAAAACCATGTCTAACTAAGCACAAGGTATACCAATGATTTGAGGCACCTTTGTAGCCACATCATATTACCTTTCACCCTTCAAATATACACCTGTAGACACCTGACAGGGTAGAGTCGTATCCCCTAATCAAAAGTAAATACCTAAGTCCTCTAACTAAAGTAGATAGGGAAGTAGGGTCGAACTCCACAGGGAAACAAGTCTTTTTACTCCTAATTATTTATTATAATCTAAATTATCTAAGTAACCAATATTTTTGGGAATAAATTCTATACTACGAAGAATAAGTTTAGGTAGAAAAGAAACAAAAATAAGAAAACCTAGGGTCATAGGTTCACCAATAGTTAACATTCCGGGATAAAACATAATAATTAATAATTAACATTGCACAAATAACATGATTAACAGGCTCTCGCAATTTATTAATCAACATAGATCTAACAGGCTCTCGCAATTTACTAGATCTAAGTTCCTATTGAAAATAGCCTTTAATATTAAATTAACATCTGCTCGATTCATCAATTCAATATTGCTAAACATTCACAATCAAATTACATCTGCTCAATTCATAATCTAATTGCAAAGAATTAAAACAATTCAATAAGAAATTATCATGCAATACCAATAATCAATAATAACAAATTATCCCTTCATATTAATTATGGATCCCCATAAATCCTAGAATTAAACTACTCAGACATAATCATAACTAAACTAATCAAAGCAATAAAGCAAGACATAATCATAGGAATAAAGTAAATAACTGAGATTAAAGGAGAAGAAAATCGTTACCAAAGTTAAGGGAAATAAGAGATGGAATTAAACAAAGAGTTGTAGAGGGAGAAACTAATACTAAGAGTTTAAGAGGAGAGAGAGAGAGAGTAAAGAAAACTAAACTCAAAACTAAAAAGAAAAAAAAAAAAACTAAAACTACCTAATGATAGCTTACCTACGTAACTACTACTACTCCCTTTTTTATAAGGAAAAGGAATCTTATAAAGAAACAATTAAGATTGAAAATCCTAGCTTAACTCAAACTATGATAAAGTTGCCAAAATAAATCTAGGAGTCAAAGTCCCAAAATAAGCTCAGCAATTAATCTCGTGGCTTTCTTGAGCTGCTCTTTTGGGATTGGGCTCCTCAAACTTGGACCCAATTTTCTTCCTTGCTTGGTCCGTGAAATAACTTGTAAAATGTTGGACCTCTTCAAATATCGAGCCCTTAATCATCGAACCAAATTTAATTAGCTCGACCTTGGGCTTAAAATATACCGTCATAAAATACGCTCCGTCTCTAATATCTTTGTAATGGTTCAATAAGCTTGGGAATCGTCATAAATAGGCAAATTCCTACAAAATAAAACCAACTCTACAAAAACACTAGAAAACATAAATTAGTAATAAAAATAGCTCCGCAGAGCTCAAATAAGCACAAATATGACCGTGAGATGAGGGATAAAAATATATATAAAATAGACTTATCAACACCCATTTGTGTCTCCCCAAAACCAAACCCAGTGATGAGTACCTTTCACGTCGAATCATAATCGAATGAAGCGAAAGTGTGGAAAGTTTAGTGTTGCGGAAAGTTTTAATTTTCTTTCTCTTCTCTCTGTTTTTGAAAACTTATTTTAAGAAAATAGCCAATCCAGTTTGGTTGGTCCATGATATGGGTCCAATAGTAGTGTAGTTGGATGGGGCTTGACAAGAGCTTTCCTACGATATATTAAAAGCCCAATTCCGATGAATATTCAGGAAGTTATGGCCAATTGACTAAACTGGGCCCGGTTTGAGCCTTATGTGCGGCCCATTGATCTAGAGGAGGGCCTAAAATGATTTATCATTGCTAATGCAATTAGGAATGGTTTTAGTCTTCTAGATTCTTCTAGAAGGTTCTTTTCATTCCTAATTCAATTAGCATTGATAAATTGACTTTTGTTGACTTTTCAGAGTTTTAATTAAAAACAAAAAGCATCTTCGAGGAAAAGATACGATTTTATCCTCCTGAACGGCAAAACTTATCTGCTTTTCGAAAACGCGTCAAAAACAGGTCTGGCGCCTGACTCCAAGCATTGGCGCCTGGAACTAGGCTTGGCGCCTGGTGCTAGCCATTGGCGACTGGCGCCAATAAGCTGGTGCTGGTGCCAGCTCTGTTTTAGGTGCGCCAATCTCGTTTTGCGTGCGCCAAGTGCTCTATTTTGATAATTTATCTTTTTTGCTGATTTCTCTATAAACTACGTATTAAAAACTTCGTTTTCATTCACCAATTCTCACCAATTCACACGAATTCTCATCAACAATCAGTTTTCAATTCTTTTTCATTCTCTTTAATCATTCATTAATTCTCTAATCCTCTCTTAATTAATTCATTCATCTCTTTCTTTCTCTCTCTCTTCTAAAACTTTCTTTTCTTATACAAAATTCCGTATTCACAAGATCTAGAAACACCTAGCCATATTCGAAGTTGCCTTCGCCCTAGACGTGAAAGGTTTAATTTCTGAGGGTTTGGTCCCAAATCTCTCTTTCAATTATTTGATTATTATTTTCCTTGAAGTTACTAACGTGTGTATTTTGTTATTAGAAAGAGGTACGAGGCATCAAAGTAAGTACTTCAATGGATTTTATTGATGTTATTATATAGAAATTATGCTTAGATTGTTATTATGATATTCCTAGTATCATGTTTGAGGAAAAAGTTATAATATCAAATATATTAAATATGATTCCTGCGATGCTTCGTACGTTCTTCCTAATATTTATTAATGTTAGTATCATGTTAGGGTTAAAGATTTGATTTTTATTGCTTAGTGACATAATAGGGTTTGTTATTAATCTTGTTAGTATCATGCCTAGGATCTTGCTATTGTTATTATGCTTTAATATTAACATGAACATGATTATGATTATAATTGATATTATGAATATTATTATTTTGATGATTATTATTTTATCTATGATGATTATTATTGATAATATATTATGTTGCTTGTTATTATTTTTGTTATTGCTTGATCACACCTTTTATGCATGTTTAAAGGGAATTGGTACTTGTAATCACGCTAAATAAGATATTTAATAATCTTGTTTAGGGTTAATTATGATTATAATTTCAAGTGATCGCCAATAATAGATTTATATGTGCATTAAAATTCAACCCACATAGATAAACAGGTTTAGGGTTAAACCTATTGATTGCATGTTAATTGAAAAGCGCACATGATTACGATCTGAATAAAGTAGAGGCCTATTATTAGGGCAGGTTCAATCTCTTTTAGGTTAGATTTGTACCTTCATCCCCGAACCCTTATTTGGTTCTAGACCTTATGGAGTTGACGATCTCTTGGATCGTTAAGGGGTGTAACCTTCACCCTGTGAATGGTTTACAAGTTCCTAAAACTTGTTGTTGACTCTTTTGCTCTATCTTCTTCCCTTTTGGACGCCACCGTACTTTAGTGTATGATCACAGTGGGGTTCAATCTAGGGGTTAACGCTTGAAATCTATTCCCTACAGTTTTTTACGACTCCACTACGGAGGATTTCTATTTTAATTCCTGAATTTGTTTCGGCAATGATTTAGAATGAGTGGATGAGACTCGAAACGTTTTAAGTATTTCATGTGCGTAATTTTGATTAACATTATTGTCATATGCATAGAAAAGATCTCATTGGAAAGACCATCCTTAATGAGTTAAAAACATAGGATCTTACACGTAGAAAATTTGAGAAATATCTTTCACAACTAGGACCGAAATAACACCGCTCGAAACTGGAAAATTTTATAGAGCACAGAAAGCTGCGGAGGCATGTGGGAAGTAGCGCCAATGACCAGAGCATTAGCGCCAGCGTTTTAGCCGTAGCGCTAGACGCCAGCATTGGCGCTAGGCGCTACAGTTAAAAGCTGGCGCTAGGCGCTATAGTTAAAAGCTGGCGCCAGTCTCTGATTGCTGGCGCCAATTTCCCCCAATACCGAGCCAGAAATATGCGTTCTAATTTCGACCGGTTTTTCGTATTGTTTGCTCGATCCTACTTCCTGATTGAATTTTTTCTCACTTTTCTAAAACCCATATGTGTTCTACATATGGACATAACCCTCTTGGAATTGATGCTCCATCTACCCGATTGAACGCTCCGTGCAACAAAGGGTAAATCCGAGATGTTTAATTCACCAAACCATGGAAGCGAGTTTTTTCTAAAGCTCGCGGTGTCCCATCCACTCGCGCCAACCCTTCACGGTTAGACTTCCACGCGGTGCATCCGGACAATTAAACATGGACCCTCTATTGACTAAACCATATCCCGAACTTTAGAGAATTAGAGCCATGGTTAGATTGCAAACTCATTGCATCATATTGTGCCTACTTGACTAATTGTGCATTATTTGTTGTGCATACTCTATGTGATTTTTCCTAACCGTTTGTTTGACTTGTGTTAAGACTAAATAAACTGATTAATGACTAAAGGACTTTGTTTAATTAATTAATTAATTAATTTGAGCTAATAAATAAACATAAAATCGAGTCATAGTTCCTTTAAGTCAACCCGGATTTTTATTCCCGTATACTGCACAAACGTCAACTTGTTTTGGTCATAGCCGCACTTCTAGGAAGAACTACGAGTCGTAAAACCAATGGATCTGTAGCCCCGAGTTTTATCTTTAATTTGGCGTTGGTTTCATCCAAATAAGAGTCACAGATAAAATGTTATGACTAAAATACCACAGTCTGTCCAGTTTAATGCATATACGTGAAGTCTTAACTTAGTCTTTGCTTGAGTCTAGTCACATAGTCTAGCCACATGGTCATGACAAGAGTCTTAACATGTCAACTGCACTCAATAGTCTTAGCACAAACTTTGAGTATATGTCACCATGAACATGTCTTAGGTTCATGCATGAGTCGGTCTTTTTCCGTCATTTGAGTTGGGGGGTACACTCTATTCCTAATGCTTCATATCCCTCCACCTCCATCATCTTTTTCTTTTTTCACATTCTATTCCAATCTTTCTTCACTTCCTCCATCCATTGCATATTGAATGAAGTTTGAGTCAAATAATTAACAATAAATATCCCCAAATTCCTTTTCCACAGTACTTGGTCGAGGAAAGAAGGGTGATTAATCAAGGACGGCCTCTTTATTCAAGTCTCACTTTTTTATAAACCGATTCGTCAAATGAGGAAGGCTAAAAGGATAATGGAAAGTCAAGAAGAAGTCAATGAGCTTAGGAGTCAATTGACTAACGTGACTGAGACACAAAAGCTACTCACACTCAAGATCGATGATCCCGTGAAGCAGCAGCAAATGAGCCTCATGCAAGAGAGTCTAAGCAAGCTATCTAGTGACCATAAATTTCAGGGCATGAGTTCATAAGGGGTCTCGCTGGACAAGGAACTTCTTCCGCATAAGTTCAACACCACTGACATCCCTAAATTCAAGGCAACAGATAACCCTTACTTCCATCTAACAGCTTTTGAAACCATAATGAACATTAAAGGTATCGATAAGAAGATTTTCCCCTCTCTGTTCCCACTATCTCTCGAAACCGTTTGTCAACAATGGTTCTTTTTTCTCGAGAAAGAGAAAACCTCTACTTGGGAGTCGATAACAAACGCTTTCATAGATAGATATAAGTGCAACATCCAAGACGAAACAAACCATAGATAACTTGAGATGTTAAAACGAAAAGAAAACGAAGGGTTCACGTCTTTCTTCAACAAATGGAGGGAAACTTCTGCTAATATGGTCAAGGCTCCTACCGAAAAGGAATCTGTGAGGATGTTTATCAAGAATCTCTAAGGGAAGTATTCAAGGCACTTAAAGTACCAACACAATTTAAATACTTTCAAGGCTGTCTATAATATAGGCATTGATATTGAAGATGACCTTCTGAAAGATAATAGTGCGAGAGGAAATAAGAGCGACCATCCTTCTTCTTCCTCTCCCATTAATGAGGTACATGCTATGAACGCCTCTAAACTACGAATCCAAAGATTAAAAAGATTGTTCACCCCACTTGGCATGAGTTATGAAACAACTTTCGAGAAGCTACATCACAAAGGACTAGTCATGCCCATAGGGCCCATCAAAGATCCGGTTCCAGAAGCCAGGCCACCTAAGTGGGACCCTAATAAGCACTGCAAATATCACCAAGGAAAGGGTCACGACACTGAGGAGTGTTGGAAACTCAAAGAAGCTATTCAAGATCTGATCGATAACAATGAAACTTCCGAGATTCTAGCCATCGAAGATGACCAAGCATCCTTCGATCCATCACTTCTTATCACACCTGTAGGAGAGCCCATGATCGAGACAGCTTATATGACCTCTCTCGATGAAGTGGCCATAATTGAGGAGGATGAAAGTCTTTTCTTAGATAATACTAGGGAAGACTGTCAAATCTAAAAGAGGACGTTCGAAAATTGCAAGATGTCGTTGCCATGCTCTTGAATGTAGTAGAAGGATTAGCAAATCGGGTGATGGCCATCGAACAAAATTCTCGCCAAGAGTTTAATGAAGAACTCAATGCTCCTAAGCCACAGGAAAAAAGGACCATTGAAGAATACACACTAATAGGAATGACTTAAGATGAAGTTTTTAACTGTCTACATGATCAAGGTCATATTCGCTCCATTGGTCTCAGTCAAGACCCTCCATCTGAAAAACGTTCTCCCAATTGGGATCCAAATTCCTATTGTCCATACCTTAGAGGTCGCGGTCACACTACTGAAAGAAGCCTCGCCCTCAAGGATCATGTTCAAGACTCCATTGATTCAAATCTCCTTCATGTTCCTCCGCGCGACAAGAAGGCCAAGATTAGTAACAATAGTAACAGTGGCTGTAAAGGGAAAAAGAACGACTATCCTTCTTCTTCCGGAAACACCTACTCTAGTAATAGTGTTGGTACTTTCGACCTTAGTGAGATTCTAGCCATGGGTAACTGAAAGCAACCGAAAAGGGAATTTACCCCTATTGGAATTAGCTACGATGATGCTTTCGATCGACTCCATGCCAAGGGAATCATTACTCCCATAGGACCTATTAAAGATCCCCCACTTAAGAAAAGATTGCCTAGTTGGAATCCAAACAAACACTGCAAGTACCATCAAGGTAGGGGTCATGCTACTGAGAGCTGTAGGAAGCTAAAGGAGGATATCCAACATTTGATCGACAATAACAGGCTTTCAATACCTCCAGTCGGCAAGAACACCAAGTGATGATAAACATAAGACAAAGGCAAGCTTCAACGACAAGATTTCATGACCTCTTTTTCTATATTTTTTTTTTCCTTTCCCCAATAAGTCTAGCATAGCACCTTTCTTTTCCCTTAGATTATTTTTTGTAGATTCTTTATTTATTTTCCTTTAATAAAATGAGCATTTATTTCCTTATATATGATCATTTCATTTCATTGCATTAAAAAAAAATAAAAAAAAATAAAAAATAAAAATCCTTGTCGAATTAAGAACAAGGTATACCAATGATTTAAGGCACCCCTTGTAGCCACATCATATCTCATTTCGCCCTTCAATTATACATCCATTCTTCATAAACCACTTTGAGTCTCGTCTGACGATATACCTTTCTTTTTTCAACCTACATCTACCTAACCTTGGGATGGGATGGTGTGCAACTTATGCAATTCTAAAAAGGCTTGAGTGATTCAAAAGACTAAAATAGCAAATAATAAGCAAAAAAATAAATAAATAAAACTGTACAAAAGGGCAAGTGTTCCGATGTCTTTGCTATGAAAATATCTTCGATAAGAACACGTCTCATATTGCGTCTCTTATCGAGTGCTCGGTACCGTGCCTGAGAAACATGAATGCCAAGTGAGTGATAGACCTTATGATCGGGATTGCCCACAATTATAAAATGAAACAGATGCTAAAGCAAAAGAAAAAAGAGAGCTAAAAAAGTGTAGAAACTCAAGCATAAAAATATAAAGATTCAAAAGCGAGGTTGCACACCTTGGGGCTTATCTAGGGTCTTGAGCCTTTATCCCCTTCTTCTATAACCTTTAGCTTAACCACGTTACAACCCTTAAAAAGACCTTTTTTGAGGTATACACACACTTGTGCGAGGTTCGGCTAGAGCTACGTTCGGCCTTATTCCTAACGGATACGTAGGCAACCTCACATCGAGGTGCGGCCGTAATAAACATGCATTCATATTCAAATTCACACACTTACACCATGATCATATCAAGGGATATCCTATGCTCATCCCTATTCACGTAGAGCTAAACTTGGGGGCTTGATCCCTACATTATTAGCTTACCTAGCCTAAGAGTCACCACCATTTGACTCTTTTCAATATTTTCTACACTTAGCTCTTGTGGCCTAACTTTAGTGTCACCTTCACACACATCACATATACATGACCAAATATACTTCCCTTAGGAACCCTTTCTCATGAAATCTTAACATAACGCTGAAGCATGCCTTGTCATATCAACATCACTCACAATCACCGTTGCATCACGAAGTATGAAGTACTTAGCCTCCGTGCCTAAGTTACCCAAATACTTTCATCATGGAGTCAACCATCGAGATAGCCTAGGATGAATTAATCCTTGCACCTTGAGAGATAGTACCAAATAACATTTGACTAAGCTCATTCAACATGCATCTTCAAACTTTCGATTCTTTTTCGCGTCTTTCTTTTTCGGGAGAAAGTCGGTACCCTCCACAAAAATGACGGAAAATTTTTGGCTTTTTTTGCATTTTTTTGAGTCGTACGATCACATTACGATGCACACACGAGTCATGTACACATTAAGTCATGTCGTGTGACTTTGATTTGAGTCTAACACATGTGTCATTTCACTTCGAGTCGGGTCAACCTCGAGTCAATCATATCGAGTCAAGTTCATGCCTTGAGTCGTGTCAAGTCAATGAGTCAAGCAATGCTAAACCTTAGGTCAACCTTAAGATAATTAAAAAGATTGCAAAAGTTCTATAGTAAAAAATAAATACAGGAGCAGCAGAATAGGGAAGACCTTACTCCAATTTCTGGCGCCAGAGATATCTCAGCAGCGACAGAGATCGAAGCCTCTCAGAAAGATGATTTCGACCTCATACAGTAATTTCGGGTTCCTTGGTACGCCAGTTAGCCCCTATAAGCAATTTGACATGATTAAGTAGTCAGTTTGATTACAATCACAATAAGTGGTCGACCTGATGAAAGATCGTCTCACTTAGCTTAAAGCGCCTAAGAATTGGCTCATCACGGAAACACCGACATACTGGTTTTAGCAAAAGCAAAGTTCAGGCGAGCTTTAGAAATCGACAAACGTTGGTCTTCGGAAATTTTTCTTCAGAATATTATCGCAACAAACGTTCAAGTATTAATAGCTCTTTGTTCAGAGACGCGTGGACATATAATCAAACCTCTTTGCTCCAGAGACGCGTGGGCATATTATTTAAGATCTTTTTGTTATGAGACGCGTGAACATCTCCATCAAAGCTCTTTGCTCCAGAGACGCGTGGGCATATCATTCAAAAGCTCTTTCGTTCAAAGACGCGTGGACATTCCTTTCAAAATCTCTTTTTCTCAGAGACGCGTGGGCATCATATTATCAAGCTCTTCGTTCAGAGACGCGTGGACACATCATTCAGAAGATCATATCAAAAAGAAGCTCTTTGTTCAGAGGCGCGTGAACATATCAAAAAGAAACTCTTTGTTCAGAGATGAGTGAACATCGAAACAGCAAGGTGGCGTTCCCTAGATTGTGGAGAGTTGTCACAAACAACTGAGGATTGTTTCAAGAGAAGCAATCTTCGATGGTATTTCCTTGGATGTGGAATACTATCATAGCGGAGAAGGATCGTTTCAGGCGAAGCAATCTTCTATATTTGGAAGTAATTACGGGCGTAGTAGTTTTCAAGCGGGATGGCATTCTCTAGCTTGCAGGAGGTCATCAAAACAATCGGTTAATTTCAGAGACGTGTGCTCGACGGTGCAAGATACGCGTTTCTTAACTCTTTTATCTGTTTAACTAACGCTAGTTTTGCAGGTAACAACGTTACAAGAATGATTTAGGATCGCAGAACAGTCTGAATCATTCTCCGTCCCTATCGATACTTTGACTTTTGTTTTTGAAACTGGCGTTTCTCCAAACTCAGTCAAAGTAGGGGCTTCTGTAGACACCCAATTGTGTCTCCCCAAAACCAAACCCGGTGATGAGTACCTTTCACGTCGAATCATAATCGAATGAAGCGAAAGTGAGGAATGTTTAGTGTTGCGGAAAGTTTTAATTTTCTTTTCTCTTCTCTCTGTTTTTGAAAACTTAATTTAAGAAAACATCCAATCCAGTTTGGTTGGTTCATGATATGGGTCCAATAGTAGTGTAGTTGGATGGGGCTTGACAAGAGCTTTACAACGATATATTATACGCCCAATTCTGATGAATATTGAGGAAGTTATGGCCAATTTACTAAATTGGGCCCAGTTTGAGCCTTATGTGCGGCCCAATGATCTAGAGGAGAGCCTAAAATGATTTATCATTCCTAATGCAATTAGGAATGGTTTTAGTCTTCTAGATTCTTCTAGAAGGTTCTTTTCATTCCTAATTCAATTAGCATTGATAAATTGACTTTTGTTGACTTTTCAGAAATTTAATTAAAATCAAAAAGCATCTTCAAGGAAAAGATACGATTTTATCCTCCTAAACGGCAAAACTTATCTGATTTTCAAAAACGCGTCAAAAACAGGCCTGGCGCCTGCCATTGGCGCCTGGTGCTAGCCATTGGCGCCTGGCGCCAATAAGCTGTTGATGGCGCCATCTCTGTTTTAGGTGCGCCAATCTCCTTTTGCCTGCGCCAAGTGCTCTGTTTTGATAATTTATCTTTTTGGATGATTTCTCTATAAATTACGTATTAAAACTTTCGTTTTCATTCACCAATTCTCACAAATTCAAACGAATTCTCATCAACAATCAGTTTTCAATTCTTTTTCATTCTCTTTAATCATTCATTAATTCTCTAATCCTCTCTTAATTAATTCATTCATCTCTTTCTTTCTCTCTCTCTTCTAAAACTTTCTTTTCTTATACAAAATTATGTATTCAGAAGATCTAGAAACACCTAGCCATATTCGAAGTTGCCTTCGCCCTAGACGTGAAAGGTTTAATTTCTGAGGGTTTGGTCCCAAATCTCTCTTTCAATTATTTGATTTAATTGTTTGATTATTATTTCCTTGAAGTTACTAACGTGTGTATTTTGTTATTAGAAAGAGGTACGAGGCATCAAAGTAAGTACTTTTATGGTTTTTATTGATGTTATTATATAGAAATCATGCTTAGATTGTCATTATGATATTCCTAGTATCATGTTTAGGGAAAAAGTTTTAATATCAAATATATTAAATATGATTCCTGCGATGCTTCCTATGTTAGTTCTTTCTAATATTTATTTATGTTAGTATCATGTTAGGGTTAAAGATTTGATTTTTATTGCTTAGTGACATGCTCGGGTTTGTTATTAATCATGTTAGTATCATGCCTAGGATCTTGCTATTGTTATTATGCTTTAATATTAACATGGACATGATTATGATTATAATTGTTATTATGAATATTATTATTTTGATGACGATTATTTTATCTATGATGATTATTATTGATAATTTATTATGTTGCTTGATATTATTTTTGTTATTGCTGGATCACACCTTTTATGCATGTTTAAAGAGAATTGGTACTTTTTAAAGGGAATTGGTACTTGTAATCACGCTTAATAAGATATTAAATAATCTTGTTTAGGGTTAATTATGATTATAATTTCAAGTGATCGCCAATAATAGATTTTTTTGTGCATTATAATTCAACCCACATAGATAAATAGGTTTAGGGTTAAACCTATTGATTGCATGTTAATTGAAAAGCGCACATGAATACGATCTGAATAAAGTAGAGGCCTATTATTAGGGCAGGTTCAATCTCTTTTAGGTTGGATTTGTACCTTCATCCCCGAACCCTTATTTGGTTCTAGACCTTATGGAGTTGACGATCTCTTGGATCGTTAAGGGGTGTAACCTTCACCCTGTAAACGGTTTACAAGTTCCTAAAACTTGTTGGTGACTCTTTTGCTCTATCTTCTTCCCTTTTGGACGCCACCGTACTTTAGTGTATGATCACAGTGGGGTTCAAGCTAGGGGTTAACACTTGAAATATATTCCCTACAACACCCTTCCTTGATAAACCATTTTGAGCCTCGTTTAACGATAGGCCTTTCTTTCTTCAACTCACATCTACCTAATCTGGTGATGGGATGGTGTGCAAGTTATGCAAATTCTAAATATAAAAGCTTCAGTGATTCTACATAGAACTCAAAAATTCAATAGATCAAAATAAATAAAATAGCAAAAATAATAAAAGTGTACAAAAGGGCAAGTGTTCCAATGTCTTTGATATGAAAATATCTTCGATATAAACACGTCTCAGATTGCGTTTCTTATCGAGTGCTCGGTACAGTGCCAGAGAAACATGAATGCCAAGTGAGTGATAGACCGCATGATAAGGATTGCCCACACTTATAAAAGAAATGCAAAAGTAAAAAAGAAAAGTGACAACAAAAATAAATAAAAAAGATTTTAAAAAAGGGGAAATTAAACCTCAAGCATGAAAATACAAATATTCAAAAGCAAAGTTGCACACCTTAGGGGCTTATCTAAGGTCTTGAGCCTTTATCCCCTTCTTCATCAAACCTTTAGCCTAACCACGTTACAACCCTTAAAATATCTCTTTGAGGTATACACATACTTGGGCAAGGTTCGGCTAGAGCTATGTTCGGCCTTATTCCTAACGGATACGTAGGCAACCTCACTTCGAAGTGTGGCCGTAATAAAAATGCATTCATATTTATTTTCATAATTGATCATATCCAGGAGATCTGCTATGCACATCTTATCCATTTAGAGCTAGACTTGGGGGCTTGATCCCTACATTATTAGCCTACCCAGCCTAAGAGACACCATCATTTGACTCTTCTTGAAATAATGTTTTTCTATACACTAAGCCTTTGCAGCCTAGCTTTAGTGTCACTTTCACACACTGCACGGATACATGATAAAATATACTTCCCTTAGGAACGCTTTGTCATGAAATTTTAACACAACGCTGAAGCATTCCTTATCACATCAACATCAATCATCATTGCATCACAAAGTAAGAAGTACTTAGCCTCCGCGCCCAAGTCACCTAAATACTTTCATTATCGAATAAACTAGGATATTCTTAAATGTTACAATCCTTGTACTATTAGAGACAACATTGACGGATTAAGCTCATTCAATATGCACCTTCAAAAAACTTCGCTTTTTTTTGCGTCTTTCTTTTCAAGAGAAAGTAAGTACCCTACACAAAAATGACAGAAATTTTTTTTATCTGCATTTCGAGTCATGTACATATCGAGTTTCATGAGTCAACACTACGCACACACAAGTCGCATCGAGTCGAGGCAACCTCGAGTCAATCATCACAGTGAGTCAAGTTTATATCTTGAGTCATGTCAAGTCAATGAGTCAAGCAACAATAAGTCTTAGGTCAACCCTAAAGACAGACATGCAAAGTCCTATAGTCCAAAATATAAATGCAGGTATATTCTTGTAAGAAATAACATTCACGGATATTTTCAAAAAGCCGCGAATGAAAACCTGACTTCAGTGTCAGACGATAAGGCTGTCGTTTGGCGACAGAGCGAGAACGAGGCGACAACATGTTCTGGAGAGCGCCGGTGCAGCGACAAGATACGTGGTCCCAAATTTGATTACGCGAACCTCATACGGCAATTTCGTGCTCCTTGGTACGCCGATTAGCCACTATAAGCAATTTGACATGATTAGTAGTCGGCTCGATTACAATCGCAGAAAGTGATTGACTTGACAACAATCGTCTCACATAGCCTAAACGCCTAAACACTGGCTCATTACAAGCACCAAGACAATGGTTCAAAAACGAGCGCATCACTTATACGATAATCTTTCCAAGATTGGAGTGTCATCCCAACAGACAATTTTTCCAAATATGGATTGTCGCGCAACTTCTTCAAACGAAAATTTTTCCAAGATTTGATTGTCATCTCTGCCAAAGTTTCCAAGCGTTGATCGTCGTGCTCCTTCTCTGTTTGGCAATTTTTTCCAAGTTTAGGTTGTGATCGCTGGCAAGTTTTCCGAGATTGGGTTGTCATACACCTAGTTCCCTATGGAAAAATTTCCCAAAGGATGTCGTAGGTCTCTATTCATCATAAAATTCGCAAAAGCTTCTCAACGTAGATTGTCATTCTTTTTAGTAAGTGGCAAATTTTCCAAAGTGGATTGTCGATCTACTCTTTTTTGGCAAATTTCCAAGATGGATTGCTTTCAAGAGTTACATTCCAAGATGTGAATTGTCGATCGTAGAAAAGTTCTTATGACAGATTGTTATGAAGCATTGGCAACTTTTCCCAAAATTTGATTTTGGCAAATTTTCCGAGATACGGATTGTCGCTTCATTCTGGCAACATTTCCAAGGATGGATTGTTACGAAGCATAGACAACTTTCCCTAAATCGGATTGTTATACTGTTGGGGTTTGGTGAGTCCGACTCACCGCGGAAACAACCCCGACCCAAGGAACCACTCGTAATTAATAAAACCATAAAGCATAAATAAATAAGCACAAGAAAAGGAAGAACGAATCATACCCTTGAAGCGAGCTTCGCCTTCTCAAAACGGGCTCTTACTTGAAAGCCTTGAGCACCGCAAATGTCGTGCCTCCAACGGTATCCACCCACAAAGGACGAACACGACTTTTTAGGTCCGCTACCTTGGAGTTAGCATGGTTCGACCAAAACCCAAGTGATAATTGAGTTTAAGAGTTTTTCCAAAATATGGAATGCTCTTTCTAACTCCCACTCAAGCACTTTACCCCAAATCCCAAGGTTGGTATTTATAGAGGAAAGTATGAGTGGGAATTTCTATCCCATTAATGTGGGATCATGAAATTCCACAAATTAATTTAAAGCTAAATTAAATTAAAATTGCAAACTAATAATAAATCTACAAGTGGCATTACCATGTGAAATTGGTTGGTGAGGATCACATTGAGAGTAGGGGACCATACTTGCTCCCCACTCAATACTCTCCTTGTGCCACATGTCCTTACCCACTTGCTCCCATATTCCTCAAGCTTCCCCATAGTGACCGGCCCTATGGCCCAGCCACGAGCTCAGCCATGAGCCCAGCCCGAGCCCAGCCCCGCACCAAGATGCGGGCTGCTGTTGTGCGCGCAAGCCACGCACTTTGTGCGGGCTTGCTGCCATGCATTTTCACAGTCTCGCTCTTCGAGCGGCCTTGTAAACAACAAGACATGTTCCTTATTGTTAGTAGGGGGACATTTTCAGTCTTGTAATGTAGCTTCTCTTACTAAGAGGACCTAGCCGCCCGATATCTGTCGTTATAATCCTTAGTTACGGCAGACGTTTGGCGGATACCAAAGATGACTAGTACTCAAACAAGAGACCTCCCACTACTCATGGTCAAGGAAAAGAGTTCCGATAGTAATAATGAGAAAAATATTTATGACGATTTTAAATCTCTTAAAGTATTGTCATAGGTCGATCTAATATGGTTCTAAACCAATACATGTGCAAATGATTTATATCCTCGTAGCACAAGAAACGGTGCTATAAATCATACTACTCACTAATCTCTAATGGCCATTAATCGTCCACAAAAATATGACCTTGATTAGGGATAATTTTCGATTAAAATATTCAATGTTCACTTAATAGGTGTTTCTTTATCCAAGCCATTGACATGATACCCTATTTTGAATATTTATTAAAATCGAATGGACTCATTATTTAATTCTAAACCACAATTAAATAGAGACGGAGTGAATTAAATTGCATGAAAAATTTTAATTACTCCAAAAATTGAATGATTCATCATAGTGCTTTACATTAACATTGTCCAAAATTTAATTGAAACACTATATTATGGAAATCAAAGCCAGTTCGCGACATGCTTGATTCCCATTGCCTCAATGTGTTTGCTGTGCTTCACTTAAGATAAGGGATTAGTAAGTGGGTCGGCTACGTTGTCATCCGTTCCCACTTTGCAAATTCTGATTTCACCCTCTGTCTTCCATTCTCGAATCATGTGAAATCTCCTCTTGACATGTTTGACCTTCTGATGTTCTCGTGGCTCTCTAGCCTGAGCAATAGCTTTAATGTTTTCACAATGGAGGTCTATTGGACCCTTGATGGAGGGTACAACACCAAGTTCATCAATGAACTTGCGAATCCAAACTGCCTCCTTGGCTGCCTCAGACGCTGCCAAGTACTCGGCTTCAGTTGTAGAATCAGCGGTTGTGCTTTGCTTTGCACTCTTCCAACTAAACGCTCCTCCATTGAGACAGAATATGTATCCGGATTGTGACTTGGAGTCATCTCTGTTTGTCTGGAAGCTTGCGTCGGTATATCCCACAACAACCAATAAATATTTACCGCCATAGACCAGGAATTTATCCTTGTTCCTTTTCAGGTACTTCAGAATATTCGTGGCCGAAGTCCAATGCGCCTCTCCTAGGTCTGATTGGTATCGGCTCGTAGCACTCAAGGCATACGATAGATCCGGCCTAGTACATATCATGGCATACATGATCGATCCAATAAGCGAAGCATATGGAATACGACTCATCCTTTCTCGCTCATCAGGTGTCTTTGGACACTTCTTCTTACTTAAGGTTATGCCATGTGACATGGGTAAGTGCCCACTCTTGGCTCCTTCCATTTGGAATCGAGCTAGTACCTTATCGATGTAAGTACTTTGACTCATTCCTATCATCCTCTTTGATCTATCCCTATAGATCTTGATGCCTAGTATGTACTGAGCCTCTCCCAAGTCTTTCATTGAAAAACATTTCCCGAGCCAAGCCTTTACAGACTCGAACAACGGAATGCTATTTCCAATGAGCAAAATGTCATCGACATATAAGACTAGGAAGGCGATTTCACTCCCACTGACCTTCTTGTAAACACAAGACTCATCTGGATTCTTGATAAAACCAAACTTACTGATGGCTTCATCAAATCGCAGATTCCAACTTCTGCTTGCTTGCTTTAATCCATTAATGGACTTCTTAAGCTTGCATACCTTCTTAGGATTGTTCTGGTCGACAAAACCTTCAGGCTGTGTCATGTACACAGTTTCTTCCAAAATTCCATTGAGGAAGGATGTTTTGACGTCCATCTGCCATATTTCATAATTGTAATATGCAGCAATCGCTATAAGAATTCAAACGGACTTTAGCATAGCTCCTGGAGAAAAGGTTTCATCATAATCAACGCCGTGAATTTGCCTGTAACCTTTTGCTACCAGCCTTGCTTTGTAAATGAATACATTTCCATCTTTATCGGTTTTCATCTAGAAAATCCATTTACATCCGATAGGTGTGTAACCTATGGGTAAATCAACCAAGTCCCATACTTGATTTTCAAACATGAAGTCCATTTCGGATTTCATGGCCTCTTGCCATTTTGCAGAGTCGGGGCTCGTCATAGCTTGCTTGTAGGTTGCCGGCTCATCTCCATCCACTACAAGGATGTCCTGATCTTCGGTTAATACAACACCAAGATATCTGTCAGGTTGAGATCTTTGGCGAGTTGACCTACGTAAGGTAATGGACTGAGCATTTGCATTGTCAGTTTGACTTTGCATATTTTGACTTTGACCAATGTCAACAGATGCTTTGTGAGCACTTTGAATGTCAACTTGTCCTTGTTGCTCGTCCTCTCGAACTTCGTCGAGTTCGATTTTCCTCCCACTTGTCATTTTGGAGAGATGCTCCTTCTCCAAAAAGACACCATCACAAGCAACAAACACTTTGTTCTCAGATTTGTTGTAGAAGTAATACCCTTTGGTTTCTTTTGGATAACCCACAAAGTAATCCTTGTCAGATTTCGGATGAAGTTTGTTAGAAATGAGTTTCTTGACATATGCTTCGCATCCCCAAATCTTGAGAAAAGACAACCTTGGAGGTTTATTTGTCCATAATTCATATGGAGTCTTTTCCACTACCTTTGACGGAACACGATTCAGTGCAAGTGCCGCAGTTAAAAGTGCATGACCCAAGAAAGAGATTGGAAGTTCACTAAGACCCATAGTCGATCGGACCATGTCTAACAGGGTTCGATTCCTCCTTTAAGATACTCCATTCCATTGAGGAGTTCCCGGAGGTGTCAACTCTAAAAGTATTCCATGTTCTTTCAGATGGTCATTGAATTCTTGGCTCAAATATTCGCCACCTCGATCCGATCGAAGCGCTTTGATTTTCTTGCCGAGTTGGTTTTCAACTTCGTTATGAAATTCCTTGAATTTATCAAACGATTCAGATTTGTGCGACATTAGATAGACAAAACCATATCTACTATAGTCATCCGTGAAGGTTATGAAATACCGATAACCACTCCTTGCGGGTGTACTCATTGGCCCACATACATCGGTGTATATTGGTCCCAACAAGTCACCGACCCTTTTTCCCAACTTGGAGAATGGTTGCTTTATCATCTTTCCTAATAAACATCCTTCGCAATTCTCAAAGGATTCTAAATCAAATGAGTCAAGAATACCTTCTTGAAGAAGCTTCTTGATGCGTTTGATGTTAATGTGGCCAAGACAAAAATGCCACAAGTAAGTTTAACTAGACGGTGTAGTCTTAGCTTTCTTTGCAAGATTATTAACGTTATAAATTTTTTTGTCTAGAGATAACACATAAAGACCATTTTCTGAATGTGCCGTACCATATAAAACATTATCGAGATAAAATGAACATGATTGGTCCTTAACTCGATATTCAAAACCTTTGGCGTCCAACGCCGAAATTGAAATGATGTTTTTGGTAATGTTGGGAACACAATAAACATTGTCAAGTTCCAAAACTAGCCCCGTGGGAAAAGACAAACTAAGAAATCCTACGGATATAGCACCAATCCTTGCTCCATTTCCTACCCGGAGCTCGATCTCTCCCTTCGCTAGCCTCCTAGTGTTCTTTAGTGCCTGTGAATCGGAACAAAGGTGTGAGCCACATCCGGTATCTAATACCCATAAAGCCGAGCTAGTGAAGTTAAAGTCTATAACGTAAATACCTGATGTAGAAGCAACGGTTCCGTTCTTCTTATCTTCCTTGAATTTGAGGCAGTCTCTCTTCCAATGTCCCTTCTTCTTACAATTGAAGCATTTGGAATCAGACTTAGAAGATGCTACCTTTTTCTCCTTGTTGTCTTTGGTAGCTTTCAGCTTAGGCGGAAAGTTCTTCTTTCCTTTCCCCTTGAAGCCCTTCTTCTTTTTGCCCGCCCTTTTGAATGGCTTGCCCTTCTTAATCATTAGCATATCATGCCTTCCCTCATCCTTGAGCATCTTCTCAACTTACTTCAACATCCTATGAAGCTCGGTGAAGGTTTTCTCCATCCTATGCATGTTGTAGTTCATCTTGAACTGGTCATAGCCTTTGTGAAGGGAATGGAGAATGATGTCGATAGCCATTTCAGTTGAATACCTCGCATCAAGCCTTCCCATGTTCTCAAATAGTCCGATCATTTTGAGTACATGTGGGCTGACTGGCTCTCCTTTCTTGAGCTTAGTCTCAAGGATCTACCTGTGGGTTTCAAACCTTTCAGTTCGAGCGTGTTCTTGAAACATATTCTGTAACTCAAAAATGATCTCATAGGCCGATTCCTTCTCGAAGAAGGTTTTCTGAAGTTCAGGAGACATACTGGCTAGCATTGCGCACTTGACATCCCGATCGGCTACTTGCCATCGGTTAAGGGCTGCTTGAGTTACCTCCTAATTGGGAGCCTCGGGCATTTCCTCATCAAGGACATACTCTTTCTTTTCTTGCATAAGAATGATGCACAAATTCCTTTGCCAATCAAGGAAATTGGTACCACTCAACTTCTTCTTGTCGAGAATTGAGCGTAATGAAAACTGGTTGTTTGAGGTTGAAGACATGATTCTACAATTGAAAGAATTTTAATGAAAAACCATTCAAAATTACTTAAATAAGATTGAATTTTATTCATGCAAACTTTCAATACTTATTTAACGTATTATTTACACGTAAAATTGTCCCTATTTTGTGAAAATAAGGCGATTCCAAGATCCGAAGAAACAAAGAGTGGTGAAGCATGCTTTGGCTTGTCTTAACACTCAATCTTCTAGGGTAAGCATTGCCTTGCTAATGGCTCTAAGCCACTCTTGGTTAGACAATCGTCGCATCTAATGCATCTTTAATTTGACGATGTATCTCTTTTGCCGCGGTATGAGAGGACTCCTCACTCATACCGATGAGTTAAACCAAAACCAACGTGCACACCCGGTGTGCCTTATGAGCCTTGGATAAGTGATGGCACCTCGCTTTGGCGTAGCCTACCATCACCCTCGTTCGGTTCGTAAGTGTTGTTTTGGAAAGGCAAGTTTGACTCAATATTATTAGGGACCTAGGATTTCTATGTTGGTTTATTTAAGTGAACTTAACTAATCATCGCAACATAAAGAAAACCTAAACATGCATCTAACGAATAATTCACATGTATATAAGCATAAAATATAAAGCGAAATTATAGATGCATATTGGCAACTAGCATGACCCCTTGAATTCTTCAAATCTTCAAAAGGTCTTCATTTGCAATTCAAGGCTTTGTCTTCCAAGATACGCCGTCTTTAAGACTTAACCAAACTATGCAAATACTAGTGTCTACGACTAGGAATAATCTAAATATTAAGGTACAAAAATACTTAACGGTGCGTAGACCGTATTTAGATTTACAAAAATACATAATGGCACGTAGTCCGTATTTTCTATCCTAATCGGGTCCCACTAGTTGCCATTTATAAAACCTGTGAGAGAGAATATATGTTCCATTCATCCATTCACTATTTGTGAATGGCCCATGCAATTTACAATATCAAACAAGTAAAATGCATTTAAACAACGCGCGCACTAGTAACTAATCTAGGTGGTTAATCCGATTAACACGCCTAATTAAAACTAGTCAAAGTTGTTTAACCGATTATGTAATTGACGTCATTAATTAATTGAAGCTCCCACTAAATTACGCATTTCCCTTAATTAATCAAATTAATTAAGTCGGTAGCACCCAAACTTGTCAAAATAAAATTTTGCCAATGTCGCTCAAAACCGAGGCCTAGCCTCCCAAAATTTTAATTAAAATAAATAAAACGGCAAAATAAGCAATATTAAGCCAACCGCATTTCAAGTGGTTTTCGCTTTAAGCGTTTTGCCAAGGAAACTCGAATAATCGCGGCTCATGCAAACCAAGCATACTACGTCTATTCACCTCACCACACATACCATATGCACACACACAAAAAAAAAAAAAAAAAAAAAAACTCTGCACACACGGCTCGCGGCAAGCAGCCATGGGCTGCTGCCACTGCCGCACGCACGCGCACGCACAGCCATGGCTGCTGGTGCATGGCTGCTGCGGCCGTGTGTTGCTGCCGCGTGTGTGGCCGGACGCAAGGTAGGGCAGCCACCTTGGCAGCCACAATAGCAGCCCGGCTAGCCAAGGGTGGTTCTTTGCCTCGTTTTGCGTGTCGTGGCCTCGGGATTTGATCCCATTTCGCGAGACATAATTAATTAATTCTAAATTAATTTTAGAACTAACTCAATGAGCAAAAAAAAAAATTAAACAAGTCTAACTTAATAAAATTTCAAAGCGCAAAAAACCAAAATAATTCCAAGAACCATTCTTAATTAAATTGGTTTAGTTTGGTGCAATAACAAAGTTGAGCCAATTTCTCACTGTTAATTTATAAATTTAAATTAAACTTGAGAATTTAACAAAGTAAGGGGAAGTTGGAAAAATATGAACTTTAATGTTCAAATGAAAATTCCAACATCTAAATTTTGTGAATCCTTGAAAATTATATCTTCCAACATGAAGATAACCAAATTTATATCACAAAAATTGAAACTTTATGTTTCCAATCAACTCTAAATGATTATAACAACAAAGTTTAACACAAAATAACATGGAATTTAGTGGTTTTTAAAGTTTCAATCACTTATCACAAATAAAGATTGAATCTTTAACACTTAGGAAGCCTCAAAACAAAAATTTTCACATTTAAAAGCAACTAGTTTGCAATTATGTGAAAATAAATCAACCTTTAAGCATCAAATACTACCAAGTAAGTGTGCTTTAAGGGGACTTAAAATTGCAGAAAATAATGCAAATAATCAACCACATAATCAACAAGTTATGCCATTAATTTCAAGGTTAGAAAAGACTTAAAACTTTTCGTCAAAAACGAAAAATCCCTCGAAAATGGCATTTCTGGTTAGAATTTGGCTAAAAACACAGTTCCGTTGGAGTAAAAACCTTTCCAGAACACCTTTTCCACCCAGAATTCACTATTTTGGGGCGAAAATCTAGGTTCTAGGCCAAATTCGACAATAAAAACGGGATTAAAATAAAAAAAAAAAAAACGAGCTACTAAGCTTATTAGCAACTTAAACCAGAAAAAAAGCCAAAATAAACCTTGAAAAACATGATTATAAAAATAAACGAGCGGGGCTCCGATACCGCTGTTGGGGTTTGGTGAGTCCGACTCACCGTGGAAACAACCCTGACCCAAGGAACCACTCGTAATTAATAAAACCATAAAGCATAAAAAAATAAGCACAAGAAAAGGAAGAACGAATAATACCCTTGAAGCGAGAATCGCCCTCTCAAAACGGGGTCTTACTTGAAAGCTTGAGCACCGCAAATGCCGTGCCTCCAACGGTATCCACCCACAAAGGACGAACACGAATTTAGGTCCGCTACCTTGGAGTTAGCAAAGTCCGACCAAAACCCAAATGTTAATTGAGTTTAAGAGTTTTTCCAAAATATGGAATGCTCTTTCTAACTCCCGCTCAAGCACTTTACTCCAAATCCCAAGGTTGGTATTTATAGAGGAAAGTAAGCGTGGGAATTTCTATCCCATCAATGTGGGATCATCAATTCCGCAAATTAATTTAAAGCAAAATTAAATTAAAATTGCAAACTAATAATAAATCTACAAGTGGCATTACCATGTGAAATGGGTTGGTAAGGACCACATGGAGAGTAGGGGACCATACTTGCTCCCCACTCAATACTCTCCTTGTGCCACATGTCCTTACCAACTTGCTCCCATATTCCTCAAGCTTCCCCATAGTGACCGGCCCTATGGCCCAGCCACGAGCCCAGCCCGAGCCCAGCCCCGCACCAAGATGCGGGTTGCTACTGTGCGCGCAAGCCACGCACTTGGTGCGGGCTTGCTGTTGTGCGTGGCTGCTAGTGCGTGCGCTGCTAGCACGCCTAGCTTGCGGCAGTTAGCTGCTGCACGCACCATGTGCACGCGACTGCTAGCTGCTGCTGTGCGTGGCTGCTAGCACGGTGCGCTAGCACGCACCTAGCCAGCCATGCTAGGCTTGGCTTGGTGCGCTTGCTAGCCACCTATGCTTGGACATTTTTGCCCCTAGCATTCGGATGCTCGGTGCATTCCGATGCTAGGGGTATTTTGGGAATATGGTCAATTTATTTTTAATTTGCGCGTCTCGTCTTTTAATTATTTTTTTCTCGACTTCCGACGATCGATTTCGACGCTCCAAGCTCGAATTAGCGACGTCTGAAATTTAACACTCGGGCGACGAATTAATTTCTTCCGATTTAATTCGTCGAGTCGGTTCGTATATTTTTCTTGGGTGAGACCCGAAGGGTTCAGTCAAGATTAAGCTGTAATATTAATTATATTAATATTACTCATCGGACGCGGCCTCCACCCAGGGATTCCGATCACTTGACCTTATTGAATATATTCGCTTTCTAATAATTCTGAACCCGCTATCAGAATAATACACTTGTTCGAAGGACACCATTCCTTTCACATACATCATATAAGAGTTGTGTTGTCAACTATTCCCAAAGAAAAGAGGATTGTTATCACTGAAAGTATCGCAACAACTGAGGATGGCTTCAGGCGGAGCAATCTTCGATCATATTCCCTAGCTTATGGAAGATGGTCACAAGGCGGTAGAAGGTCGTTTAAGGCAAAGCAATCTTTGATATTATTCTCTGGCTTGCATAAGACTATCATAGCGGAAATTGAAGGCAGTTACATGCGTAACAGTCTTCAGGCGGTATCCCATAGCTTCAGGAAGATAGTTAAAGCTCTTTGTTCAGAGACGCATGGACATATCAAAAAAGTTTCATTACTCAGAGACGAGTGAACATCAAAACAGCAAGATGGCGTTCCCTAGCTTGTGGAAGGTTGTCACAATAACAATGCAAAGAATCGGTAACACCCAGAGACGTGCTCGACGGTGCAAGATACGCGTTTCTTAACATTTTTATCCGTTTTAACTAACGCTAGTTTGCAGGTATCGGTGTTACAAGAGTGATATAGGATCGCAAAACATTCTGAATTATTCTCCGTCCCTATCGCTACTTTGACTTTTGTTTTTGAAACTTGCGTTTCTCCAAACTCAGTCAAAGTGGGGAATTCTGTAGACAGCCATTTGTCTCTCCCCAAAACCAAACCCGGTGATGAATACCTTTCACAACGAATCATAATCGAATGAAGTGAGAGTGTGGAAAGTCTAGTGTTGCGGTTAGTTTTTATTAAATTTTCTCTCTATTTTCGAAAACCTATTTTATGAAAATAGCCAATCCTGTTTAGTTTGGTCCATAACAAAGGTCCAATAATAGTGAAGTTGGATTGGTCTTGAAAAGAGCTTTCGAACGATATATTACAAGCCCAATTCCGATGAATAATGCGGATGTTATGACCAACTTACTAAACTGGGTCCGGATTTATCTTTATATGCGGCCCAATGATATAGGTGAGGTCCTTCTATGAATTATCATTCCTGATGCAATTATGATTGATTATAGTCTTGTAGAATATTCTAGAAGGTTCTTTTGAACCCTTATGGGATAAGGATTGATAATTAAGTTTTTATGATTTTTATTTGGAATAAAAGAAGTGTTTTAAATGAAATTACGATTTTACCCTTCGTACGGACTTTTACGCTTAATTTAATCAAAAAAATAGATAACGTGTGTAAAAATGCCTGCAGCGCCGAACGCTCAGCTGTCGCCTAGTGACAGGCCTATCGCTCGACGACAAGCTTGTCGTGCGGCGAAAAGACCTGTCGCGTGGCGACAGAGGCAATTGCGGCGACAACATCGTTTTTTATTCCTCTTAAAACTCCGATTCTTTTTATCATATTCAGACTATTTTAATTATAAATAGCGTCCTTAGACCTTCATCAACTCTGAACAAGAATTCTCTAATTCTCTTCTTTATCTCTAAGCTAAAGCTTATTCTCTATTCCTCTTTCTAGCCTAGCATTATACAAAAACAATTCCTCATACATTAGCACTAGACTCACCTAGCCAAGTTCGAAGTTGCCTTCGCCCTAGACGTGAAAGGTTTGATATTTCTAAGGGTTTATTCCGAAATCTCTATTTCAAATATTTAATTTAATTCTTTTATTTTATTACTTTCCTTGTAGTTACTAACGTGTGTATTTTGTTATTCGAAAGAGATACGAGGCATCCAAGTAAGTGCTTTAATTGTTTAATAGTTATTTTGATGTAGAAATCATATTCGGATGCTTTTCTTAGTATCATGTTTAGGGTACGTAATAGTTATGTTCCTAATATCAAGTATGATTAAAATGATGCTTCCTATTTCTTTCCTAATATCATGTTAGTATCATGTTAGGGCTAAAGCTTTGATTTTTAATGTTTACTGACATGCTAGGATTTGTTATTAATCTAGTTAGTATCATGCGTAGGATCTTGCTATTAATATTACGCTATAACATGATTATTTTAATCATTATGTTGCTTGATATATATTTTATTTATAGCTTGATCACACCCTTTATGCATGTTTAAAGGGAATTTGTACCTGTAATCATGCTTAATAAGATAATTAATCATCTTGTTTAGGGTTAATATGATCATAATTCAAGTGATCGCCAATAATAGTTTTATTTGTGCATTAATATTCAACCAACATAGATAAACGAGTTTAGGGTTAACCTAATCATTGCATGTTAATCATAAAGCGCACATGAATACGAGAAAAATAAAGTAGAGGCCTATTATTAGGGCAAGTTCTTTCACTTTTATATTGAATTTGTACCTTCATCCTTGAACATCCAGTCTTGCTTCAAGACCTATTAGAGTTAACGATCTCCTACATCGTTAAGGGGTGTAACCTTCACCCTGTGAACGGTTTACAAGTTCCTAAAACTTGTTGGCGACTATTTTGCTCTAGTTTCCTTCCCTTTGGACGCCACCATGCTCAAGTGTATGATCACGGTGGGATTAAAGTTTGGGTAATGCTTGAAATATTCCCTATAGTTTTTGGCGACTCCACTGGGGAGGATTTCTATTTTTATTCCTGAAATTTATTTCGTCAATGATTTAGATTGAGTGGATGATACTCAAAAAGTTCTAAGTATTTCATGTGTGTAATTTTGATTAATATTATTGTCATAAGCATAAAAAAGGTTCTCACTGGAAAGACTATCCGTAATGAATAAAAAACATAGGATTTTTACACGTAGGGAATTTGAGGAATATCTTTCAGAATTAGAATCGAAATAATACTGCAAATACTGGAAAATTCTAAGAACACAGACATATGCGTTCTTGTTTCGACTAGTTCTAGCACTGTTGCCTCGATTCTAATTCCTGATTGAGTTTTTCTCACTATTCTGAAACCCATATGTGTTCTAAATATGGATATAAGCCTCTGGGAATTCATGCTCCATCTACCTGATGGAACGCTGTGAGCAACAACGGATACATCCGAGAATGTTGAATTCACCAAACCATGGAAGCAAGTTTAACTAGAGGGATCCCATCCACATGCGCCAACCCTTCCAAAGGTAAGGCTTGCGCGCGGTGTATCTAGGCTCATAACCATGGAACCTCTTTGACTAACCCATATCCCGAACATTAGAGAACTAGAGTCATGGTTAGGTTGCAAACTCATTGGACATGTTGTGACTACTTGACTACTTAAAGTCAACCCGGATTTTTATTCTCGTATACTGCACAAGCATCAACTTGTTTTGGTCATAGCCGGAGTTCTAGGAAGAACTACGAGTCGTAAAACTTATTGATCTGTAGCCCAAGTTTTATATTTAATTTGGCGTTGGTTTCATCCCAATCAGAGTCGTAGATCAAAAGTTATGACTAAAATACAAAACCCTATCCAGTTTAGTGCATATACATGAAGTCTTAACTTAGTCTTTGCTTGAGTCTAGTCACATAGTCTAGCCAGATGGTCATGACACGAGTCTTAACATGTCACATACACTAACTAGTATTAGCACACACTTTGTATATGTCACGATGACCATGGCTTAGGTTCATGCATGAGTTGTTTTTCCGTCATTTGAGTTGAGGGTTAATTCCATTTTTATTCTCTTCCATACCCTCTTTTAATCTATTGCATGTTCAATTGAGCTTAAGCCAAAAATAATTAATAAAAACTTATCCCTAATTTCCCTTTCTACAGTACTTGGTTAAGGAGAGAAGGGCGATCAATCTAGGACAAAACCTTTATTCAAGTTCAACATTTTGATAAATCGATTCGTCAAAAGAGAAAATCTAAGAAGATAATGGCAAGTCAAGAAGAAGTCAATGTGCTTAAGAAGCAAATGGTTGACGTGACTGAGGTGTTGAAGGCTTTAACCCTTCAAATCAATGACCCTGTGAAACAACATCAAATGAAGCACATGCAAGAAATCTTGAGCAAAATATCCAATGACTATAGATTCCAGGGCATTAGCTCACAAGGGGTCTTAGTGGACAAGAAGCTTCTTCCGCAGAAGTTCAATGCCAATGATATCCCTAAGTTCAAGGCAACAGATTATCCGTACTTCCACTTAAGGGCCTTTGAAACTATAATGAACATTAAGGGGATTGATAAGAATATTTTTCACTCTTTATTCTCAATGTCTTTAGAAACCGTTTGTCAACATTGGTTCTTTTCTCTTGTTAAAGAAAAAACCTCTGCTTGGAATGGAATAAAAAACGCTTTCATTGACAGATATAAAAGTAATATTCAAATCGAAACTGACTATAGACAACTTCAGATGCTAAGACAAAAACTAAATGAAGGATTTACTTCTTTCTTTAATAAGTTGAGGGAAACTTCTACTAATATTATTGAGGTACCCATCAAAAAAGAATCCATAAGGATGTAAATCAAGAATCTCCATGAGAAGTATTCAAAGCATTTAAAATATCAACATAATTTGAATACATTCAAGGCCGTCTATGACATCGGAATTGAAATCAAAGATGACCACACAAAGCAAAAAGCTACTAAAAATAGTAACCACAGTGGCTGGAAAGGAAAGAAGAACGACAATCCTTCTTCTTCCGAAAACACCCACTCTAGTAACAAAGTTAGTACCTTTGATAACAATAAAGTCTTAACCATGGATAATCAAGGATCTAAAAAGAAACCCAAATGAGAGCTCACACCCATTGGAATGACCTATGACGTTGCTTTAGATCGTCTCTATCGTCGAGGATTAATCAAACCTATCGGCCCTACTAAAGATCCAACACCAGAAAATCGATCTTCAAGATGGAATCCCAATTCTTATTGCAAGTACCATCAAGGAAACGGTCATACCACGGATGAATGCTACAGGTTTTCAAAATCTCATTCAAGATCCCATTGCCTCTAGCTAGCAAGAAGACTGGGTGATGATAAAGAAAACGACACAAGACAAGAGGCGAGCTTCAACGAAAAGATTTTATGGCCTCTTTTTTCTATTTCTTTTTCACTTTTTCCTTTCCCCAATAAGTCTAGCATAGGCACTTTTTTTTCTTCCCTTAGATTTACTTTGTAGAATTTTTCTTTTTTCCTTTTAATAAAATGAGCATTTTTTTTCCTGCATTTGATCATAGCATCGCTTAAAAATATTGAAAAAAATAATAAATAAAAAAAAACCATGTCAAACTAAGCACAAGGTATACAAATGATTTGAGGCACCTCTTTTAGCCACATCATATTACCTTTCACCCTTCAAATATACACCCTTTCTTGATAAACCACTTTGAGTCTCGTCTAACGATAGGCCTTTCTTTCTTCAATTCACATCTAACTAATATGGGGATGGGATGGTGTGCAACTTATGCAAATTCTAAATATGAAAGCTTGAGTGATTTTACATAGAACTCAAAATTTGAAAAGATCAAAATAAATCAAATAGATAAAATAATAAAAGTGTACAAAAAGGCAAGTGTTCCAATGTCTTTGATATGAAAATGTCTTCGACATGAACACGTCTAAGATTGCGTTTCTTATTGAGTGCTCGGTACAGTGCCTGAGAAACATGATGACAAGTGAGTGATAAACCAAATGATTGGGATTTCCCAGACTTATAAAAAAATGTAAAAGTAAAAAAGAAAAGAGAGAGAAAAAATATATATAAAAGAGTTAAAAAATGAGGAAACCTCAAGCATGAAAATAAAAATATTCAAAAGAAAAGTTGCACACCTTGGGGGCTTGTCTAGGGTCTTGAGCCTTTATCCTCTTCTTCTTCAAACCTTTCGCCTAACCACGTTACAACCCTTAAAATAACTCTTTATGGTATACACATACTTTTGCGTGGTTCGGCTAGAGCTACGTTCGGCCTGATTCCTAACGGATACGTAGGCAACCTCACTTCGAGGTGTGGCCGTAAAAAAAATGCATTCATATTTACTTTCATAATTGATCATATCTAGGGGATTTCCAATGCTCATCCTTATCCATTAAGAGCTAGACTTGGGGGCTTGATCCTTACATTATTAGCCTACCCAGCCTAAGAGACACAATCATTTTAATCTTCTTGAAATAATGTTTGTCTATACACTTAGCCTTTGCAGCGTAGCTTTAGTGTCACTTTCACACACTGCACGGATACATGACAAAATATACTTCCCTTAGGAACCCTTTGTCGTGAAATTTTTACACAACACTGAAGCATGCCTTATCATATCAACATCAATCATCATTGCGTCATAAAATATGAAGTACTTAGCCTCCGCACCTAAGTCACCTAAATACTTTCATTATCGAGTAAACTAGGATAGTCTAAGATGTTACAATCCTTGTATTTTTTGAGACAACGTTACCGGATTAAGCTCATTCAACATGCACCTTCAAAAAACTTCGCTTCTTTCTTTTTTTCGTCTTTCTTTATCGATAGAAAGTCGGTACCCTCCACAAAAAAGACGGAAATTTTTGTTCTTCTGCATTTTGATTCATGTACATATCGAGTTTCATGAGTCAACACTACGCACACACGAGTCACATCGAGTCGAGTCAACCTCGATTCAGTCAATCACAGTGAGTCAAATTTATACCTTTAGTCATGTCAAGTCAATGAGTCTAGCAACACTAAGTCTTAGGTCAACCCTAAAGAAAGATAAGCAAAGTCCTATAGTCCAAAATATAAATACAGGTACATTTCAATGAGATATAAAATTCCCCGATATTTATCGAAAAGCCTCGAACGAAAACCTGACTTCAGCGTCAGACGATAAGGCTGTCGCCTGGCGACATAATATGTTGCCTAGCGACAGAGTGAGAACGTGGCGACAACATGTTCTGGTGAGCGCCGCTGCAGTGACGAGATGTGTGGTCCCATATTGGATTATGCGCACCTTATACAGTAATTTCAGGTTCCCTTGTACGCCGACCAGCCCCTATAAGCAAATTGACATGATTAGTAGTCAGCTTGATTACAATCGTAGTACGTGATTAACCTGACGACAATTGTCTCAGTTAGCTTAAGCGTCTACACACTGGCTCATTACAAGCACCAAGAAAATGGTTCAAAAACAAGCGCACCACTTATACGACAATCTTTCCATGATTAAATTGTCAACCCAACTGAAAATATTTCCAAATATGGATTGTAGCTCATCTTCTTCAAATAAAAATTTATCCAAGATTGGATTGTCATCTCTGGCAAAGTTTCCAAGCGTGGATTGTCGTGCTCCTTCTTTGTTTGGCAATTTTTTCCAAGTTCGGATTGTCATCGCCGACAAGTTTTCTGAGATTGGGTTGTCATACACCAAGTTCCCCATGGAAAAATTTCCCAAAGGATTTTCGTAGGTCTATTCATCATAAAATTTGGCATAAGTTCCTCAGCGTGGTCTGTCATTTATTTTAGTAAGGGGAAAATTATTCAAAGTGGATTTTCGATCGACTCTTTTTTGGCAAATTTCCAAGATGGATTGATTTCAAGAGTTATATTCCAAGATGTGGATTGTTTATCGTAGCAAAGTTCTTATGACAGATTGTTACAATGCATTGGAAACTTTTCCCAAAATTGGATTTCGGCAAATTTTGGCAACATTTCCAAGGATGGATTGTTACGAAGAATTGACAACATTCCGTAAATCGGATTGTCATACATCATACAAGAGTTGTGTTGGCAACTATTCCCGAAGAAAAGAGGATTGTCATTACTTAAAGTATCACAACAACAGAGGATGGCTTCAAGCGGAGCAATTTTCGATCATATTCCCTGCCTTATGGAAGATGGTCACAAGGCGGTAGAAGGTCGTTTAAGGCAAAGCAATCTTTGATTGTATTCTCTGGCTTGTAGAAGACTATCGTAGTGGAGAATTAGAGGCAGTTACATATGTAGCAGTCTTCAGGCGGTATCTTCTAGCTTGAGGAAGATCGTCAAAGCTCTTTGTTCAGAGACGCGTTTACATATCAAAAAAGCACCATTGCTCCGAGAAGAGTCAACATCAAAACAACAAGATGGCGTTCCTGAGCTTGTGGAAGGTTGTCACAACAACAATGCGACGAATTGGTTACCCCCAGAGAAGTGTGCTCGACGGTGCAAGATACGCGTTTCTTAACTTTTTTATCTGTTTTAGCTAACTCTATTTTATAGGTATCGGCATTACAAAAATGATTTAGGATCGCAGAACGTTCAGAATCATTCTCCGTCCCTATCGATACTTTGACTTTTATTTTCGAAACTTGCATTTCTAAAAACTCAGCCAAAGTGGGGGCTTTTTATACACCCATTTGTGTTTCCCCAATACCAAACTTAGTTATGAATACCTTTCCCGTCGAATCATAATCGATTGAGGTGAATGTGCGGAAAGTCTAGTGTTGCAGTTAGTTTTTATTAAATTTTCTCTCTATTTCCGAAAACCTACTTTATGAATATAGCCAATCTTGTTTTATTCGGTCCATGACAACGGTCCAATAATAGCGTAGCTAGATTGGGCTCGAAAAGAGATTTCCAACGATATATTACAAGCCCAATTCCAATGAATAATGAGGAAGTTATGACCAAATTACTAAACTAGGCCCGGTTTTATCTTTATATGTGGCCCAATGATCTAGGGGAGAGCCTATTATGAATCATCATTTCTAATGCAATTAGGATTGATTATAGTCTTCTAGAATCTTCTAGACTGTTCTTTTGAATCCTAATGGGATGAGGATTGATAATTAAGTTTTATGAGTTTTATTTGGGATAAAAGAAGTGTTTTAAATGAAATTACAATTTTACCCCTCGTTCAGATTTTTATGCTTAATTTTATCAAAAAAATAGAAAACGTGAGGAAAAATGCCTGCAGCGCCGAACCCCAAGCTGTTTCCTATCGACAGGCCTGTCGCTTGGCGACAAGCTTGTCGCGCAGCGACAGAGGCAGTTGCGGCCACAACATCGTGTTTTATTCCTCTTAAAACTCCGATTCTTTTTATCATATTCGGACTATTTTCATTATAAATAGCGTCTTTAGAACTTCATCAACTCTCAAACAGAATTATCTAATTCTCTTCTTTCTCTCTAAGCTAAAGCTTATTCTCTCACCCTCTTTCTAGACTAGCCTTTTACAAGCACAATTCCTCATACATTAGAACTAAACACACCTAGCCAAGTTCGAAGTTGCCTTCGTCCCAGACGTGAAAGGTTAGATATTTCTGAGGGTTTGGTACCAAATCTCTATTTGAATTATTCAATTTTATTATTTTTCTTGAAGTTACGAACGTGTGTATTTTGTTATTAGAAAGAGATACGAGGCATCCAAGTAAGTGCTTTAATTGTTAAATTGATATTTTGATATAGAAATCATGTTAGGATGCTTTTCTTAGTATCATGTTTGGGATAATAGTTATGTTCCTAATATCAAGTATGATTAAAAGGATTCTTCTTATTTCTTTCCTAATATCATGTTAGTATTTTGTTAGGGCTAAAGCTTTGATTTTTAATGTTTACTGACATGCTAGGGTTTGTTATTAATCTTGTTAGTATCATGCGTAGGATCTTGCTATTAATATTATGCTATAAAATGATTATTTTGATCATTATGTTGCTTGACATATATTTTATTTATTGCTTGGTCACACCCTTTATGCATGGTTAAAGGGAATTTGTAATCAAGCTTAATAAGATAATTAATAATCTTGTTTAGGGTTATTATGATTATAATTCAAGTGATCACCAATGATGGTTTTATTTGTGCATTAATTTTCTATAAACATAGATAAAAAGGTTTAGGGTTAACCTAATGATTGCATGTTAATCAGAAAGCACACTTGAATACGAGAAGAATAAAGTGGAGGCCTATTATTAGGGCAGGTTCTTTATCTTTTAGATTGAATTTGTACCTTCATCCCCGAACTTCTAGTCTTGATTCAATACCTATTGGTGTTAACGATCTCCTGGATCGTTAAGGGGTGTAACCTTCACCCTGTGAAGGGTTTATAGGTTCCTAAAACTTGTTGGCGACTCTTTTGCTCTAGCTTCCTTCCCTTTGGACGCCACCATGCTTAAGTGTACAATCAAAGTGGGGTTCAAATTTAGGTAAAGCTTGAAATATTCCCTACACTCTGCAAAAAAGAAAATTTTACCAATAATTAGAGAAACTTCCAAAAAGAAAAGTATTTGAACGTTAGAAAGTTTTAAAGCACCACCTTGGGGAAGGTTCTTGTACAGACCGCATGCGGACATAAATATTGGGTCCCAAAGCCAGCCAGCGAAAGAGATCCAGTTCTAGGGCACGAGCACCAATTTGTCGTCCCTCTTAACCCTCTAGACCTTGAAGTAGTCAACGTTTTGATCTTGGCTCGGGTGGACGGGTGGTTTGTATGGTTTGTGATCCCCGGCCTCGGCCGAGCTGGATTGGCTTGGTGTTGAACTGATTCATTTGCAAATTGAACTCCGCGTTCTTTATTTTGATGCGGTACTTACCCAGCTGTTTGGCATCATCTGGAAAATAACAATGTCGTACTCTTCTAGGACGGTACGAATAAAAGAATGAAGAGGGAAGCAAAGTCCAACGTTTAAGGCGGTTCGGTAGACACTGAATGAACTTCAGTGCGGCCGCTAATCTTCCCAGGCGGCCATCGAAAGAGACCTTTTTGGGGCAACAACTACAAATCCTTCTTCCATTTGAATAAATTCCTTGTACTCCTCAAGGCCTTCATTCAAGTATCCCAAGGCCCTGCTACCCACCGTACAGGCATATGGGTTCTTGAATGTGTCAATATTGGCAACGGCCTCCTCGGCCGCTGCCTCGTCGTCGGTCGCATTCTCCCCTTCGGCCTTATTCTTTGCCTCCTCTTATCAAGGGTGAAGAGCAGCTCCTAACTCATAGGAAAGAATTATTTCCAAATCGGCAGCCTTTGCCAAACTCCTACTTCTAGAGCCATGGACGCACCCAGAGACGCCTGTATCTTCAGGAATTAAGGGACCCTTGCCCTTGTCTTTTGTAACGCCCACCCAATTTCCCGTAAAGGGGGCACTACGAGGTGTCAGGTTGGACGGTTTAGCCTTGTCCGCCCCAAAAAGGAAGGAGGTCTTTCCTGAGATAGCAACTCGGCTGGGTCCTTGACCGTGTTGGCATATTGGAGTTACCTTAGCTCCTCAAAGGAGGCGGTCACCTCGTCAACCAAACACTAGTGCCTCCAATAGAGGATATGTTAGTGGTAGTATAGGTTTGAGAGTTCACAGTGTCCAAGTCATAAGGGACCCTTGGATGAACTAGTCTTCCATCTGGATTTCGCTTAGCATGCTTGTCGTATGTTTGCATAGTACCGACCATCTACGACTGTAAGGATAGATAAGAATAGGTTGACGAGAGTCGGTACTCACTAGAAATGAACACACTCCATGAAGGAGACAACTCGTCTCCATCCACTCTAGACTCCTCAGTCCCAGGGCAATGGTCGGCCTCATGAGGAGAAATGGACGAGGTTGAGTGTAGAGCTAGTTTTTATTTTTTAAAAAAAAAGAGGAAAAAAGAAAAGAAAAACAAAGTAAAGTATTAAAAGAAGTCGGCCTACCTCTGTCCGTGTAGAAAGTTATGGAAGGTGGTCGAACACCTCAAACTTTGACCGAAAAACTCAAACAAACGTCAAAGCCCTCGAAGATTTAGGGGAATATTACTTTCTCTCTCTAAAAAGCCTGACTTTTCTCTAAAAATTCGCAAAGTTCCAAAGTGCCAAAATGGGGTCAAACCCCTCTATTAATAGGAAAAATTTATGGGGACAAGATAGTAAAATCATCTCTCTCGCCAAAAAATTCGAACGGGTACTTTTTGAAAAGTTTAACCTAGAATTCAAAAGGGTTAAAAAGAACCACCTTTGAACTTAGATGGAAAAAGAGACAAACGTATAACGACATGTCAAAATAGAAGGCCACGTTAGGAGAATGAAATTAAAACTACCATCCTAAAAAGTCAGATGTCTGAGCTCCCCTCTAAGTAGATGATGTGTCCGGTTCCGTTCGCCCAATTCCAAGACCAAGCCGACCAATTGAGGTAGTATAGGTTGGCGGTCTATGCCTTATGCCCAAAGACAGTCATCCATCAAAATTGGCGAACGGACCTGTTCAACCATATGCCTTAGGCTTTCTTACGCGGATGCGTTAGAAAGTGTAAGGATTAGAGGAGGTGGCCCGTAGCGTACGAGCCACCCCCTCTGAGTTATAAAATGTAAGGATTAGAGGAGGTGGCCCGTAGCGTACGAGCCACCCCCTTTATGCCCAAAGACAGTCATCCATCAAAATTGGCGAACGGACCTGTTCAACCATATGCCTTAGGCTTTCTTACGCGGATGCGTTAGAAAATGTAAGGATTAGAGGAGGTGGCCCGTAGCGTACGAGCCACCCCCTCTGAGTTAGAAAGTGTAAGGATTAGAGGAGGTGGCCCGTAGCATACGAGCCACCCCCTCTGAGTATACTACTACTACTACTACTACTACTACTACTACTACTACTACTACTACTACTACTACTACTACTGCTACTACTACTAATAATAATAATAATGATAATAATAATAACGAGTGCGTCAACCTGGGCAAGGCCGTCGACCACCCCTCATAAGCGCACATGGCCTTCGGGATCCTACTTGCCTACACAAGCAAGTGTGCGCTCGATTCGGGAAGAACAAGCCAAGTGAGGCTAGAGTAGGTCACTATCATGTCTAAGTAATGTGAGGTTATCATGGATGACCTCCGAGTGCTTAGAAAATGGTGGTAGCAAAGCATCAGTCAGATAGGCCTTGGGCATATGGCTAGCACGTGCGAGCGCGCACACGAAAAGATCTTCGGAGTTTTTTGATGAGCAAAACTCCATAAAAACCTTTGATACTTATTGAGGGGACATATTAGGACCCTAATAGATCATACATGGTTGAGAGCCCATTAATTTGTTAGGGCCAAGGTTGGGTTTAAGGATCGGGCTTGAGAGCCCATTAATTTGTTAGTATTAGTTGGGTATTCACTAGTATTGCAAGGATAGATCAAAATAAAGCTCTTTAGGGGGCAAGTGCTCACTCAAGGGTAAGGGCAGACTCAAGGGTGGCCTTAGGGCTAGGGGCCTTGGGCATGGTCTTGGACATAGGACAGCCTATGGAGAGCATATCACACTTGGATTGCTATGGTGGACACTCAATAGGACAAACTAACTCGGTAATCCCTACTTGGAAGGATGCGGGATGACTAACGAAGGCTGAGGGCTTAGTACGGTGCATGCTTGCTAGTGGTGCGTAGTTTGACTAAGGGATGCTCTTGAGATCATGCTAGGGTGTCTCTATGGTGGTAACTGTAGTGACTCCGGCATAGAGGAATGAGTGCGGCCCGGGTCAACGATGTCTTTGGTGCCTTCGATGAAACCATGGACTTACGCGGCCACATGCTTGATGCAAAGGAACGACCTTGGCTTGTAGATTGTCTACCCAAATCTTTCCTTGGTGGACTACTTATAATAGGGACTCCTTGACAGTTATGCTTTGTCATCGTGGTTGCATGTAGTTACCTTAAATCTAGGGATTGACTAAGTAGTGGGGATGGTGGGCGGTTATCTAAGGTAAACACCCACGTTGAACTACTTTCCCTAAATTGTTGGGACGGTTATGCTGAGGTGGCACGTGGCTAAGTATGGTTCCTAAAATATAGGACCATAATGTTAGTGGGTTGACTAACAGTTATCTTTACCATGCCTTTGATGTGGTCAAACGGAAACGCGGTTAAGCCACATCAGGAGGCGGTTCCTATAAAATTAGGGCTCCAGCGTAGTGGGATGTAACCATGGATGTGGGTAGTTATTCTGAAGGGATAAGGCCACATCATGTGGAAATTACTTCACTCACTTAGTGGCCCTAGAAAATATGAATACTAAGGGAGTGGGCGGTTACGCTGATCAGGCGGTTGAGCGCCACCTAAGCACACTGATGCATGTCTTATTAAATGTAGGAACATGGAATATTGGGGTGTGACGGTTACCAGGCGGTTACAAGAGCATGCTGGATATGGATAACTCCCTTGAGTACGTGGACAATTCTAGATACATCCAAGTAAGTATCCAAGTAGTGGGTAGTTATTAGATTATGGGTGAAATGGGCATAGTGGGTAGTTATCCTATCTAAATGTGCTGTATTAAGTGCCTATAAATAGGCAAAGACATTCATTTGCTTGGCATCGAATTTTGGGAGTTCTAGAGAGAGATTCTAGAGAGAGAAACTCTTGTAGTTTGCAAGCCATGAAATTGGAAGTGGCAGCTTTCCACCTTACCATTTGCTGGAGGGCTTGGTGTTTATTTCGCCGGTGATGTTCGTCATTATGCTATTCTTGCTTCTCGGTTGCAATCTACTTGGTTGTAGACGCATCCTCTATGTTGTACTAGTATTGTGGGTCTTGGTCAAGCTTTTGAGGATGCGTTGAATCTGTTTACTGGAACGGTTTAGTCTGACATTTAAGGTAATCCTTGTGAGATCGCTGCCCCTAAACTCATGAAAAAATTGGCAGATATATATTTCACAAAGGTTACTGCTTCTACAGAATCCATCTTTTCTTTGTCTCCTTGGCAGTCGGCATTGTGGAAGTCGTAGTAGGGTAATCACACCTATGCTTAGCTTCGGGTAGTCCCTATTTCTAGATTGGGTTTGACGATGAATGCTAAGACATATAGATTTGTGCTGTGTTATCGGATGGGTGTTCCATTATATTCTCTGTCTCAACACCATGCTCTACTTGCTCTCGGGTTTTTACTCGGGATGTATTTGGTGACCATGTGGTGACGTGTCCTGACATTGTAGGTATTAAACATCGGCACAATGGTTTTCGGAATACATTTGTTGATATTTTCTACAAATCTTTTATTTCAGCAAGAAATGAGGTTGACATAGGATTGTCTAGAGGGAATGACGGGGTTGTCAGACCTGGCGATGTGTTGCTTTATTCATGGGATCGTGGTGGTTATGTATCTGTCGACTTCATAGGGTCTTATCCTTTGACGCAAACTGGGTTATCTGACTTTGTTCCGGGACGGAATGTAGCTGATGCGGCTCATTACAAGCGAGTTAAGTATGAAGCTCGTTGTCTGGCGATTGGATATAGTTTCATTCCCTTCTCCTTTTCGTCGCATGGAGATTTAGAGAAGGAGGCTGTTGTGTTGCTGAAGCGGCGGATTTAGAGGTTCTCTATCACACAAGACATTAGGGCTCGTGTAAAGCTCATATATTCACTAGGGTAGGCTTTACTATTGCTAGAGAAGTGGGGGGCCAGATTGTATCTCGGCTTCCCACTAATTTATTGTAGGTTGTATGACTTTTATTTTTGAATAATAATAATAATAATAATAATAATAATAATAATAATAATAATAAAAATAATAATAATAATAATAATAATAATAATAATAATAATAATAATAATAATAATAATAATAATAATAATAATAATAATAATAATAATAATAATAATAATAATAATAATAATATTTATAATAATAGTAATAATAGTAATAATAATAATAATAATAATAATAATAATAATAATAATAATAATAATAATAATAATAATAATAGTAATCACTAGTAGAAAAATACAAAAAGGCAACCCCTAAATGGCACCGGTTCAGACCAAACCGGTGGCAAAAACCGCCCTAAAAATGGGCGGGATTTTAGACCAAGAGTAATGGCACCGGTTCAGCTCAAACCGGTGCCAAAAATACAAAGGGCACCGGTTTGAACCGGTGCCAATGAACCGTCCAACATTATAAAAAAAAAAAACCGGGTTATTTTTATACGTTCTTCTCTCCTCTCTCCGCCTCCATTCCCCATTTCCTCTCCTCTCCTTCTCTCTCATCTCCCTTCTCTATCCTCTCTCTATCTACGTTCTTCTTTCAGATCACCATTTTTGATCTCCTCTCTTTCTCTCTCTCTTAGTTCTTCTTTCATCTCTCTTCGATCTCCACTCCCCTTAGATCCGCAGCAACCGAAGCCGCCACCACAACAACAGCCGCCATAACAACATGCGCCACCACCACCACAAAGTTCGAGCACCGCCTCCATTCCCACCGGCATCAACATCAACAACAATTTCTGGGTTTTTGTTTTCAAGTTCTGGTTTTTTTTTTTTCTTAATTGTTTTTTTTTCGATTTTGGTTTTTTTTTCGGATTTGATTTTTTTTTTCCGATTTCTGGGATTTTTTTTTTGTTTTTTTATTTTAATTGTTTTTTTTTCGATTCAAAATTTTCAACTTTGGTTTTTTTTTTCCGGATTTGTTTTTTTTTATTTTGGTTTTTATTTTCGTTTTTGGTTTTTTTTTCGTTTTTTGGGATTTTTTTTTATTTTTAATATTTTTTTCGATTCAAATTTTTCGAGCACCATGGCATTAAAGGGAGTTGATCCTAAGCTTTACGCTTTGACTTTCCCTTTATCTTTAGACCCAACCGCGAGAGAGTGGTACTATGTGTTAGATCCAAAATTTAAAACAACATGGGAAGATGTAGTTTCCTCTTTCATTACCCAATATGAGAGTAATGTATAGGTCAAATCGACTCTACGTGAACTTGAAATGCTTAAGCAACGCAACGATGAAGGTTTCCTTGCTTTCTATGGTAAATGGCGGGAAAAGGCAGCCCACCTTGCCAAAAGGACACCTGAACTCGAGTTAGTACAAAAATTCATTGACAACTGTCATGAAAAGTTTTACAAACATCTACGCTACCTTGGTTTAGACACTTTTCAAAAGGTATATTATGTGGCTACTAGGATTGAAGATGATCTTGCTAAAGAGAAATCAAATAAACCCCATTATCATCATCAACATAAGAATAACTACAAAAGGGGAATGATAATACATCATCCTCTATTGATGTATTTGCGACCACCACACAATAAAATAATACTAATCAATACAACAATAATGATCCTAGAAGGAGATAGACAAAAGAAAGAAAATTTACACCATTTCCTATAAGCTATAAAGAGATATTGGAAAAATTAAGCGAAAAAGGCTTACTTGCGCCAACAAGGCCGACACCACCCACTCCACCGGAAAGAAGGTTTCCTCAATGGGATGGTAATGCTTATTGTGCTTACCATAGAAGCGTTGGGCACGATACTGAACGTTGCTACGTCTTAAAGCACAAAATACAATATTAAGTCGACGATGGGAAAATTCTCACGCCTAAATCTAACAATAATGCATCCCCATTAGGGGTGTTTCATATTGATGAGGACCATATGGGAAGTGTTACGTTCAATCCTTTGGACTATATCACACCTATATAAAAACCTCTAGCCACAATAATCATAGGGGCAACTAACGAAGTATGTGGACTATGGGATGACGACTTTCAAGACTTATATGTCTCTAAGTCTGACGTTGTCCCACCTCCATCTTGTTTACAAAATGAAACAAATGGAGCACTTCATTGGGATCATTTCTTGGAGAAGTCACAAGACCTATTAAATCTCTCCGAGAATAAACAATGGCATCAAGCACAACTCATGGAACATCTTGAAATGGAGGCACATCCAAAGCCTCTAGAAGAAAGTTGGTTTGTGAGTCCTACAACTAATCTAAACGAGATAGATCATCTAACTCGCTCTGGGCGAGTTTATCAAGCACCACAACCACCAAATGGATCTTCAACCATGCTAAATCAAACTCAAGGTCAAGTTTAAAACACAATACCACCTCCACTGGAGGTGGAAGATCTATTGGTTAAACAACTTCGGCAATCCAAGGCGAATGTTAGCATTTGGGAACTCTTAAGTACTTCTAAAGAACATTGGAATTCTCTTATGAATACTCTAACAACTTTGTCTGGAAGAACAGACACGACCCCTCAGGATCTCGTTATCTTGTTTACTAGCGAGAAATCCGAAAAAACCAATAACTTTCACTAATGATGATTTGCCTTCCAAAGACACTACCCACAACAATGCATTATATCTAACTATAGGATGCAAGAGATACAATATCCCTCTTACATTGGTAGATAATGGGTTAGCTGTAAACGTATGCCCATTGCGAACTGCAAAATACTTAGGCCTTAATCCAGAAAAAGACTTTTAATCAACAACACATAGTATAAGGGCCTATGAAAATTCGATAAGTTCGGTGTGTGGAACGGTTAAGCTACCAATTACCACAGGCCCAATTCAAAAGATGGTTAAATTCCATGTTATGGACATTAAACCTATATTTAACCTTCTACTTAGACGTCCTTGGTTACATGAGCTTGATGCAATACCATCCTCACTTCATCAAATGTTTAGGTTTAACTATCAAGGGCTTCCTATAACTATACATGCTTCTCCGCTTAAAATAGCTATAAATTATGACCAATCACTTTTGGAAATATGCCATGATAATGATGAAAAGTACATGTGGGGATTTGCCGCGGAGCCAATTTGCACAATTGAAATGGAAGAAAGCCTTGAAGAGCCATTCAAGCTTGATCCATATTCCACCAAGATAGTAAATAACATCTTATTCAAGAGTAGTTACTTTCGTGGGAGGCCTTTGGGAATGGGAATGAAGAATTCTCTTTTACTTCCTATCCCAAAGAAAAGTTCCGCCTTTGTTGGGATATAAAACAACCAAAGAAGAACTAGAGTCTCACAATGCGAATAACAAAGCACGTAGAGAAAACAACAAGAAAGGGATAATTAATTTACTCCCATCCTACCAACAAACCCTTAATGGACAATTCATTAGGGAGGGAGAAGATTATCCATGCTACGACTTTCCAGAATCATTAGTTCTGGAAGGAATCAAGAAGCCTGGATTTGAAATATTCTACGATTGTTACTTCTTGAATGACGATCTTAAAATCGTTAATCAAAACGCCCAAGTCCAGGGTGCTATGATGGGCAAGCATTTAACTTGCTATTTTGACTAGAGCAAAATCATGTCGCTACAATGACCAATCAGAATGCCATTCAAGATGAAGCTTTTGACCCAACCTCATTGATCACCCCTTATAATAAAACGTTTGAGCATGGATGGAGAAAATCTTTCAAATGGACCAATCATAACGGTGATAAACAGGAGATCATCACTGGCGAAGGTAAGATTTTTGGAGAATAAGATGATGAATCTAGTATAGACTCTAGGGAAGCTGAAAATTTAGGCCTTGTGGCCATTATTGAATCTTTATTGTCCAGTTCTAAAGACAAGGATCCCAAAAAGGATTATTCTCTTAATGTACTCTCTTTTGATTTTAACAATATAAGCTCTATTTCCGAGTATATGCCTTCTCTTGAATCTTTCAAATGCTTTAACAATCAATATAATACAGATGATAATATTAATAAATTGGTTGAACTAATGAATGAACGAGAACAAAAGAACCCTATCTTTGAAGAAACTGAAATAGCAAATATAGGAACCAATGAAAACAAAAGAGAAGTCAAAATTGGCTTAACTCTAAATCCGGAAGAGCGATCAACCCTCATATCGACGATCAAAGAATTCGAAGACGTGTTCGCTTGGTTATTCAAGGACATGCCTGGAATAGATACAGAAGTCGTGGAACATACCATTCCCTTGAACCATATCTCTAAACCAGTAAAACAAAAACTTCGACAAATGAAACCTGATGTCGTATTAAAAATAAAAGAAGAAGTACAAAAACAATTGGACGCAGGTTTCATTCACGTATGTAATTGCCCGGAATGGATGACGAACATCATCCCTGTCCCCAAAAACGATGGACGAGTTCGCATGTGTGTCGATTTTAGGGACCTTAATAAGGCTAGCCCTAAAGACGATTTTCCTCTACCACATATTGATATATTGTAGAAAACATGGCTGAACATGTGATGTTATCCTTTATGGATGGATACGCAGGTTACAACCAAATTTTAATGGAAAAAGAAGACAAAGTAAAGACATGATTTATTACCCCTTAGGGTACATATTGCTACACATTCATGCCATTTGGTTTAAAAAATGCAGGAGCTACGTACAAAGGAACGGCTACGACTCTCTTTCATGATATGATGCATAAAGAAATAGAAGTGTATGTGGATGATATGATCGTAAAGTCCAAAGATAGAAAGGGACATATATTACACAAATTTTTCGCTCGCATAAAAGAACACAAAATTCGATTGAATCAACAAAAATGCGCCTTCGGGGTAACTTCTGGCAAGTTACTCGGATATGTAGTAAGCACACGTGGTATTGAGATCGATCCCTCTAAAATAAAGCCGATTTTTGACATCCCCCCCCCCTCAAACAGAAAAAGAAAATAGGGAATTCCTTGGCAAACTACAGTACATTAGTTGATTTATTAACATATTGACTATGACTTGTGAGCCAGTATTTAAAAAATTGAAAAAAGAGGAAAAACATGAATGGGATGATTAATGCCAAAAGGCTTTTGAGAAAATCAAAGATTATCTCAAAAGTCCACCAATTTTGCACCACAGGTACCAAAACTACCTCTTAGGCTATACATCACGGTAACAGACACGGCCACAGGTGCCTTGTTAGCACAAGAGGTAGAAAAAAGTCGAGCGTGAAATATATTACATAAGTAAAATGTTCATTCAATATGAAACAAAATATAACACCTTGGAAAAAACAAGTCTAGCATTAGTGTGGGCAACTATAAAATTACGACATTATATGCTACCACACACCACTCATGTAATTTCACAACAAGATCCGATAAATTATTTGTTTGAACAACCACCTATACATTGAAGGATATCCAAGTGGTTGGTAATGTTGGACGAACTCGAGCTAAAATATATTCTTGAAAAAGGAAAAGTAATTTTTCGATTTTCTAGCCTAACATCCAATTCAAACAAGTCATGCAGAAACTACTCATCTTCAAGATGAAGAGATTCTCATGACACAAGATGACAAATGGGTAATGTACTTCGACGGTGCGTCTAATCAAAAAGGATATGGCGTAGGAGTGTTACTCATAAGTCCAGAGGGAGCACATACTCCAATCTCTGTCAAATTAGACTTTGAGGTTACTAATAATGCAACGGAATGTAAAGCGTGCATTATTGGATTAGAAGCAGCAGCTAGCATAGGTGTGCAAAAATTAGAGGTATATGGAGATTCTAGTTTGATTATAAATCATATATACTGAAATAGTGGAAAATAAAGAACTCCACAATGATATTATACCAAGCACACCTAGAGCAACTCATCGAGCATTTTGAACATAATGATTTTAAATATCTCCCAAGGGATGATAATCAATTTGCCGATGCAGTAGCAAAATTAGCCTCAATGATCAATATTCTAGATCACTTAAATATTATGCCTTTAATTTATGCGTTAAGAGAAGAACTAGCATATTGCAACGCAATAGAGGAAATAAAGGACATCAAAGGAGATAATCCTTGGTCTGATCATATCCTCCAATATATTACCTATGGCACATATCTTTAAAATACTTCATCGAAAGACAAACGAGCCTTAAGAACACTTGCGGCACAATACGGTCTAGTAAACGATCAATTATGCAAAAAAGGACATAATGGTCAAAGCTTATCATGTATAGACCAAACCGAATCCACACGCCTTATGGAAAATACTCACAAAAGGAGTTTGTGGACCTCACATGAATGGTAAAATGCTTGCAAAAATAATTTCACAACAAGGGTACTATTGGTCCACTATGGACCATGACTGCATACAATATGTTAAAAAATATCCAGAGTGCCAATTGTACTGTTCGCTAATTTACAACACCTTCCACCATCCGAACTATACAATATCACTTCCCCTTGGTCTTTTTCGACTTGGGGAATTGACATAATTGGTAAAATTTCTCCAACAGGAGTAGGAGGGCACGAGTACATATTAGTAGCCATCGATTACTCTACCAAGTGGATTGAGGCTACTTCTTACGTGATTGTCACTTCTAAAAATGATGCAAAGTTTCTCGAACGAAACATATTTTATAGATATGCAGTGCCACATGAACTAATCAGTGATAAGGGATATCAATTGAAAGCTGAAGTTGAGGCCCTCTTAACTCGTTATAAAATAAAACATCAGCACTCATCTCCATACTGACCTCAAATGAATGGAGCTGTAGAATCGGCAAATAAAAACAAAACAGTCATCATTAAGAAAATGGCAGAAAATTATAAAGACTGGTCGAATAAACTACACTTCGCATTATGGGGTTATAGAACGTCCATACGAACATCAATAGGGGTATCTCTATACTCCTTAGTTTTTGGAATGGATGCAGTGAAACCAGTCGAACCGGAAAAACCATCCTTACCCATTGTACTCGAAAATAAGCTACCGGAAGCTGAATGGGTAAGAGCGAGGTATAAAGAGATTTTATTCCTCGACGAACGACGATTAAGAGCTTTGTATCATGTACAAGTCTACTAACGGCGCATTGTGCATCATTTTAATAAAAGGGTTAAACCTAGAAATATCAAAGAAGGTGACTTTGTACAAAGGAGGTTAGGGGTACACCAACCGATCCAAGAGGGAAATTAAAGCCTAAAGGGATAGGTCCCTACCGCGTTATTGAAATCCTATCAGGAGGAGCCGTCAGATTAATGGATATTGGATGTGATGAAATTCACTAATTAACAAACATTTATCGACTTAAAAAATATAACATATGAAACCTGGATAAACTCCTTCATTCATTAAATAAGTCATTTTTTTAGCATTCAATCGAAAGATTCTAAGTGTTATGCACTTTACCGAATAACACGACAAAGCACATACACTTGGGGGGGGGGGGGGTTATTTAAAAATAATATACCATTCTAAGTGTTCTGATTTTTTCGAACATCACAAAAAACTCTTCACACTTGGGGAAGTAATAATGAAAAAAATTTTGAAAAACACTCGTAGTACAGGTGTCACGCGCTACTGGAATAGTTGCGCGCGGATATCACGGGCAACAAATTTTGTTGCGCTCGACAAGTTCGCACAACCTCATCTGTTGCGCGTGCTACCTGATGACGAACTACGAACCCGGATTTTTTGCACTTGAAAAAAGTTGCGACTTTTACTTGAAACAAAAAGAGGTTGTTTGTTGAAAAAAACATATACTCAGAAAATAAAAATTAAACTTTGATTAAAAAAAAATTTTAAACAATGTTTGATTAATTTTTCATTTAATTTCTATTGAAGAGATTAAAGAAAAATAAATATAAATAAATAATAATAAAAATTTAAAAAGAACTACGCAAAGACCTGATTTCGTATTACAAATACGTAGGCAATCTTTATAATTCGGTCATACAAAAATAAAAATATAAAGCTCATTTATATTTCATTCAAAATCCAAAAAAGAGAGACATTATTGAATTAGATAGTAAATGACAAAAGCAAAAAAAAAAAAAACATAGTAGTGATTACACTTTATTTAAATTAAACTAATGATAAAATTGTGTAACACTCTAAGGCTTTACTATGTCCTCGATTGTCACGGATGATGGAGGAGTAGTTTCCATCGCAGTATTTTCAGAAGCCTTTGCGCTTTCCCCTACACTCTTCTTTTTCACCCAAACGTTGTTCTTCAATTTAGGGATTGGGGCCTTTGCAACCTGTTTTCCTTTTCCTTTGATAATTAGAGCTTTCTTGTGAGTATTTGGTGCTGGTTCTTTAATTTTCACACCTTGTTGCGCGGGTTTGGTGGGAGCTTTCCTTTTTGTTTCCTTCAAACGAGCCTTAGGAGATGAGAAGTCTAGTTTTCTTCTCACTCCTTTGTCTTGGCCACTAGGAAGAGTAGTGGTGGCCAAATGCATTAAAGGCTTAGGTGGATTGCGAGTCGTGGCGGCTTGATGTTGAGATCGAGCTTTATTTAATTCGCCCTTATCCACCGCATTCATCGAAGCTTTGTAAAAGGAAGACAATACAATTCTTGCGGTAGGATTTTGTACTACCCATCTAGGAAGGCTTAACCAATATTCCATCCAACGAGGAATTCGTTCAGGTTTAAAGATCACATCTTTAAGGCAGTCACAATCTTGCGGGAGAATAATTTGTTTCATCCCATATTGTCTCATTACCCTGCGAGGAATGATATATGTAGTATTAGATAGGCCTAAAATCCTAATATAAGGGAAATTAAAACTATCCCCAACCATACTACTTATGTTCCACCAAGGAATCACAAAGCGTATGTTAGGAACCCCGTGACAGAAAAACGACGTCCATTCTTCTTCATTCTTATGATTATAGAGAATTCGACATCCAGGGAATGTCCTTACCCCATTAGCCTCAAAGTTTTGTGGCTGATCAACAATTCGCAAACGCTTCATGAGCCAAATCTTAAAAAAATAAAGAAAAATTAGCATGTAATTTTACACATGCAGGGGGTGCGCGCATCAAAATCAGTTACCTGCGCCAACCGCGCGCAGTGCAGAAGATTACGCTGGTCATGCCAGCGCAACTTCATGACTTGCGCTAAAATACGACAAAAAAAGCGTACGTGTAATAGGAGTGGACTTTCCGTGAAACAATTTTTGCTAGGGTCTCCTCCAAGACGATTCAAGCATAGAACTGTTTCCGCCAAAGGCAAAGGAACGGGTGAATGACATCCATCTATTTGCTCTACTATGGACACCATGGAATAATCTACATACTCTTTGCCTGTCCTAAGCAAACAATTACTAACAAGACAATAACATAAAGCACAAATTTTAAAGCGTTGTTTAGTCATGTTGTCACGAGGGGCGACAAAGTGTTTAATAAATTGGATCAAATTCACGCCTTCTTCAGTTCCAATGTTAGTCATATCATTGTCAGACAAACCAAAAAACTTTGGAATATAGGTTTGGGATCTGACAAAGTAGGCATAGAGGTCAAAGGGAGAGTATTTGTAGGGAAGCCTAGCAAGGCCTCAAACTCACCAGGAAGTGGGACAATCTCGTCTTTTTTAAACAATAAAATATGGTGGTTAGAGTCCCAATGGTTGACGGCGGCATGAAGAAAATCAAAATTAATCACTAGTTGCATGTAGTTCAATAGAGGGTCTAGGTGGTAAATTTAGAAAGCTAGTTTGTCCTCGGTTGAGAGGGAAGTGACCCATTGCTTCAAAGGTTGTTCAAAGGTTTTCACCATTGTTCAAATAAAAAAAAAAAGAAAAAAGATAGTATTTAGAGGGATTAATTGTTTTTAGTTTCTTATGATATTACCAAACGAATGAATGCAAGATACTCAAAATCCTACACGAAATCACACTTAAATAGACCCAAGAGGGGCAAATTTTCGATAATTTTCGCTCGAAGGAAAGTTCACCAGCAGGTGGCGCGCGCAACTCATGAGTTGCGTACGACATCCGCATGCAACTCCTCTAGTCGCGCGCGTCTGCTCTGTCGCGGCATGTGAGTTAGGATTATTTTTGTATTTTGGACTACATAATGACGAAATGTCACGGGATCTTAAGATAAATCATACGCTTACCTTTTACTAACCCTTGTGTCCTTTTCCTTGATATTTTCTTATTTTCTTATATCTTTTCTATTTTCCTTTACTTTTTTCTTTTCTCCTTTCCTTTACTTTTTTTTTCTTTTTCCTATTCTCCTTCCTTTGTTTCTTTTTTGTTATTTTTTCAAAGGACCCTTCCCTCACTTGGGAAATTTTTTTTAAAATTTTTATATATTAAAAAAAAAATAATAGTAAAATAAAATAAATAAATAGTAAATAAAAAATTTACACATGAAAATAAAAGAAAATGACATATATATACAAAAAAAAAAAAAAACAGGTCATATGTACAAAAAAATATATAAATCTGTTTCCTAATATAAAAAATGTGTGTACAAAGGAGGTCAGGATGCTCGGCGACTCCATACGGCTACTTCACATCTTGAAAAATCCGAACGAAGATTAATATGTAAAATGTATGATAACTTCGTTAAAAGAAAATGAAATATATAATGAACTTACCGCGACCATTCGATGATCACGGCATGACAAAGTGATGAGGGTTCTCCGATAAGCAGCTCGGAAAGCGCGCAAATTCCTCACCATACCGTTCACGGTCTCTCGCGAAACTTGTTCCAAAATACAAGGACATTTAGCAAAAATGTATATGAAAAATATATATATAAATACTTATGCATAAGGAACAGACCGACTCAACCGTCTTGAGAACAAACGATATCCCCTCCACATCCTCCGCTGCTGGAAGGATCTAACGAATTACCGACCCAACAACATCGGTATACGTGATCTCCGCTGTAGGAGGTACCCAACCACCTAGCTCAACCCGCTAAAAAACAATAAAAGGGTCAAGGTTTCGAAAAAATAAATATAAATAACAAAAAAGAGTTAATGTACTAACCGAAACAAAAGTTGGCAAATGAGTCGGCCTGGATGCAATGAAAGTCAGATACGATGCATCCGACAACACCAGCTGCTCCGCTGGATGACCTAGGATCGCCTGAGCTCGATCCTCGGTAGACAGCAAATCCGGACGTAACATCCGGATCGGAGGATCCACAACAATCCTAGCCTCCTCTAATGCTGATTGCCAGAGAACACGCTCGCCTAAAAACCAAGCGTATGTCCTCTAGAAGACTGGAAGTCTCTGATAAAGGGCCCAAAAACGACAACGAATCATGCCAGACCGGACAGCTTTAGGGACTCCGACGATTAACCTCCAAGGACGGAGATCGATCTATAAACGCAGCCACATGAAAAATAATCAGAAAGATATTTTTAAAAAATCAATAGATGCACACGTAGTTGAAATACTCACCGATGCACGAGTCGTCGAAAGGATCCTTTGGCGAAAGTCGCAGGCTGAAGTGGCTCGTCTCTTCTTAATCGTGACCAATCGATGGCCGATAGGAAAACGTGCAGCCTCAAGCATCCTGGGGGCTAAGAAAGGAAGGTACAAGTATCCCCAAGCCTAAAAGGAACACGAAAAATGATAAGCTTAAAGGGAAAAAGCAAAAAGTACGTACCTCAAGGATACGACCATGCCATGTAAGGGAGATCCGAGGCACCTCAATAGCTGCCACAGAATTCATCACCCCTGTCGCCTTGCCCAAAGCTGTAAGCATACGGGAATACGACACCTCCGCCTAACTCAGGTTACCTACTTTCCCCAAATCACTAAGGCGAATAAGTAACCTAATAGCAAAACGTTCTCCTTGATCACTCAAGATAGTAACGGAAATAACGTGATCAATGTATATTCGAGCCAGCTACTCAGGTGTACACTGCCGATCAAGCTCGTCAGCCAGAAACTTGTCGGCAAGAACCAAGTACGGTCAAGACTACGCGTACACGTGAAGGGCAGCCGCGAGACGATCCCCACAAGGTCATGCAGTCTCTCGTCTGACCCCTTAACGATATCTAGGGCTAGGGGCTCGCCTCCAAAAGGAAAACCCGTAATAATAAAGTTATCGAAAGGGGTAACCGTCATCTCTCCCCATAGATAGTGGAAAGTGTTGGTGGAATGCCACCAAAACTCCAACAATCCACGGAGGAAAGTTTATGACGCAGGCTGATTTGATAAATCCCGAAGAGCCGCCAGTTGGGGGTTGATCCCCAAAAGCTCCATAATCTCCTTTACCACATCAGGAAAACTCGCAAAACAGGCTCAAAGGTCACCAGAGCCGTACAGACGCATGCTAGGCTCACTTTAAGGAAAAAAGTTAAAAAATATGAAAATAAAAAGAAGTGGTTATGGTTTGGAAAGGAGATAAAACAAAAAATTAAAAGAGAAAAACGAAGGCGTAAAGAACTCACGATGCCGTGCCACCCTCTAATCGAGACATGATGGTGTGGGTCCCACTTAACCCAGGGTCCTTGTTGGGAGGAGCCTCCCAAACCACATCCTCCTGGCAACGTCGATCAGATGCGACGCGTCTCTCCTGAACCTTCTCTCGAGGACGGGTCACCCTCTTTTGAGGGCGGACCGCCGCGTCAGGACCCTTTAGAATCTTCTCAGCATCGACGAATTGAGGCGAGTCCATACTATGATGGATAAAGTTTATTTATTAGTTTATTTTCCTTCCTAAACTAAGCTGATATACGTATTCGAGACCCATTTCGGCAGCATAACGGCTACCGATAAGGCAAAACACGAAAATCGAATGCCACCAATACTTGGGATTATATTCCAACACCCATAAAAGCCATCTTATACTATACCAGTTTCAACTAAGCATTCAAGGGATTATATTCCAAAATCTCAAAGAATTAACTACTCCTAGACGAATAACAGTAATACAAACATGATTATCGTCTACCAAACAATTTTGAGGTTTTAACATGGCAAAAATTAGCTAAGAGTATGCTTCGCCCCATTTTTCAAAAATTCAAAATTCGCAAAATGTGAATTATGAAACATATACTAGTTGAATTACTATAATCTACTTCATAATCAGCAAAATTAACCAAAATGAGCAAGAAAAAGCAATAGATTCGAGCAAAATTCAAAGAAAAAGGGCAAGAACAAACTTAAACAAAGAAATGCTCATATATGGTTCAATACTTAACCATTTTTCATTAAATTTGTTGCAAAACACTCCTTCAACATAGCATAACAACATAGAACTAACAATTTCAAGAATAATGGACAAAATAAAAAACCCCAAATTAAAAATTTGGGGTTTAACGAATCGAAAATCGTCCCAATTAATCCAAAATCAAACAAAATTTAACAAAAGACTTACATTTAATTATGGAAAATATGAATAAGGGACGAGCTATACTTCCTTTAACTTAGAAAAACAAGAAAATCCAAATTCTATAGAAGGAGAAAGAGGCGACAATCGTGAAGGAAGGAGAAATAGAGCGAAATGAAGAATCGCGCTCTGCGATTTTCTTTTTGCTGAACTAAGTGTCGCGCGCAACTAAATCACATGCGCGTTATAGACCATCGCAACTAAAAATGATGCGTGCGCCTGGCCAGCGCGACCTACTGAGTTGCGCGCAGATACTGGTCACTTAAATTACCAGTATCCTGATTTTGATCCGTTTGATCATTTTCCAACGGTTTTTGCTCGTTATTAGATGTAATGGCGTGAAAATTATCAAAATCTTTTAAATTTCTTTGCATTTTGTAGTTTATTTACTTCTTTGTTATTTTTTTTCATCTTTCTTCCATGCAAACCGTGATTTGTGCCTTCCCTAAGCATACATTTTGAACGTTTTTTGTAATAGTGTCTTATGACGTTCCGTGGTGGTGCTTAACGTAAAAGCACCGATAAACAGGTTTGTCATTTTACTGTACTGACGTTACAAATGTCCGACTTTTCTTTTTTTTTTCACGTCAGAAGCAAAAAAGAAGGCGTTGTCATGGAGCGTAAAAATGCAAAAGGCGTATCATATGGCGCAAAATTGTACGGCGTAGGTGAAGCATAAAATTTCACTTCAGCCCAAGCTTTGCGAGATCTACCACTCGGATCTAAAAGGCAGAGGATTACTTTAGGCGTTATCTCACGAGTCGGCAGGCGCGCCGAACAATCAGGAACATACACTTCTTGATTGGAAGCAAATACGGTAGTTAGTGAGCTTACTAGCTTACTGGACAGTTAGGGTGTCCGTTCTCCCCCTGTATACAGAAGCGACGAGACGCTGTCGCGCCTATGTAGTCACGTCCCCCAGTCTTGAGACAGGTGTACTTGTTTCGGGGGTTTTTGTCCCTTGGGAGAGTTACAACACTGAGACTGGATTCAGTAAAGGACGCCTGTAACTGCAAAGCAAACGGACCGCCGGATGGTCGGTGGTCCGCCTCCGAAGATTAAGTTAGTAAGCGTTTGGTAATAAAACGTGCGGAAGTAAAGTTATCTGCTCGGATTCCAAGCTTAGGTAAAGTGTTGTCTGTTCTTTGAAAATGACAACTCTGTAGTAAGTGACGTATTGTCTCGTATTGCGTATATATTCCTCCTGTCATAAATGTAAGAATGCCCCTGTTTATAGGGTCTATTTGGAAGGTGTGCCTTCCCTAGGATCTGGTGACCTAGGGATTAGGTCACGCCGCAAAACGGCGCCTCAAGGTTTGGGCCCTTGAAGGCCAGCATTCCAGAGGGAATGCCTGAATGACACGTGTCACTGAGCCCAAAAGGCCTTTGGGCATCTTTTTGGGTGACACCCGTCGCCCTCTGATTGGTCCATGTTGGATCATCAGTCTGTTTAGGGCAGAGGAATGTCTGCCCTCCGCGTGTCATCATCTCATAGGTCCAAATGGCACCTTTACAGAGGACACGTGGCGTTTTCTGATTGGGCCACCTGGCCGGGTAAAAATACCCAAATCATTTGCCCCTCACAGGGGTCACGTGCATTGCACGTGGCACCAGTGACAAGTGTCTTCATATGACTGGGTGGATTTTCAAATTGCTTTTGGGGGGAAAAATTTGGGTTTCCCCTTTCTATAAATAGGAGGGTTTGGATTCATTTTCGTTTTCACACCTTTGAGAATCTTGGATAATCTTTAGACTTTTGACTCTCAAAGACTCTTAAAGACCCTGACTTTTATCAAGCATCCGACACTCGGCTATTCTGACCGACTGCTTCAGCCAACCAGGCGCCTCAAATACCTTCTTCTAAGGTAACCACATGCTCTTTTCTTTTATTTTTTCTTAAGTTTTTCATTTATTCAAATGGTTTCCCAAACGTACACGGCATGGCCTAGGTTAGCGATCAGCCGGTCACCGAGGACGGCTGAATCTAGAACTAGGACTGTCGAATGCTCGTTTGAGAACTTTCCTTTAAGTACATTTCCAAATTCGACAGTGTTTGTGCATCTGTAGGACACGATGGCTTGAACAAAGAAAACAACAAGGAGATATAGGCCGGATGGTTCCTTTTACCATTCGGACAGTGAGACTCCAAATTTAGACAACTATATTAGGGTTCCAGCTAGTGAGATTTCAGAGCACCCCCCAAACCCTTCTTCTGACCTTCCCCAAACTCCAACTTACTACTCTCCCTCTTCTTCAAGCGGCACCCCCAGTGATACTATACTGCGGGAAGCCAACAGTCAGTACCAGGCCGAGCCTTCAGAACAGGCGTCGAAGGAGAGTTTAGGGCAGTCCCCTAGCTCTGGGGAAAGTTCTGATAACGATTCGGCCTCGTTATCTTCTGATAGCGCCTCTGCTAAGTCAGAGGAGGTCCGAGCGAAAATAGATACTGCAAGGGAGTCCATGTCAGTAGAAAAGGGGGAAGGCTGGGCGGAGCCAAGTGCTTCCAAGCGCTTGGAGCGCGCCCCCTATTATCACCATGTTCCGCAAAGAAAGAGGACCTCAATGACATCCGGTCTTGCGAATTTCAGGCGCAAGACTGTGATGGGGCATGGCTTCTCCTTTTCTGTCCCCAACAAGGAGGATACTATAACCTGCCCCTCCCTGGCCAGTTATAAGGACAAATCCTTCGGCTGCTACGAGGCGGTCCTTCAGGCTGGTTTACGCTTCCCTCTTCATCTGGCCGTGGAGAGGATACTGGACGGATACCAACTGGGTATCTGGAAACTCGTCCCGAACTCATGGATAAATATCATCGGGTACGTTGCCGCCTGTGAAATGCTGGAGGTGGATCCCAGCTTTGAGGCATTCACTCATATGCACTATCTCAACCGAGCGCCTGCCAAGGGCGGCGAAGGCTGGTACACCTTGTCCACCTACAAGGGGTACATGATGGCAGTTGGCAAAGAGAACAAATGGAAGGACTAGAGAACAAAGTTCTACATTGTCCATTCCTCTGAAAGCCGACTGAACCAAAAGTACAATCGGTGGAACAAGGATCTGCCCCTCCTTGCTGGCAAAAGTACCTTGCCCTCTCTCCCTAAGCGGGCCCAGGAGAAATTTTTTGACCGGGGTCTGTTTAAAGTGTCCGTTCGGACAAACGAGCATGGGGAGAAAATAGTCCTCCCCCAGAGCTACATTCCCCTTTACAAGTGGCTAGAAGAAAGGGTGTTCTTGGCCGCTTGTGGTCTAAGCTCTGAGATGCCGAGAGGTAGTCGGCCGTCTGATTTTAAGCAAACTTTAAATTGTTTTCAGTGTATGTTTATAAAGCCTAACTCCTTCTTTTTGGTGCAAACAAAGCAATGGAAAAGCTCTCGGCAACAAAGAAGCCGGCTGCCGTCTCTACAGCAAAGTACCGCTCCAACGTCCTTAGCAGGACGAATGACGAGTAGAAAGCGGTCGGGACTCCCAAGGTAGCTGTTTATGACACTTGGTATATTTTTTCAATAGAGGTTAAATTTTGCCCGCCTGCTTTTCTGACGCCTTTCTTTTTGTTCAAATAGAGTGGCTCCATCAGGCCTTCTCCCTCCAAACAATCCCAACCCAAAATTCAAAAGACTGGGGCGGGTGATGTGAGTGCATCCGGCAAAAACCGGAAACACATTTCTCAAAAGCCCAAAAGAGGGGACGGCTCTACTCTCGAAGTTGACAGGGAGGTCAACAAACCGCATGCTACTCAGGCATCGAAGGGTCGCTTTAAGCAACCCAGCACTGATGTTGGCTAAGTAGGAGAGAAGAGACGTCATGGGAAGGAGGAAGAGGTTCAGCCGGACGGTATGAGCCACATCTCCATTGAGTTCCTGTATCAAGATAGTTTCTTAGAACTTGACTAACTTATAATTTTGCTGCTCCTGTGCAAAGACCGACCGTCGTCCAGATGGCCAAGGAGATGTTGCGGGCGCTTGATCAAGAGGACAAGGCGTCCGTAAGAGGAGTTGGCACCCTTAACTTGGATGTCATCTTGGGGAACCTCTGCGAGGTAAAAAAGTTAGCTAAATTTTCCTTAATATTTAGCACATATCCGACTGGTTTTGACCATCCGGCTTTTTCTTATTTCCAGGCCATGCTGCGCGTCCAGGGGCTAAGACGGCCAATCTAGGAAAAATCTAAAGAGGTAACAGCCGCTAAAGCACGAGTCGAGTCCGCCTTAGACTGAGCTCAATTTGAAATTGCTCAAAATGAGCTTCTGACCCTTGATATGATGTATTCATAGGCGGACGCCAACCTGCAGGTGAAGAAGGACCTGGATTCGGCCCGCTCCAAAATCAATGATCTTAAGGCCGAAGTTAAAGGCCTTAAGGAAAAGATTGAGCCTCTTCAAGAGGCCAAGAAAGAGGCCGAGAGGGCCAAGGAACGGGTTGGCCGCCTGGAAGGGCGCCTGGCGAACCAGCAGCAGCAGCTGAAGGCCAAGTTCCAGTCCCGGGCCAAGGAAGAGAAGCAGCCCCTTATCAAACAAATGATGGAAGACTACGAATCCATCATGCGGATAGCATGGGAGGCGGTACAGCCGGGTGCTGATTTTGGCATCTGGAAATCTAAGTTTGATCAAGCAAACGAGGATTTCAATGCTGAACTCCTTCGCCAGGCTGAAGAGGAGGCGAACAAGGATGAAGCTGATGGTGAAGAGGCCGACTCCTCTTTAGGCTCCTCTGAGGACGAAGACGGGGAAGAGGAGAATGATGAAAATTAAGAGCAGCCGGCAACTGATGATGCGGCTGCCAATGCTGATAATCCCTCTGCCCCTTAAAGCTTTTTAGTAGTTATTTCTACGACCGAATGGCCATACATTTCATCTTCCGGCCTGTTTGCCGAGTATCTATGTATCTTTACCGACCGAGGGGTCGAGTAATTTGACAATTTCTCTGGCGTGGCCAGCAAACAATCTTACCCAATCGTCTGGTGACGATTGGGTCTTTTAATCTAAATTCATTTGGCCGTTTGGCTGAAGTTATTCATATTATTGTTCTTTAAATTTTTTCATTGCATGTTTTTTGGCCAAGTATTATAACCTGTATACCATGCAAATGTTCTTGCCCCTGGACGGATGTCGAGTGGTTTCAGTTCAGTGAATTGATTGACTTAGAAATTATTGATACTTAGAACAGTATACATGGTTTCTAAGTCAATCAATCACTATGGTGATTGCGCCAAACCACACGACAGACGGCCATCCGGAGCGAATGAATAATTATTTTCATTCGGCCATTGGCTCAAACGAAATACAAGATTTTTTACTTAGCAAATTTGCTAAAAAGAAATCCCTCGCCTGTTTTGTTCCAAAAACTAAAACCAGGCGCAACTGGCCTAAGGCCTCGACGAGATAAGATGATAAGTTTTAACTTAGTCTTAATTTTACTTTAGAATAATCCGCCTGTCTTGCCCCAAGAGCAAAGAGCAGGCGCATTCGACCCACAAGTCTCTTTTTTAGTCTGCTAAGTATTTTAGCTCGTTTTCTTGGTAAGTAATAGTTCGCCTGTCCTGCGTTTGGGCAAAAACAGGCGTATCTGGCCAAGGGCTCCATTAGTTGACTTGTAAATCAGTAAAAATTTTCCGCCTGTCTTGCACAAGAGCAAAAACAGGCGCATCCGGCCTAATGCCTCAATAGCCTCTACTTATGAAACAGTGACCCTTTTCCGACTGTGCTAGAATAGTTAGAAAATTCTGGCCTTTAAGATTTCACTTTTGATTAAAACACACGACTGCGAATGCTGCCTTAGCATTCGGTAGGGCCGCTTGGTGTATTTGTAGAACAATGTGCCACCCAAATGGGAGATGCTTCTCCTCGACGAATTCGCCCGAATGGACGTCGTCAGTTATCTCACTCATGTTGGAGCAGACGGTCATACTCATGTTGGAGCAGACTGTGACCATCCGGCCTCTATATGTTTTCCTAATATCCGGCCTCTATATTCGTTAAGTGTTGGCATAATACTTAAAGAACTTCGTAGAAACGACTGCTCTAAAGCAGTCGGCTCCTTCAGAGGGGTTGGGGCGTCTGTTATTGGGACAGACGCTATCCAAATACATTGGCCGTCTGTATTTTTTACAGGCGACACTAATAAAAAGACAAGTTGAAAATGAAGGCATATTCTCATTAGCAAAATTTGAAATGACAAAATTTGAGGTATTTACATTCGTACTTAGAAATAATACTTTTTCAAGTTGTCTACATTCCAAGTTCTAGGCAGCTTCCTGCCGTCTGGTTCTTCCAGGCTGTAGGTGCCGTCTCTTACTTCCTCATATATTCGGTAGGGGCCTTCCCAATTTGGGGTTAACTTTCCTTGCTCATTCGCCCTCCCGACTGCCTCCATTTTCCGTAGCACAAAGTCCCCCACTTTGAGAGAACGCTTGTGTACTCTTTTGTTGTAAGCCCGTGTCATTCTCAGACGGTAAATCTCATGGCAGAAGGCAGCATTGCCCCTGCGCTCTGGAAGTGAGTCCAATGCCAGCCGCATGGCCTCCTAGTTAGCTTCTTCATCATATAACATGACTCGAAGAGTCGGCTCATAGTGTTCAGTGGGTAGGACAGCTTCTGCACCATACACCATGAGGAACGGGGTTTCTCTAGTCGCCCCTTTAGGAATCGTTCTGATGGACCAGAGGACGTGTGGTAATTTATCCGCCCAAAGACCACCAGCCCGTTAAATTTTCTTTTTAATCCCGTCTGAGATTAGCTTGTTGAAGGCTTCAACCTGGCCGTTTGCTTGGGGCCGGCCGACTGATGCAAAGAGGCTTGAGACCCCTTGTTTTCCCAGCCAAGTCTTGAGTTGAGATGTCTCAAATTGAGGACCATTGTCAAAAACCATAGACATGGGCACCCCAAAGCGAGTGATAATATTCCTCCAGATGAAGGAAATGACGTCTTTTATCTTGATGTTTTTGACCGCCTCCGCCTCTACCCACCTGGTAAAGTAATCCACAGCTACCAATATGTAGCGCTTGCCGCCTGGTGCCGCGGTGTAAGGCCCAAGTATGTCCATGCCCCATTTGGCAAAGGGTATAGGGCTGTGGATGGCCGTCAGGTCTGTGGCCGGACGATGGATGAGCTTGCCAAACTTTTGACACTTGTCACACTTTTTGACCATTTCCATAGCATCCGACTCCAGAGTTGGCAAAAAATAGAGTCGCTTGGCCTTGGCAGCTAGGGACCTGCTGCCTATATGGGAGGCGCATAACCCCGCAAGCAAATCTTCGAAGACCTCTTTACCCTTCTCTAGGGTAACACACTTCAACAAGGATTCCAAGAAACCCGTTTTGAAGAGTTCTCCTTGTCTCAGCTCAAAGTTTCCCGCTTTCTTCTTCAGAACAACTGCCTCTTGGGGTGAATCAGGGAGCTTGCCGTCTACAAGATGAGCCCGGATGCTGTCCATCCAGGTAGAGCTTCAGTCGAGAATTCCAATGGGGTCTTCATTAGATATACTTCTCTTTGCCATGACCTCCCAGAAGACCGACCGAGGCGTTTCACAGGAGGCGGATGATGCTAGCTTTGACAGAGCATCCGCCTGATTATTTGAAGATCTGGGCACCTGAGTTAGATGGAACTCCTCAAGTGTCCCAACTTCACTTTTGACCGCCTGCAAGTATTTTATCATGGCCGGATGAGTGGCCTCGTACGTTCCATTGACCTGGAGTACGACTAGTTGAGAGTCAGAGCAGGCGTCAATCTTTTTTGCCCCTGTCGCCTTGTAGTATCGAATACCGGCAAGCAGGGCCTCATACTCGGCCTCATTGTTAGAGACTTGGAACTTGAACCGTAGTGCATATTCGTACTTATCTCCTTCAGGAGATTGACAGATAATCCCTGCACCACAGCCGTTCACAATGGAACTCCCATCCATATACACTTTCCAAACCTGGTCAGTATTATCCGGTATAAACGGCCTTGTCATTTCGACAATAAAGTCGGCGAATGCTTGCCCCTTTATTGACTTCCTAGGTTCTTAAGTGATCTCTAATCCTTGCATTTCAATTGCCCATTTAAGCATTCGTCCAGAAGACTCCAAGGTTGTGAGTGGCCGCTTGATCGGTTGGTCAGTATAGTCCTTTACCGCATGCGCCAAGAAGTAGGGTTTTAGCTTCTTGATGGCCATGTAAAGGGCAAGGCCAAATTTCTCAACCATGGGGTACCGAAGCTCCACGTTCCTCAGAACATGGCTAATGAAATACACCTGGAGCTGGATGCCGTCTCTTTCAGCTAAGAGAACGGAACTGAGGGCATGATCAGAGACGGCTAAGTACATGAAGAGCTTCTCTTTGGGCAAAGGGCTAACAAGCCTTGGCAAAGAGTGCAAATGAGTTTTCAGCTTTTGAAAGGCCGCCTCTGCATCATCCCCCCATTCAAAGTTGATATTCTTTTTAATTGCCTGGAAGAAAAAGAGACACTTGTCACCTGACCGACTAAGGAATCTCCCCAAGGCCGCCAGATAACCTGTTAGCTTTTGCACTTCTTTTACAGTACGGGGCGACTGCATGTCGATTACCGCCTGTATTTTCTCAGGGTTGGCTTCTATTCCCCTTTGGTCAATAAAAAATCCGAGACACTTCCCAGACTCAACGCCAAAGACACACTTTTTTGGGTTTAGCATGACCTTGTGCCGCCTGAGTATGGCGAATGTTTGTCGGAGATCATCAAGGTGATCCGCCTGTTGTTTGGATTTGACTATCATGTCATCAATGTATGCCTCTACATTCCTTTCGATTTGATTAATGAAGACCGTATTAATCATTCGTTGGAAATTAGCAGGCGCATTCTTCAAACCAAACGGCATCACCGTATAACAGAACAACCCCTGATCAGTGACAAATTCCGTCTTTTCTTGATCTTTTTTCCCAAGGGGGATCTGGTGGAAACGTGAATAGGCGTCCATAAAACTCATCAGGGCATGTCCGGCTGTTGAGTCGACCAGACTGTCGATCTTAGACAATGGATAACTATCCTTTCGACATGCCTTGTTGAGGTCTGTGTAGTCAACACACATCCGCCAAGATCTATTCGGCTTTTTTACTAACACCACGTTAGCTACCCACTCAGGGAAATTGCACGGCCGAATGAACTTGGCATCCAACATCTTTTTACTTTGGCAGTTGTCGCCTGACTTCTTTCTTCGCCGTGGTTTCTTTTCTTTTGCCGGATGGGCTTCTTTTTAGGATCCACGACGAGTTTGTGGACAGCGAGAGCCGGGCTGATGCCTGGCATCTCCTCTACTTCAAAGGCAAAGATGTCTTTGAATTCTCTCAGCAGCTGGTGAAGGCTTTCACCCAGCTTTGCAAATTCAACCGTCCCCACCTTAACCGTACGCTCTGGGCGGCTGTCGTCTAGAGGGATATCGATGTGTTCACCAGCAGGCTGGGGACGGAGATCATCCGACCATTCCTCGGTCAGTGATTGGTATTGCTTTTGTTTTTTACCACCACCAGCTGATCAGTCTTTCTTTTTTTTCCGGCTGGTGGGGCCGACTGTTCTTCCTCGACATCGTCGAGGTCGATCGTTTGCTTGCCCCGACCGGATGCTACGGCCGCGGGCTTGATGTCCGAGAGGTAACACTCTCAAGCCGTCTTTTGGTCCCCATTAAGGGAACCGACTATTCCATCATCCTTCTCATAATTGAGTAGCATGAGTCCAGGGATGATGACGGCCTTACACTCATTAAGAGTGGGACAGCCAAAGATGAGGTTGTAAGCTGTGAGCTCTTCAACCACTAGGAAACGGTTGGTCATGTGCCGACCGTCTCCCCTGCTTCCCAGGCGGACTGGTAAGTCAATGCGTCCGACTGGGTGCACAAGTCCTCCCCCAAACCTAACAAGGGTGTGGGAGACCTCCATCATGCTATCCGGTTTGTACTTGAGATTGGATAAGCATTTGAGGCTGATGAGGTCAGAGGAGCTTCCTATGTCAATCAGAATTCGACCAACCAGTTGGTTGGCCACCTTGCATTCAATGACCACAGGGTCATCATGCGGCCGACGGACTTTGCCTCTGTCCTGCTCGATGATGACAACTTTAGGGAAGGCGGATGTGCCTGCCGCATCCCCTACCTCAACAGAGTTGAACATCTTCCTCAGATGGTCCTTGGTGCCCCGAATGGTTGGGCCACCACCAACAAAGCCGCCTGCTATGGTGTATAGTGGTTCTTCATCAGTTTCGGCACTCACCTCAGGCTAAGGAGTCTTTTTCTTGGACTGCCCCGGATTTGCCTTTAAAGTCACTTTGGACTTCACATAGGACTTCAGTTATCCTTTTTCGGCCAAACAGTCGAGCTCCCGCTTGAGATTGAAGCAGTCGTTCGTGTCATGGCTAACATCCTCATGGAAATGGCAATGTTTGCTCTTGTTCCGATTTTCAGCGGAACCTTTCATGGGAGTCGGCTTCTCAAGGGTTTGCCGATCCTTAATTTCCAAGAGGATGGAGCAGCAGTCCTTGTGGAATTCGTACCTTAGGACGTACGGTTTCCACTCTTTTTTCTTCTTCTAGGCCGGTTGATCAGAGTTATCAATGGCCCAGAATTGTTTTTTCTTTTTGCTCTCTTCTGGCTTAGGAGCCGGCTGAGCAGGCTGACTCTCTTTCTGTCGGTCGGACTTCTTATGGTCCGACTGCTTATTGGAGGAGCAGAGTTAGGTCGCTTGTATTGGAGGAGCAGAGTTCGTACTTAAAAGTAGACCCGTCCTTCAGACCCTTAAAGAAGTCTGTCAAAGCGACCTCATCAGACAGCGCAAGAATCTGGATTCGGACCAGATTGAACCACCTGACATAGGACCGCAAGCCTTCTCTATCTCCCTGTTGTACATTACCCAAGTCAAGACTTGTCTTGAAGCTATTTATACAACCAGCCGGCAGATTGCCAAACCACTGCTGGGCTATTCCTTTCAGGGTGGCTGGAAAGCAACGACACCATGCGGCATCATCCAACCCCTGTAGATACATGAGGTGGGCGTATGCTAGCAGGTGGTCTTCTGGGTTGGAGGTCCCGTCATAGGCTCAAACCTAAACATTTTAAACTTTAGCCGGTTGTACGGCTTCAGTTATTTCCCAGGAGAAAGCAAAGGGTTGATCTCCAAGGTGTTGCAGCCTAAGCTGCCAGTCCATCGGCTGATACCGTATGCCGCCTGTCCTCCAAAGAGGACATGCTGCATGTAAGGTAAAACTGGTGCCTGGTACAATGGTTGAGTCATGTACTGGGCCGACTAAATCATATGAGGGCCAAACTGAACCCGTGGGCTGCTTGCTGGGGTCTCATGTACAGACTGGGAACACCTTATAGAGGTATTCCGAAAGCTATCATGATAATTCGACGTTGAAGCCGACTCTGATAGCTGAGTCCTCTTCCGCTCAATGTATTGCCGAGCATCAGAGAATGTTTTCTTGCTACCATCCGGCTGTATGTGCCGGATGGCTTTTCTTGTGCCCTTTTCTGGGAAACGGAGATTAGTAAGGTCAAATTGGGGCCTAGCCTTCTCCGTAGGGACAGGATGAGGAGTCAGCTTACGGTCCCTGACCGACTTCTGTTTGCCAGCTTGGGCTGGCTTCTTGGCCGACTGCTCCTTTCTAGTAGTAGGCGACTTCTTTGAGGCGAGTTGTTTGATTTCACCCCTGAGACTGCTCAGGAGTCTCATTAGTTCATCTCGAGTGACGGAAGTCGATCCTGTCGCCTGGGAAGGATCACCCGGCCGCCCCGAGGGCTTCTTTGGCTGACCAGCAGTTTTGCTTGGCCCTGCCTGGTCAGGGTGACGCTCCCGCTTTTCCTTACTGCGGATGCGTCTAGAGATGAGGGATCCATTTGGATCCACATTGGTTTCGACGTCAGCGTCGTCACCTAAGTCATGGTCCGTTTGGACCACTATGTCTTCTTGAGGCCGATTGGCCTCTAGATTCGGTACAGGTACTTGTGAAGCCATTTCAGAGGTACTCTCCCCAAAGACGGCGCCAAATGTTTCGAGGGTTTTTGTCCCTTGGGAGAGTTACAACACTGAGACTGGATTCAGCAAAGGACGCCTGTACCTGCAAAGCAAACGGACCGCCGGATCGTCGGTGGTCCGCCTCCGAAGATTAAGTTAATAAGCATTCGGTAATAAAACGTGCGGAAGTAAAGTTATCTGCTCGGATTCCAAGCTCATGTAAAGTGCTGTCTGTTCTTTGAAAATGAAAACTCTGTAGTAAGTGACATATTGTCTCTTATTGCGTGTATATTCCTCCTGTCATAAATGTAAGAATGTCCCTATTTATAGGGTCTATTTGAAAGGTGTGCCCTCCCTAGGATCTGGTGACCTAGGGATTAGGTCACGCCGCAAAACGGCGCCTCAAGGTTTGGGCCCTTGAAGGCCGCCATTCCAGAGGCAATGCCTGAATGACACGTGTCACTGAGCCCAAAAGGCCTTTGGGCATCTTTTTGGGTGACACCCGTCGCCCTCTGATTGGTCAATGTTGGATCATCAGTCTGTTTAGGGCTGAGGAATGTCTGCCCTCCGCGTGTCATCATCTCATAGGTCCAAATGGCACCTTTACTGAGGACACGTGGCGTTTTCTGATTGGGCCACCTGGCCGGGTAAAAATACCCAAATCAGTACTCATCTCAGTGGACAAAACTGCTGAGAGAGTTGTTGACTTTCTTCCCTCTCACTGGATTTAGATATGTGCCTCCAGTCCTGAGACATGTATTTCTATATTATGTACATCCGGCTCGAATACCAGACCATTTAGGCTCAAAATCCGAAAACACCTTTTTTATCTTTTTAATTTGTTAAAGTCAGGCAAAAGTTTCAATGACATATCGTGGGACTTTAGACCAATGATGACATAATTGAGAGGAAATCATCATCCCCTTTTATTCTTTTTTAAAACCGATCTCTTCTTATGACTTGACATCACCAAGAACACCTTTACTTGTAAAAGCGTTCTACAATTGCAAAGGATCAATCTAGATTCTTTAGCGCGTTAAGACTAGCAAAAACTTTTTCTAGCCTTAATAGCTACTTGTTTCGATCACTTAGCGAACCAAGGATAGTTTCCATATCCTTAACATTTCTAAAAGATTCTCTACTCTTTGTGAACTTTTTTTTTTTTTTGTAAACTATGAATTTTATTGCCAAAATAAGAAAGTTACAACTTACAAGAAGCTAAGCTAGCCTAAACCAAAACTAGCCTAAGCCAGCACACAAAATATACAAAAAGAGCGGCTGGAAACACCAAAACTAGCCTAAACCAGCATACAAAGAAGCAAGAGCAGCTAACAAAATAAGAGAAAAAACACCAAACTACTAGGTGCCAAAACAAAAAGGCAACACCAACACCCAAGCTGCAGCAGACTTTGCTGTCAGACTTGCTGACCAGAAAACAGCAGCAGCAGCACACCTGAAACAGCAAACCAGAAACAACAACAGCAAACCAGAACAACAGCAGCAGCACCTGACAGATTTGCTGCTAGAGCAACCTGCCAGAACAGCAACTTCAAACACAGCAACCACTTGAAAACCAGCTGTCACCCAGAAACCAGGTTGCACCATACAGAAACAGCTGCAACAAACTTCAAAAACCAGAACAGCAACAACCACCTGAATCAGCAATTGCAAAAAAAGCAACAGCCTGCCAGAACAGCAACTGCAGAAACAACAACAATGCAGCCAATGCCAAAGCACCTGAAAATCAGCTGCCACCCAGAAATCAAGCTGCAGCAAGCAGAAACAGCTGCTACAGACTTCAGAAATCAGAAGAGCAACAACCATCTGGAACCAGAACACAACAGCAAAACCTGTTAGAACAACAACCAGAACCAGCTCCCTGTCAACCTAACTGAGCAAAAAAAACTACACAATTAAGTGCTTGCTTCCAGCTGGGATTCTACAAGCTAAATGAAAGATAATATCTCTAACTAGAACATCAGCAGGCTTACAACAACCAGTAAACAAAACTGCATTCCTCTGTATCCAAATAACATAGACTGTTTTAGTGAAGGCAACCTGGATCACTTTGTTTTTCATTCTAGAACTTCTGCAGATTTTCTTCAACCATTCAATCTCATCATCAAACTGCAGAACAGGCTTGGAGACATGTAAAATACCCAGAACCTTGTTCCAAACCTTCCTAGAGTACTCACAATCAAAGAATAAGTGTTGAACACTTTCATTACTATTCAAGCAAAAGAAACACCTTGGATCACAAGAGATGTGCCATTGAAGCAACCTATCCTTAGTAACGAGCCTATCCCACAAAGCTAGCCACAAGATAAACACACTTTTAGGAGTTGCCAAGTTATGAAAAATGATCCTCTTCCAAGGAACCTTAGGGACTTGAGGCCTAATAGCAGCATAAAGCTTCTTGATTTTCATCTTATTGCCCTATATGAAACCATCCCATCCCCCTTGATCATTCACAATATCTCTACAACTTTGGATTTTCTTCAAAAACCAAGAGCATTTAGCAGGGGTAGGAGTGGTCCAACAATCTTTATACTTGAAATAATAAATATGGACCCACTTAACCCAAAGATTATCAGCCTTGTGAGCAATATCCCAAAGTAACTTAGTGACAGCTGCCTTATTCCACTCAGGGAGAGAAAGAGAATTCCAGCCACCACAGACTTTAGGAAGACAGACATAATTCCAAGCAACCAAAGATTTCCTAGTAGGAGCAGAGGAGCTAGTTCAAAGAAAGCATTTGAATCTAGCCTCAATCTCTTTTAGAACTTTATTTGGTAAAATAAAGATTTGAACCCAATATGCCTGAATACCAAATAACACACTCTTAACCAACTAGAGCCTCCCAGCATAGGATAAGTGTTTAGTCATCCACCCTTGAATTCTAGCAGTCACTTTCTCCACCAAAGGCCTACACTGAGCAATTGTAAGCTTCTTAGAAGACAGAGGGACCCCAAGATATCTAAAAGGAATAGAACCTTGAGAAACACCAAGAAGCTCTTTAAGTTCTTCCTGAAAATCAATAGAAACTCCTCCAAAGTGGACTTCACTTTTATCAAGATTAGCAGAAAGACCAGAAGCACCAGAAAATTTTAAGAAACCTTGGAAGAGAAGCTTGACATAAACACAATTAGCTCTAGAAAACATCAACAAATCATCAGCAAACATCATATGAGTTAGGTTTAACTTTTCACATATAGGATGAAAGTTAAAATCAAGAGTTAACCTAAGCTCATCAAGGCATCTAGACAGGTATTCCATACCAATAGCAAAAAGAAAAGGAGACATAAGATCACCCTGCCTTAAACCTTTCCTAGCTTCAAAGGGAAGGGCAGGGAAACCATTGATAAAAATAGAATAAGAGACAGAAGTAAGACAGGTCCAGATCCAGGTAATAAACCTTTGAGGAAAACCAAGCTCCTGCATAACAGTAATCAAGAATCCCCACTCAACTGAGTCATAGGCTTTCTTCAGATCCACCTTAACCATGCATCTAAGTGAAATAAATTTATGATCATAGCCTTTGATCAACTCAGTTGCAAGAAGGATATTGTCTCCAATGTGCTTGCCTGGAATAAAACCTGCTTGAGCATCATCAATGACCTCACCAATGACAACAGCAAGCCTAGCGGTTATGACCTTAGAAATAAGCTTATAAACCACAGTGCAACAAGCTATAGGTCTAAAATCCTTAACATGAGAAGCCTTAGGGATTTTAGGAACAAGAGTGATAGTTGTGCAATTCCATTGCTTAGGCAAGATCCCTTTTGTAAAGAAATCAATAACACTTGCATAAATATCATCTTTCACAATATGCCAAGCTCTCTTAAAGAAAAAGGAGATAAAGCCATCAATACCAGGAGCTTTAGTGCTATCAATTCCCTTAAGGGCAACATCAATTTCAGCATGAGAAACAGGTTGAATGAGATAGCTCTGAGACACAGAGCTAAGCTGTTTCCCTCTCCTCATAGTAACAAGATTAACTGCAGGAAGCCAAAGAGCCTTAGTCCCTAAAAGAGACTTATAGAAAGAAATAATCTCATGAGAAATAGAATCCGGGTCCTTAAGCAAAACCTGGTTAGAGGCAATAATAGAGTCAATTCTGTTCATTGCTTGCCTATTCTTCATCAGTAAGAAAAAATAATGTGAATTGCCATCTCCAAGCCTTATCTAGTTGATCCTAGACTTTTGTTTGAAGATGCTTTCTTGAATATCATTCCAGTGTTTGACAACCTTAATAGCATCAGATTATTTTGCATATAAATCCAAATCATCAGGATTCTGAGCCATTAAGTTCTGAATTCCAGCAAGCTCAGCATTAGCTTGATCAATCTTCTCAGCAATATTGCCATACTGCTTGCTATTAAGACACTTGATACTAGACTTCACATAATTAAGCTTCTGCCAGACAGAACTACCAAAACACCAAGCCTCAGAAATATTATCAAGGAAATCAGGATGATCAGCAATACAGTTGAGAAATCTGAAAGGTCTACCTTTCCCAGCATAAGCAGGACAAATATCCAAAAGAACTGGACTGTGATCAGATAAAAAAGGGGGAAGATAGACAGTTTAAACATGACCATGAGAGTCCAACCAAGCTTGGTTACCAAAGACTCTATCAATCCTAGAAAGAGTTCTAGGACTAGTGTGAGCCTTATTTGACCAAGAGTAGAAGGCTCATTTGCTCTTGACCTCAGTGAGGTCCAAATCATCAACCAAGCTCTGAAAATCTCTAGTCTCATAATCAGTAACATCAGTACCATGAAGCCTATCTGAAGTATGAAGAACAGAGTTAAAGTCACCAGCACAGAGCCAAGGAAAATGCTGAATAGAGATGTTTCTAATCCCTTCCCACATAGGAAGCCTATCATGAATAAAATGCAGCCCATAGATAACAGTGAGATGAATTTGAGTAGAAAGATCCTTAGAAAGGACACAACAATGTATAAACTACTCATGAATCTTTAAGACATGGACAGTTACTCTATCTGCATTCCAACCAAGCTAAATCCTCCCTTTAGGAGAATTATCATAATTGCACACCCAAAGCCAAGGAGAGCCAAACTTCTTTTGGTAACTGAAAACATTTTTTTATTTGACTTTTGTTTCTAGAAGGCTAATAACATCAACTGAATGAGAATGAAGCAACCTCTTTTTACATAGGCAACTTTGCCAGGGTCATTCAGGCCCCTGACATTCCAAATAGAGTAAATCATGACACCAAAGGGGGATTAACCTCACCCACGCTTGGATTTATAGTGAAACCACCTGCACCATCTATTTCATTTGCATATAAAGCAACAAAAGCATTAGAGGTAGAAGCAGGCTGATTAACCCTAGTTTGTTGGCTTTTTGTCTTCCTTCCAACTATTCTCCACCCGTCATCTGAGTTTTGAGAAGTATGAACCTGTGGAGTGATAACAGATTGCCCATGAACAGAAGCATCAACATCAACAACAGGAGCAGGAACTTGACTAGGCTTAGGAACCCAGGCCTGCTTCTGCTTAGGAGCAACGGGAGCTGGCTGCTTATGAGCCTGCTTAGGCTTAGCAAGAGCAGGTTTAGTAGAGCAATCATGGCCAACCTTGTTGCACTTAGAGCAGAAAGGTGGAGCCCACTCATACACTACCTTGAGCTCCAGCAGTTCCTTTGAGGGAATCTCAACCAGAACAGAGTTGGGCATAGGCTTTGTAACATCAATTTCAATTAGAACCCTGGCAAAAGGCACTCTAAGCTGTCTAGTAGTACACTCATCAGCACAAATTGCACTCCAAGCGAACTGGCAATACGACTAAGAGTGTCAGATCCCTAACAATTAAGTGGGAGATTAGGAAACTTAACCTAGAGAGGAACAGTTCTCAGAATTTCAGCATTAAAATAAAATTTAGGACACCAAGGCTTAACTATTGCTTGTTTTCCAAGGAACATATGAGGACCAAAACAAAGTATAGTATCTTTATCATCACTAGAACACAGATTAATGATAAAGTACTCATCATCATGCCAATAAACATCTGGTTTCTGCATATCATTCCATTGTTGGGCAATAAAACGAAGAACAGCAGCAATAGTAGGATAATAGCTAACCACATAGAAAACTAAAGCATTAGACCACTTTTTATTACCTGCATCAAGCTCAGATTCTTGCAGTTGAGAAATTTGCTTCCCATCCTGAACTTTCGGAGCAACAAAGGACAGGGGAGCTCCTTTAGCACTCAGTTTTCCAGAGAAGGGAACAGCTCGATCCTCACCATCTTTATATGAGTTCTGCTCCGAAGAAGGTATAGGATGATGAACGAGAACTGTCGGCTCATATCGATGCCCAGATCCTCCAGCAACCAATGGAACAGTAAACCTAGAAACCCTAGGTACTGTTCTATTAGAAATCATCGAATCTGCCCTAGAAGTTGCTTCAGCAAATAGAGCAATAGTCTCAGCATCACTTCTGGGAATAGCACCACCTCTTGGATGCACCAATGCCGGCGCCGGAGTAACCAGCTCATCCACCTCCTGAATCGGACTAGGAACAAATGAAGTGCCTGAATTCCTCAAATTCTACAAAATCGTGTGTAAAGATTCATGAGTATTCTTCATGTGTACTACTTGAGGTGTAGAAGTGTTCTACTTCTTCTTCTTAGCCATCGGATTTCAAAATTGATGAAGAAACCGATCAAAGTTGAAGAACCATGGAGAAGAGAGAGAAGAGAGAAAGTCAACGAAAGTCAAACCTTTATTTGAATGTGTTTTTACTCCTTGTTTTCTTCCCTTTCTCTCTCTCTCTCTCTATCTCTCTCTCTCTTTCTCTTTCTCTCTGTTTCTCTCTTTGTGAACTTCGCAGATGAGTCTCGGATTTATTTCCATGACTACATTAATCATCGTCTATTCTAGACTCGATCAAAGTGCGGGTAACTGTAAACATCTACTCTTTGCCTTCTGTCCCGACAGGAAGTGCAATGACGATAAATAAAACCATCTTCGTGTTGGATTAATGTGGAGAGTACTATGGATAACTAGTTAAGCCACAAAACACAAAAAACTAGCCCAAACTAAAGAACAAAGCTAAACAAGGTCCAATTAACTAAATTCGATCAATATTAGGCTTAAGCCCATGCTTGAAACCCAATAATGACGGATTTAGGAGCGCCTAGGTTAAACTTTAATGCTGCCGTAGGAAAATCCGCGCGCATCACAATCAGTCGCGCAAGGCAGGCGCGCGCAACTAATTTAGTTGCGCGCCGCACTCAGCGCAACCTCTAAAGATGCGCTCGCGGAAGATGCGGAATTTTACAAAAATATAGAATCGAATCTTACTATAATGCCCCACGCAAGAAACCCAGTTGCGCTGCGCATAGTAGCGCAACCCAATTACTTGCGCTGGGATGCCGTGCGCAACTAATCCTGTTGCGCGCGACACCTGCTGCGGAATAATGCTCAAAACCCTAATCCTACCCATTCCCTATAAATAGAGGCTTAATCAGAAGCTTAAACAAACAGAAATATAACCTAAAATTCTGGCGGAATACTTGTGAACTTGTGCTACCTAACCCCTCTTGTCCTAAACACTCACCCCTTGATATTTTGTTACTACGGTGGAGGTTCTCCAACAAGAAGGTGTCCATAAGTGTTCGGAACGAAGATCTAGCATAGAGAATTGGTAAATTCCCGAGCACTTAGATAAATCATATTTATTTTCTTGTTTTAACGAACTTTAATTAATTAATTAGTGTTGTTTGATCACTTTAAAAAGGCTAATTAATTAATTCAACATAGTATCTTGCGCTAAATAAAGATTATAATTTCATAAGTATTTTTTGGTTGATCTCTTAGGCCAAGGCGAATATTGTTTATTTTCTTGTTCTTTTCACGAAATTGATTAAATAAAGAATAACGTCATTGCAATGTAAATCCAATGTGAATTAACGTGTGTAAATAAAATTAGCTAACTTATTTTTAGGTATCGCGTTGCATATATAGTTTGGTGATTAAAATGTAAAAAAGGAAGAGCTTGTAGAGGCTGCCCTAGGGCTAGGATAGCGATTCCCCCAAAAGGGAATGATATTTTAGTACCCTCGCTCGCGAACTCATTTTTGGTTTATGAAGACCAATTAGGGCATGGGTAAACTTACGATTCGTGCTAATTAATCCATGAACTCCACATGGAAGAAAGGCATGAATGAGGTTTATGAGTTTTCCTAAAACTCATTGGCGACTCCTACTTGTTTCTTATAAAAAAGCATAATGATATAATCAATTATAATTCAAGGTCCCCCAAACAGTCAGGAATTCAAATCCTACTACACCTTAACAAGTGTAAAGTCCTAGGCTTTTAAATGGCCATGGGCATCTAAGGATGGACCCCCTTACGATTGGATCACCCTCCTTACCGTTAGAAAACCGTGTTTCCTCCCGGGAAGCGCTTGTTTAACGTCATAACTCAACGTTCTTGACCTATTAAGGTGGTTTTCGGAGAAGCAATATGTGAATAAGGCCAACAAAAGCACCAACGAAATACTTCTTGAGCCGATGGCCATTGACCTTAAATAGAGGGGAAGAATCCATCATTGAAACCTCTATAACACCACTAGGAAAGACATATTTAACCAAATAAGGACCGCTCCATCTTGACATGAGCATTCTAGGAAACAACTTCATTTTTGAATTATAGAGAAGAACTTTGTCACCAACAAAAAACTCTTTCTTCTCAATAAGCTTGTCATGAGTTTCCTTGGAATAAACTTTGTAAATAGTAGCACAATCGTAAGCATCAAGTCGAAGCTCCTTTACCTTATGAAGATCTAGCCACGTTTTTTTCCCTTCACTTGCCAAATCAAAGTTTATCTTCTTGATTGCCCACAAAGCACGGTTTTCGAGTTCTACCGGGAGATGGTATGATTTGCCATAGACTAGGCGATATGTAGTGGTACCTATAGGTGTCTTAAAACCAATTCTATAGGTCCAAAGAGCATCATCAAACTTCTTCGACCAATCATTCCTATTTCTTGAAACTGTCTTTTCAAGAATTAACTTGATTTGACGATTGTAAACATCAACTTGGCCGCTTGTTTGATGATGACAGGGAAGGCCAAATTGTTGATGAAGTCCATGCTTTTGCTACATCTTTTGAAAGGCATTATTGTGAATAAAATGAGAACCATTATCGCTTATCACCGTCTTAGGTACACCAAACCTTGGAAAAATGTTCTTTCTAAACAATTTCATAACTACCTTGTGGTCGTTTGTTGGGGAAGCAATGGCCTCAACGCACTTAGACACGTAATCTACTGCCACAAGAATATATTGATTTCTAATGGACGAGGGAAATGGTCCCATGAAATCAATTCCCCACACATCTAATACTTCCAACTCAAGAATAGGTTTTTGAGGCATCTTATTTCGCTTGAAGATATTCCCAACTCGTTGACAACAGTCACATGTCTTAACAGAACCCCATGAATCCTTGAAGAGATGTGGACACCATAAATCCCTTTGAAGAATCTTACTAGCGGTTTTAGAAACACCCATATGGCCACCACTAGGATGCGAGCGGCACATCTTCAAAACATTATGCACCTCTTCATTTGGAACACAATGCCTAAGTAATCCATCGACTCCTCGCTTGTACAAGATGGGATCATCCCACACATAGTATCTTGCCTCTCTTATGAGCTTTTTCTGTTGATCCTTAGAAAAGGAAGGTGGAAACTCCCCACATGTAAGAAAGTTCACTAAGTCGAAGAACCATGGGAGCTCTTTTGCCTCAATAGCATATAAGAATTCATCAAGCATCCTATCCTCAATAGGAGAACCATCATCATGAATTTGAGAATCCTCAAGGAGAGAGAGAGATGTTCCACCACAACATTTTCCGCTCCTATCTTATCCCTAATCTCAATATTAAAAGTATGAAGTTCAAGTACCCACCGGATCAACCTAAGCTTAAACTCTTTCTTAGAAAAAAGGTATTTAAGAGCTGCATGATCCGTGAAGACAATGGTCTTGAAACCCAACAAATAACAATGGAACTTCTCAAAAGCATGAACAATAGCCAAAAATTCCTTTTCCGTAGTTGTGTAATTCAGTTCTGCACCATTTAGAGTCTTGAACATATAGTATATCTAGGGGTGGCAATTCGGGTAACTTGGTCGGGTTCGGGTCAGATTTCGGGTCGATTTTGGGTTATACTTAAAAACAATAAAAAAATAGTGTAAAACTAAATATTATTACAAAATATGAAAATTTGGTCAAATCGGGTCGAATTCGGGTTATTCGGGTTCAGGTCGGGTCGGGTTCGGGTTTCTCTCAGTAACTTCAGGTCGGGTTCGTTTGGGTTGTCAGGTCGGGTTAGGGATTGCCGAATCACTCTCAACACACTTCAACTCAAAAGGTAAATTCCATCATAAGGCTTGAACAATAGGAGTAGACATTTGAGCATTCTTCAACTTATTGAATGCCTCCAAACACTAATCATCAAATACAAACTTGACATCCTTTTTAAGAAGATCATTGAGGGGCTTTTCAATTAGCAAGAAATCCTTGATTAATCTTCCATAAAACCCGGCATGTCCTAAGAAAGATTTCACTCCTTTCACATTGATCGGAGGTGGAAGCATCTCAATAACCTCAATTTTCACTTTGTCCACCTCTGTCCCCTTGTGAGAAACGTTATGGCCTAGGACTATGCCTTCCTCCACCATGAAATGACACTTCTCCCAATTCAAAACCAAGTTCATCTTTTCACACCTTGCTAGACATTTTTCAAGGTTTTCAAAGAATGCCTCAAATGAAACATCTCCTAAGGAGAAATCGTTCATAAACACCTCCATCTTCTCCTCCAACATATCTCCAATTATACTCATCATGCATCTTTGAAATGTTTCAAGAGCATTATAACAGCCAAACGACATTCTCTTATATGCAAATGTACCATATGGACAAGTGAACGTTGTTTTCTTTTTGTCTTCCGGGTGGATAGGGATTTGAAAAAACCCCGAATAACCATACAGAAAACAATAGAACTTATGCCTCGTTAGTCTCTCAAGCATTTAATCAATAATGGAAATGGGGAAGTGATTTTTATTTGTAGATGTTTTTAGACGTCTATAGTCACACATCCTCCATTCCGTGACCGTCCTCGTTAGAATGAGCTCACCTTTCTCATTCTAGACGGTCATCCCTCCCTTCTTTGGGACAACTTGAACGGGAGAAACCCACCTAGAACTACATATGGGTAATATAATACTCGCATCCAAAAGTTTGGTGATCTCCTTGATCACTACCTCTCCCATTTGGGAGTGTAGCTTTCGTTGCCTCTCAATAGAAGGTAGAGCACCCTTCTCAAGGGTTATGTGATGTGTACATAAAGGGATAGAAATGTCACATATAGCATATGGATAACACTAGCACCTAAGTCACATAAGGCATTCTCAATTTCAAATTTGTAAATGGCACAAGGGATAGAAAAGTTTTCGGGGTCTTTTAGCTTAGGTGGCATCTTGTTCATTATAATTGCAATACAATTCTCGGTCAAGTTCACCGTCACTACAACATCACAAGTCCTCCTACCACTCAAAATGTCTTTGAGGAATTTTGCATAGTGAAAAGGGAATAAACGCGTCGTCAATTGTCTATCCCTAGATCAAATACAATTTATACAACCTAAACAAACCTAATACGAGTATAAGGCAAGCATAGGGGTCGAACCACAGAGAACGGTAAACACCACCAAATGTCATCGACAATTAAGCTAGTCCGGAATAGGGGATAAATAAACTAAAGTCTAAAAATGCTAAAACAAGAAATAAAACATTAAGGGAAATGGTTTAGGTATAACATTCACTTGAACATAAACAAAGGTATAGAAATTGAATTAATTATGAACTAAACATGCTCGAATATCGAAATAAAGAATCCAATCTAGCCGCCTTCCGGGGTCAATTGGCTTCTCCTAACATAGCCTCTATGTTTCCACATTAGAACCATATACTAGGAGGTACTATTAAATAACAATCGATAGTAATGAACCTTAACTAAGTCAACTTCCGTTTCTTGTTAGCAAAGATTCACCTTTAATCAACCAACAATGTGCACTTGCAAGAAGATTAAAGAATATCAAGCATATAAAGACTTTAATCACAAATAAATCAATTCTAAACCCTAGAACATGCTCAAGGTCCAACTACACCACAACCATCCCCTTAATGGGGAAATTACTCACTAATCATGATAATAACAAGACTAATCAACAAATAATCAAGAATCAACATGATCAACAAGCAATACCAACAACTAAAATAATAATCAAAATAAACAAATAAAAATAGAGGAGAGAGAGTAAGAAATTGCTCATTAATTGAAGATGAAGGTCTACAAAGGATTGAACAAGCTCCTTCTTCAAAATCCAAGTTCATTAATGAAGAAAAGCTCACTTTCTCTCTCTACCAAAGAATACTAATCCTAACCTAACCTAAAACTAATTAGAGAGATGAATAGATAGTTATTCCATGTTTTTTAATTACCCCCCAAAATTGGGTATTTATACTAAGCTAATAAAACTAGGAAAAAATAGAAAAATAAAAGACGGAAATAAAATAAAGAAAGAAAAGGAAATAAAAAGAAAATAAAAGAGAAAAGAAATAAGAAAAGAGAAAAGAAATAAGAAAAGGAAAAGGAAAAGAAATAAAAATAAAAGAAAAAGAAAAATAAAACCAAAATCCCCCAAAACATCAGCTACCCCGATTCCCCTTTTCTTCCAAATTCATGGCTGCTCTATCATAATCAACCATCAGCAAGCAATCATCTTAATCACCACCGCTCATCATCATTGAAAATCGGCATCAAGCAAACAAGATCGTGGCCGTCCAATTTTCATTAAATATCACGCGAAAAGCTCGTGAAATGGTTCGATCGAACCGTGGGTTGGTGCGGCCGAACTACGGGGTTGGTTCGGTCGAACCATGGGTATGTTCGACCACTCCTCTTCGATTAACGAAACCCACAAAGTCTCTGTCTCGAAGTTCGATCGAACCACAAACGGTATGCTCGAACTTGATTGATTTTCAATTTGTTCTGAATTGCTTAATTGCGGGGCCGAAATACTTGTGTGAATTGGTGGATTGATGTTGCCGGTTTAGGTGCGGCTGATTGCGTTGGTGGTTTGCGTGGTGCAGGTTGTGTTGCTGTTGGTGTTGGTGGAGCAGGGGATGTGCGTGAATTGGTGGGTGATTGTGGTTGTTGTTGCTGGCAACTGGAAGTGAGGCAGGGGCAGCGAAATGCTTGTGTTCGTTGTTGTTGCTGTTGTTGGTGGTTGAGAACGGTGGTGCGGCTGGTGGTAATTGGTGGTTGATTGTGGGCGGTGCAGTGGGTTGTTGGTGCTTGCGGAGCTGCAGGCTGGTTTTGGGGTTGGGGCTGCACGTGAAGGTGGTGTGTGGTGGTTTGTGGGAGGTTGCAATTGGTGGCTGTTGTGTGCGGCGGCATTGATTGGTGGCTGCGGTGCTGTGAGAGTGGGGAGCTAGGAGCAGGGGAGATAAGTATGTACTTGGTGTGGTGGAGGATAGGTGTGGTGGGGTGAAGGATAGGTGTGGTGGCAGCAAGGGCAGCAGCTTGACTTGATTGACTTGGGTCTCGAACATCCAATGCAAACCACTTGACTTTGAAATTCGTGCTTGAACCCGAAAACATACCTACACAACCAAAAATACACATTGGAGAATCGGGACATAAAATAAGATAAATGAAATAGAAATAAATAAAATGAAAATAGATAAAGGACGAAATAAAATAAAACCAAGACAAATAAAATAAAATAAAATAAATAAAATAGGAATAAATAAAATAAAATAGAAAATAAGAGACATAAAACTAAACTAATAAAAATAAAATAAAAACTATACAAGCAAATAAAGTAAAATAAAATACGAAAATAAACTAAAGCTAATAAAATAAAGAAAATAAACTAAAACGCTCCAAAACTACCAAATAAACAAGAAACTTTATTAAAGAGAAAACAAGAGAAAGAAAGGGAAAATAATATAAAATAAACACAAAAATGACTCTAAAACTACTCCCAAATTCTTCATTCAACTAGTGTCTCATGAATTTTTGTGGATAAGGAATCTTGGGTTTCACAATTTATTTATCCACTCTCACCTCACTAGGTTTCTCAATCTCAATCTCACTCAAAGATGCACCATCTTTCTCATCTTTCACCAAAACCTCTTTTGTGGCCTTCTGGGTCTCACTCTTCCAAGGAAAACACTCCTCAATAACCTTACCATTCCTTGTAACAATAGAATTGACCAGTCTCTTGGGATCTACCTTGGGAAGGTAAAGAAGAAGGACTAGCTTGGTCCTTCAAAGTATTAGCAAGTTGAAAAATTTGGTTTTCAAGCATCTTATTATGAGTCATCATTTCATTAAATTTCTTATTACTTACGGCCATGTAAGTGATCAATAACTTTGTTAATTTTCAATGATTTCTTCCAAATTATTCCTAGAAGAAGAAGAAGAGGATTGAACATAGGAATTTTAATTTAGGGTCTTTGGAGAAAATTCCAGTGGGGGACCCCATTGAGAGTTACATTGAAATTTTCCCCTATTTTGATTGTTCCAATTTCCTCTACCTTGATTATTGTTACCATAACCTTGGTTATGATTACCATAATTTTGGTTTTGATTTTTGCCACTATAACCTTTGTTGTTATAGTTACCTAGGGAATTTTGGTTCCCATGGTTCCTATTACCACCACCTTGGTTATAATTGTCAAAATTGCCATGGTTGTTGTAATTCCTATTCCATTGGCCTCTTTGATTTTCATACCTAGAATCATTATTGTTTGACACATAGCTCACATGCTCATTCACATTTCCATCTTGATCATCACAAACATCCGTACATGCATGAGTGCAATTTGAAGCGTCATGATCATACGATCAACATACATCACAAAACAAGCATCCACTAGGCATGTTATTAGAAGAGGGAGAAGGTTGAGGATAAGAAGGCCTACCTCTCCCCTTAGATTTGGAGGGAAGACATGAGACTTGGGAGGTAGGACTTTCAACCTTTGCCTTGATAGCGGACATTTCCTTCCCCAAGTGTGTCATTTGTGAGGAGAGATTGTAAATTGCATTTAGATTACTGACCAAGTACGCCGAAGAGCTACTCTTCCTAGTTGACTCCCTTTCTCCATCTTACCAATCTCAATAGTATCTCACTACGTTTTCAATTATGTCTACCACTTCCTCTTCTGTTTTATTCATGATGGGACCTCCTGCTCCTCCATATAGACATGACTTCCCTTGAGGACTAAGGCCTACATAGAATATTTGAATAATTTGGTATGTAAGAATTCCGTGGTGAGGACATTCTCTTTGATACTCTTTGTATCGCTCCGATGCTTCATAGAGGTTCTCACTAGGCCTTTGTTTAAAACTTTGAATCAAATCTCTAACCTCCACCGTTTTCTTTTGTGGATAGAAACTCCTTGGTCACTTCGTTTCATGTCCTTAGAGAATTCGGCTTGAACTCCTTGTCTAGCCATTCTAAGGCATGCCCTATGAGGGAAAAGGGAAAGAGCATGAGGCGGATGAATTCTTGGGAAATTCCATTCACCTTGAAAGTATTGCAATATTTTTCAAATTCCTTGAGATGATTTAGTGGGCTTTCATGCTTGGTGTTGTAGGTGGAACAATTTCACACTCAAATCTATATGCACCGGGAATCCCCAATTCTTTCAACGCCACCCTTTGATTTTCTCCCATTCTTGCTTGTTCTTCTTGTTGTGGTTCTTCTTCACTTGAAGCGCTAGAACTCAAAGATCGTCTAGCTACCCTTAACCTTGCAATAGTCCTTTTAATCTTCGAATCAAATGGAACTAGTGAATTACCACGTGCTCTATGCATATAATCTCAAAATAAATGATTAGTAGCATGGCTACAAGTGTAGCCTACAAAAAAAAAATCTTTTTGTTTTTTCAATTAAGGATGAAATAGAGTCAACAACTATAACAAAGCACCAAAATCATTCCCCAACAACGGAGCCATTTTAACGAAAAGATAATAATGTAGGTCGTTTTCTACCCTTTCGTAGGGCAAAACTAAATTTATAAACACTCGACCAACCTAATACTTGTATATGGTAAGTCAAGGGTCGAACCCAAAGGAATGAGTTGGTGTAAGCTATAGCCTAGGTCAAGCTACTTTAAAGATTGTAAAAAGATCTTTTTGGCTACTAAGGTATCGAGAAACCAAGATAAATCGAGAAATTTAATCTACTAAACACTTGGGATATAGTTTCCACATGAAAGCTCAATGATTGTGCTAATTGGTGGATCACTCAATGAATTCAAACATTACAAATATCAATGAATAGTTGCAATCAATGGAATCTAAAAGCTATCTCCTATAAGCCAAACTAGGGTTCACTATGAATGGCAATCAAGGAAAATCACAATCAAATTCAATCAATTAAAGCAATTCTAAACACAAGGGTTCATGTCATTGAAAATTGCAATGCAATCTAGATTATTCTTATAGGTTGATCACTAGTCTAATTAATCACATGCACAACTATGTCAACTAATTTAACTTCAACAATTCGATCAATCAAGGATCATGAACTAGCAAAAATCATCAATCTAGCATGCTTCCCCTTCTCCCTGGCAAATAATCTACTCATTAATTATGGCGAAATTGAAAAACAAAACAAATTCAATCACAAACATATTTAGTTCATGTTTAATAAAGAAGAAATTCAATCATTCAACAAATTCTAAAGCAAAAAATATAATTAAAACCAAACATTCAAGAATTAAAGAAAATTACTATAAAAGTAAATTCAAAGGAAAGAAATCTCACAAGCTTTCAATGATTTGAAGAAGAAATCCAAGATAAAGTTGAAATAAAAGATCAAATTCAAGTACAATCAAGTAATCCTAAGTTTCTCTCTCTACTATTTCTGGAAAATAAGTGTCAAGTACAAAAATAAGTCGTCTCCCCCAAAAAAAAAGTCAAAAGCTATAAATAGAAAATCGAGCCAAGGGGATCAGGGCTTCTGGTGCGTGCGCACCACTGAGGCCCTACGCGCACGAACAGTGAGGTCCGCGCGAGCGCACCCCTGCTGTGGTGCTCATGACTTGCCTACTTCGCTTGCTCCCGAGTATCCCTATCATCGGTGCACTAGAGGTGATGCCTGCGAGAAAGGCAGCTCTTTCATCTTCTAAACACTTGAACACTTCAAGGCGAAGCATTGCTTCCAAGGTCCTCGTGCTTGCGGAGCTAGCTTTAATTGCATGTTTCGATTCTCGAACTTAGCTCCATCACTCCTAGTCTAATTAATCACATGCACAACTATGTCAACTAATTTAACTTCAACAATTCAATCAATCAAGGATCATCAACAAGCAAAAATCATCAATCAAGCATGCTTCCCCTTCTCCCTGGCAAATAATCTACTCATTAATCATGGTGAAATTGAAAAACAAAACAAATTTGATCACGAACATATTCAGTTCATGTTTAATCAAGAAGAAATTCAATCATTCAACAAATTCTAAAGCAAAGAATATAATTAAAACCAAACATTCAAGAATTAAAGAAAATTACTATAAAAGTAAATTCAATGGAAAGAAATCTCACAAGCTTTCAATGATTTGAAGAAGAAATCCAAGATCAAGTTGAAATGAAAGATCAAATTCAAGTACAATCAAGTAATCTTATGTTTCTCTCTCTACTCTTTCTGGAAAATAAGTGTCAAGTACAAAAATAAGTCGTCTCCCCAAAAAATGAAAGTCAAAAGCTATAAATAGAAAATCGAGCTAAGGGGATCGAGGCTTCTGGTGCGTGCGCACCACTTAGGCCCTGCGCTCACGAGGGGAAAACTAGGTCGTTATCTAATCTTCCCTCGGTCAAACTAAATTTATAAACACTTAACAAACCCTAATACGAGTATAGAGGCAAGTCAAGGGTCGAACCCAAAAGAAACGGTAATGTTCAAGCACTTTCAATTATGCGCCTAAGCTAGGTCGAAGACGAAGGTAAGAGAGAATACTAACAACTAACAAAACAAGTAACCAAGGAAATAAAACACTAGGAACGGGGATCAACAAGTAATCATGTCAATTGCAACAACTTGGGAAGCGCATGCCAATCAAAGGTTGTGAGGACTAATGATAAGAGCAATCAATAGGAATCAAAGAGCTATCTCCTAATTGTTAAGCTAGGGTTCACTATGAATAACAAACTAAGAGAATCACAATCAAAACCAATCAATAATTGCAATTCCTAAATCAATTGTTCATGTCATTAGCAATTACAATGCAATCTAGCATAATTCTCAAGGCCTAATTGAATTACACACATTCAAACCTTCACTAATCACTTTAATCTCAACAATCAATCAACACAATTCCCAAATTAATCACAATTAATCAATCATACAAGTTTCACTCAATTCCTAGCCAAACAACTATTCAAGAATCATCATCTATCAACTAACAACTATGGAAATCAAGAATCAACAAAATATCAAGAACAATTACACAAATAAAGCATCAAACATCAAAATTAAACCAAACAAACATGAAATTAAACAAAGCAATAAGGTGAGATAGAGTTAAGAACGCTCATTGATAATAGAGAAGATCTTGAACACAATTGTCACCCTTGTGTCTTCAATCTCTCAATCACCATTGAAATCCTTCACTTTCTCTCTCTAAAACTACTCCTAATCTAGCCTAATCTAGAGAGAGAAGCACTCAACCTAAGAGAGAGAACTATTCTAAGACTAAGAATTATGTGAATGAATGATAATAAAAACCCCCAAAAACAATATATAAACAAAAGGAGAAATGAAACTTAAAATCGTAAAAGACCCAGAATTCCGCGCCCTCGGAGAAATCGGCCGCGCCCGCGGACACCCTGAAAGCCGCGCCCGCGGCAAAAGCCTGCGCCCGCGGCTAATCCCCTACTCCCAAAGCTCAATCAGGGGGCCGCGGTCTCTCTGAGACGGAGCGCCCTCTCCAAGTTTCCCGCGCCCGCGGGGCAGCCGCGGGAAGTTCCTGCCAAAATCTGGCCATTTGTGCTTCTTGAGCCCGCGCCCGCGGCTTCACAGACCCGCGCCCGCAGCCTGCTGGCAATACCTTAAAGACCTCTCCGAGGCCTCTCCAAGGCCTCTCTAAGTCCTCTCTAGCCAAATGCTTCTTCCTTGCTTGGTCATTAAGGTCTCAACTTGATTCCTTTGCAAAGGTGATTCTCCAAGTACCTACATAAGCAAACAAAGAAAGGAAATAAAAGGGAAAAGGAGCCAAATAAAAGGAAAACACGAGAAAAACACGAGAACCATAAAGAAAATAGGAGAAAGAGAAACTAAAGGAAAAAGGACCAAAAATAAGAGAAGAAAGCATGAAAAAGGGAAAGAAATAACCCTAAAAGACTACCCTATGAGTTCCATAAATGACACTCATCACACGCGCACACCAGGGTTTGCGCGCACGCACAATGAGGTCCGCGCGCGCACCCTTGATGTGGTGCTCATGGCCTGCCTCCTTCGCTTGCTCCCGAGCATCGCCATTATCGGTGCACTAGAGGTGATGCCTGCGAGAAGGGCAGCTCTTTTATCTTCTAAACACTTGAACACTTCAAGGCGGAGCATTTCTTCCAAGGTCCTCGTGCTTGCGGAGCTAGCTTGAATTACATGTTTGGATTCTCGAACTTAGCTCCATCAACCTCCTTAAATGCTTTAGAGCTTCCTCCCTGGTAATCAAACCTTGGAAAGCTCATCACACCAACAAAACAAGTCAAAGAAACAAAGAAGCGAGAGAAATTGTTAAGAAATGAATAAAATAACATGAAAACCATCAAAAGCATGCATTTCTCTAAACTTACACGCAAAACGAGCATTATTATGTATAAATAAGATCGACATAAAAGACTAACAACGAGTATAAAACTACAAAGAAAACCTAGCCTAAGAGTGCCATAAATGACACTCATCATCTACTCGATCGGGCCCGGCTGCCCTTAGGCTCCAAAAGTTGACTTTATTTTTGGGCTTTTACTCATTGGGCTTCCTTTAATTGCATGCTTGGCTTGAGAGATCTTTTACCAAAATGGCTAATTCTACAAAAGTACTTACCAAAACGGCTAATTATAAATTTTAATTCCAAAACTAGCTAAATTATTGATTTGGAAGAAAAACTATTTATTATTTCTTTATTTCTTTAGTTTTTTATTTTATTTTAATTTGTCTGTTTAGGTTTATTTTTAATTTTTTTTTTGTTTTTAATTTGTTGAAAAATTTGAAGGCCATTAATTGATAATCATGCCTTTTCACGACTACTTGGCAGCTTGCCACGAACCATGTTATTAGATATAACATATCTAGTGACATAATCAATAAACTTATCTTTGTTACCAAACTCTTGACCCTTGTGTAATTTATAATCAAGGCTAATATCTAAAGAAGAACTAAATTAATAATTATTACTTGTATTTATTATCATATCTATACTATATATTAAAAGATCCCTGTATAGCGACACATCATCATTCAACAACCTTTAACATCTTGCCACATCATCATCCAATGATCTTAATTAAAAATGCATACAATGAGATTTGAGCCCCTGACCTCATTGAATGGAAACCAAATGCGTTACAATCTTAGCTAGAATTAATTCATGCTTTATTAATCCAAATTTATATATAAACACATACATGTATTAAAATGTAAAATAAAAACAACAAAAAATCCAAAATAAATTATTAATGTCAATGTATTCTAATTTACCTATGTTAAAAAAATTAATAAGTCTTGTAAAGCTACTAATATAAAAACGATATTATTCAAAGTATTAATCAGGGCAAAGCTTGGGTTGCACACTAGTTAAAAGTGAAAAGGATCAATAAAATCTTAATGTGAGGGCTCTTCATATTCAAATTCAAACTCAGATTCAAGAACTTCTAAATTATTATTCTCATCAACATTTTTTATTATCTCATTTGAGCATTGGAACCTCATTAGCCACTATATCCGAGATAAGCTAAGATGATCCGTATTCACATTAGAGGAGCAAGAATGGCTTACAAGATCAAGCAATTGAGAATAGTTCTTTGAACATATTCATTTTCTGCCATTATATAGCACATATAATATATGTACGCTTGATCTTTTATGCACATTAAACTCAACAATATTCAAAATTAGCCGATGTTAGCAAAAGCATACAATGAGAAGACATGAAAAAATGAAAAAATTCTTCAGTTTTAAATCCCTTATCATCGTATAATTTGTGGTTATTGTTTTAATAGAACAATACTACTCAAAAATCCTTTTTGTGATACATTGTAGAAAAAGTTTAGGTTTTGTTTTGTTTTATAATTTTTTTTTATAATGAAGTTAGATTTTATTATGAGCGACTGTTTGCGCAAGGCTTTTAAAAATAAAAACAAAAAACTACAATTTAAAAAAAAAACCCAAAAAAGTAGCCTGTTTAAAGGAAATTAAGAAATAGACAATATCCTTCTAAGTCAACAATAATATAGCTAGTTTTGGAATTAAATTTTATAATTAGTCGTTTGGTAAATACTTTAATAAAATTAGCCATTTTGGTAAAAGATCCTGGCTAGAGCATCTAATTAGTCGTGGCCTTTATTAGAGTCTCAAATATTGATCCTCTTTACTTGAACCAAGCTCTTAATCACCAAAATAAATTATTTTAACTCGGTCTTTGGCTTAAAATATTCTGTTAAAAATACAATCCAACTCCAATATCTTTGTAGTGGCTCAATAAGTTCTGGAATTACAATAATTCTTCAAATTCCTACAAAATAATACAACTCTACAAAAATACTAGAAAACGTATATTAGTAATAAAAAATAGCTTTGCAAAGATCAAATAAGCACATATATGACCATGGGACGAGGAATAAAAATATATATATAATACACTCATCAACGCTTTATTTTTTCAAAAATTCCGGCATGTAATCGGTCCTGATATTATTGCTTACGTTCAGAAATGGTGGAAAGGAGAAATTAACGGCAATAAATAACACTTGCATTGTTCTTATTCCGAAATGTAATGATTCAAAATTTATTTTGGAATTTAGACCTATAAGTTGTTGCAATGTTATTTATAAAATTATTTCAAAATTTTTTTTTTTTTGGGGGGGGGGGGGATCTATGAATCAAAGTGCTTTTGTTTGGTAGAGATTGATAACTAATAATACTATTGTAGCGTTTGAGATTTTCCATGCAATGAAAAGGGGAGGTGAAGGGATGGATGGTAATATTGCAATGAATTTAGACATGAACAAGGCCTATAATTAAGAATGGGGTTCTTAAGAACAAGTCATGCTGAAATTGGGTTTTTCGATTAGTCGGATTCACCGGGTTATGTGTTGTGTCAATAGTGTCTCCTTTAATTTTCAGATCAATGGTCGAATTTAAAGGTCTGTGATTTAAGGGGGTTTCCGCAAGGCGACCCTATTTCTCCGTACTTACTCCTGTTATGTGCGGATGCTTTTTCAACTTTATCACAATGACAGCCAAACAGAAGCTCATTCATGGAGCTTGAATATGCAGGAATGCTCTCCGGGTTTCACATCTATTTTTCGTCGAAGATAGTCTACTTTTTTTCAGAGCTAGTACGCAAGAATGCTCAACTATAGGTAATATCATTAGCTCATACGAGAGAGTATCGGTTAAGAAAGTCAATTTAAGCAAAACAGAAGTGTTCTTTAGCATAATGGTATGTACAACTCGAAGACGTGAAATTATCATAGTTTGGGGGTTCATGAAGTTGATTGACATGAGAAATACCTTGTTTGCCAAATATAAATTGAAGATCGAAAAAGGTGATTTTTAGAGAGTTGAAAGAAAGACTATGAAAGAAATTGCAGGGGTGGAAAGAACAGTTGTTGTCTCGAGTCTCGACCGAGCAAGGAAGTCATGATTAATGCGGTAGCACAACAATCTTGACGTATATGATGAGCATCTTCAAGCTTCCGGATGGCTTTATTGATAAGATTCACTCAATGTTAGCCCATTTTTGGTGGGGATCTACGGAGTCTGTGAATAAGATGCATTAACAAAGGAGGGAGCTACTATGTCGGCTTAAGGCTCTAGGGAGTATAGGATTCTGGAATCTCAAATGTTTCTGTTCAGGGTAAAAATACCCCATATACATAGACCAGCCCCGTAGCGACATGTTTCCCAATGAAAGGGTGACACGTGTCACTATGGGAAGACGCCGCGTATTCAGGTTCAAAACACTCCTATGCTTGGGCCAATCCTGTAGCGACACGTGTCCCAATGAAAGGTTTACATGTGTCACTATGGGAAGATGCCACGACTTTAGGGCACATAAAACCCTTGAAATCAGCATTAAAACGGCCTTATTACATCATGGCCTAAATTCCAAGATATATTCCTAAAAGCCGCAAAACGGCGCCCCCATGTTACACGTGGCATTGCGTGATTGCGCAGCCAATCACGTCACGTAATTCTAGGTTACAAACCCTAAAGGAGCACAAATTCCCACCCCTAAAAATACCCCAATCATTTTTGATATGAGGGGTGGATTACGATATTACAAGCAAGAGCATTAAATAACTTTAACTTCTCTCTACTTTCTCTCTCTAGCCTTTTCCGTTTCTGATCACTAACTTGATCGTCGGAGGGGAATATTTCGGTAAAGGAATATTCATTCTTTTGCAGGTGTCTCAGTCTCTTTGCTAGAAGAGTGTGACCAGCATCCGAGGAAATCTAAAAATCACCCAAAACATTTGGCTCCGTCTGTGGGGATACTCGTCCGTTATGGCAATAGATGGTCAGAAACCTAATCCCGGCCCTTGTCCAGGCGAGGACGGCTATGTAGAGGACATAATCCCTATAATCCTTACCAGCGATCCGCTGATCGCCTCATTTCAAGAGGTCGATGAACCTCCTGTTACCGCAGCCTGTCTGAAGGCCGCGCTAAACAAACTTCGAAAGGAGTTTAAGAGCAACAAAGTTTCTACCTCTAGGCAGCCGCCCAGGAAGGAGGGGTAAATAGCTCCAAAGAAAGCTCAAAACAAAGAAACCAATGCAACAGATGCTGGGAGCAACCCATTTCGTTGGTCGAATGGAAGGTCTGTCAGGGTGCCACGGACGAATTTCTGTAATCTTATGGCAAAAACCCAGTCGGCTGGGGGGAGAGGTAGACGGCCTCGAAGAGAAGAGCCTAAGCCGTCCAGAAGATGGAAAGATGTAAGGGACTACCTCCGGTATAAGCAGCGAGATCGTGCCGCTTACTGAGACACGGCCTCAACCCCCACTATGTCGGATGAATTTTCCAACTACTTTTTAATCAGCATAGCAATTCGGCCATCTCCAGCAGGAGTCAAGCTGTGCGGACTCAAACCCCCATTCAAGTGCAACCGCCTCAGTATATGCCTCCAGAGGGTCTTAACGGCATTCTGCAGCCGAGCCCCCAGGTTTTCGGACAATATGGGTCATTCAGTCAGACTCCTTATCTGGCTGGACAGCCTATGCAGCCTCAGCTAATTAATTGGCAGATCGATGCGATTGCTGGTTCTTGGAAATAAGCCGCCTCCGTTTTCGCATGATATTTTAACTACTCCTCCACCGCCGAAGGTGAAGAGTGTACTCGTGGGAGCCTATGATGGCATGGGCAGCCCAGAGGAACACATCACCTCGTACAGGAACCTGATGTACTTACAAAGTGTAAATGATGCTACCTGGTGCAAATGTTTCTGGCCACTTTGAAAGGTGTGGCGCAGGATTGGTTCAATAGCCTTTCGGGCGGCTGTATCAATTGCTTTACTACTCTTAGTTTGTTGTTCGTGGGAAATATTTCTTACAACATACCACCTCGAAAGACAAGTCTTAATTTGGCAACAATTGTTCAATGAAAAAATTAGGGCCTACGGTCATACGTCCAGCGATTTAACCAAGAAAAAGCCCAAATTCATAATATGCCGGATGAAATGGCCTACTCTGATTTTCTCCGGGGATTAAAGCTGAGAGGCTCGGCTTAGTATAGGAACAAGAACAAGTGTTGTCATTACCACAAGGACGTGGGACATGACAGGAACGATTGCATCAATTTGAAGAGATTGTTGGACAAGCTAACCGAGAAGGGCATGCTGAACTCTTATGTGATGAAATCCAAGTTCACATATACCCGGACAGACAACACGTCCGAGAAAAAGAAGAAAAGTGATAAAGATGATAGGAATAGTACCGATTCGGTCTTTGTGGCCGTGATATCGGAGGGTTTTGCCTCAAGCCGCCCAACCATGAAGGGAATTAAGCAGAATGCCTGGAACTTGGGAAATGTTATGCAGGCGGACGCTGTAAAAGCTGAGCCATTCCCCAAGGTAACTGTGTCTGAAGCTGACCGGGGGGAAGTCAAAGCCCTGCACAATGACCCAAGGGTGTTCTTCATGAAGATAGCCAATTTAATGGTGGGCCGAATACTGATAGATGGGCAGCTCATTCGATATCATCAGTTTGGCCGCCCTGAAAAATTTAAAGTTCCCAGAAGACGCTCTGCAGGACATAACTCACCCCTTGGTGGGATTTGGAGGAAATATCATTCACCTAGTCGGACAGAAAGATCTGACAGTCCGATTTAGGAAGAAAGGAGAAAGAAGGGACATGGTTGTTTGATTCCTGGTGGTCAAGGAGTTGACTGGCTACAATGTCATACTCGGTCGTCCCACCCTAAATGCTACAAAGGCTATGATCGTCCCCCATTTAATGCTGTTAAAGTTTGAACGATCGGACGGAAAGATAGGTTCGATTCAGGGAAGTTAGAAAATGGCAAAGGAGTGCAACCAGTTAGCTATTAAGCCAACGATTCACGGACAAGGAAAGTTGACTGAGTTAAAAAGGGAAGAACCCCTACTCCAAGCATACCAGGTAGGCCAGAAGCGAAAGCAAGTCATGGCCGACCAAGCATAGCAACTAATGGTTGTTGGCCGGGCCGTTGAATTGAGACCCCAGTCGGCCGACAACCAACAGGATATAGCGCTTGACCCCAATCAGCCCAGTCGGACGGTCAGTGTCGGCACTAAAGCTGTGGGTCTGCTTGGAGATGAGTTGGTTCAGCTGTTGAGAGAATTCAAGGATGTTTTTGCATTCGAAGTTAGAGAAATGTTGGTTATAAGCCTTAACCTTGTCGTGCACAAGTTGGCTGTGAACCCAGCCGTTAAACCTCTCCGCCAGAAGAAGAGAAATCATGGAGAAGAGAGGAATCAGGCGGCCGCAACTAAGGTGAAAAATCTGCTAGACGCTGGTTTCATTCGGCAATGTTATTACCCAAATTGGGTGGCTAATGTGGTACTTGTAAAAAAGCCGAATGAAACATGGAGAATGTGCATGGACTATACCAATTTGAACAAGGCTTGCCCTAAGGATAGCTTTCCCTTGCCAAAGATTGACCGTTTGGTTGATTCTACGGCCAGGCATGCCCTCATGAGCTTTATGGACGCATACTCCGGTTTCCATAAAATTCCTCTATGGGAAGAAGATCAAGAGAAGACCGCATTTGTGACTGAACAGGGGTTGTATTGCTACAAGGTAATGATGTTCGACCTCAAAAATGCCCCTGTAACTTTTCAGCGACTTGTCTGTTGGGGTTTGGTGAGTCCGACACACCGCGAAAACAACCCCGACCCAAGGAACCACTCGTAATTAATAAAACCATAAAGCATAAATAAATAAACACAAGAAAAGGAAAAACGAATCATACCCTTGAAGCGAGCTTCGCCCTCTAAAAACGGGCTCTTACTTGAAAGCCTTGAGCACCGCAAATGTCGTGCCTCCAACGGTATCCACCCACAAAGGACGAACATGACTTTTTAGGTTCGCTACCTTGGAGTTAGCAAGGTCCGACCAAAACCCAAGTGTTAATGGAGTTTAAGAGTTTTTCCCAAAATATGGAATGCTCTTTCTAACTCCCAGTCAAGCACTTTACTCCAAATCCCAAGGTTGGTATTTATAGAGGAAAGTATGAGTGGGAATTTCTATCCCATTAATGTGGGATCATGAAATTCCACAAATTATTTTTAAAATATATTAAATTAAAATTGCAAACTAATAATAAATCTACAAGTGGCATTACCATGTGAAATGGGTTGGTGAGGACTTCATGAAGAGTAGGGGACCATACTTGCTCCCCACTCAATACTCTCCTTGTGCCACATGACCTTACCCACTTGCTCCCATATTCCTCAAGCTTCCCCATAGCCCAGCCCAAGCCCAGCCCCGCACCAAGATGCGGGCTGCTGTTGTGCGCGTAAGCCACGCACTTGGTGCAGGCTTGCAGCTGTGCGTGGCTGCTAGTGCGTGCGCTGCTAGCACGCCTAGCTTGCGGCAACTAGCTGCTGCACGCACCACGTGCACGCGGCTGCTAGCTGCTGCTGTGCGTGGCTGCTAGCATTGTGCGCTAGCACGCACCTAGCCAGCCATGCTAGGCTCGGCTTGGTGCGCTTGCGCCACCTATTCTTGGACATTTTTGCCCCTAGCATTCGGATGCTCGGGGCATTCCGATGCTAGGGTATTTTGGGAATATGGTCGATTTATTATTATTTTGCGCATCTCGTCTTTTTATTATTTTTGACTTGACTTCCGACGATCGGTTTCAACGCTCCAAGCTCGAATTACCGACGTCTAAATATTTAACACTCGGCTACGAATTAATTTTTTCCGAATTAATTTGTCGAGTCGTTTCGTATAATTTGCTTGGGTGTTACCCGAAGGGTTCAGTCAAGATTAAGCTATAATATTAATTATATTAATATAACTGATCGGAAGCGGCCTCCACCCAGGCATTCCGATCACTTGACCTTACTGAATATATTAGCTTTCTAATAATTCTGAACCCGCTATTAGAATAATACACTTGTTCGAAGGACACCATTCCTTTCAATCTCCCACTTGTCCTTCCGGACAAGTGTGTATTTAATGTATAACCCCTTTCCTATGTCTCTTCATGTCTCATCATGAACTACAGAGTAAGATTACTCGTCATCTCTGTTATATCGGACAAGTGTGTATTTAGTGTATAACCTTCACGAACGACTATATTAGATATGGTTATGTCTATCTAATGTCGCACAAATCTGAACCGTTTCATAAATTTAAGGAATTTCAGAACGAAGTTGAAAACCAACTCGGCAAGAAAATCAAAGCGCTTCGATCGGATCGAGGTGGGTCACACCTTTGTTCCGATTCATGGGTATTAGATACCGGATGTGGCTCAAACCTTTGTTCCGATTCACAGGCACTAAGGAACACTAGGAGGCTAGCGAAGGGAGAGATCGAGCTGCAGGTAGGAAATGGAGAAAGGATTGGTGCTATATCCGTAGGATCTCTTAGTTTGTCTTTGCCCACGGGGCTAGTTTTGGAACTTGACAATGTTTATTGTGTTCCCAACATTACCAAAAACATCATTTCAATTTCGGCGTTGGACGCCAAAGGTTTTGAATTTCGAGTTAAGGACCAATTATGTTCATTTTATCTCGATAATGTTTTATATTGTACGGCACATTCAGAAAATGGTCTTTATGTGTTATCTCTAGATAACGAAATTTATAACGTTAATAATCCTGCAAAGAAAGCTAAGACTACACCGTCTAGTCAAACTTACTTGTGGCATTGTCGTCTTAGCCACATTAACATGAAACGCATCAAGAAGCTTCTTCAAGAAGGTATTCTTGACTCATTTGATTTAGATTCCTTTGAGAATTGCAAAGGATGTTTATTAGGAAAGATGATAAAGCAACCATTCTCCAAGTTGGGAGAAAGGGTCGGTGACTTGTTGGGACTAATACACACCGATGTATGTGGGCCAATGAGTACACCCGCAAGGAGTGGTTATCGGTATTTCATAACCTTCACGGACGACTATAGTAGATATGGTTATGTCTATCTAATGTCGCACAAATCTGAATCGTTTGATAAATTCAAGGAATTTCAGAACGAAGTTGAAAACCAACTCGGCAAGAAAATCAAAGCGCTTCAATCGGATCGAGGTGGTGAATATTTGAGCCAAGAATTCGATGACCATCTGAAAGAACATGAAATACTTTCAGAGTTGACACCACCGGGAACTCCTCAATGGAATGGAGTATCTGAAAGGAGGAATCGAACCCTGTTAGACATGGTCTAATCGACTATGGGTCTTAGTGAACTTCCAATCTCTTTCTAGGGACATGCACTTTTAACTGCGGCACTTACACTGAATCGTGCTCCGTCAAAGGCAGTGGAAAAGACTCCATATGAATTATGGACAAATAAACTTCCAAGGTTGTCTTTTCTCAAGATTTGGGGATGCGAAGCATATGTCAAGAAACTCATTTCTGACAAACTTCATCCAAAATCTGACAAGGTTTACTTTGTGGGTTATCCAAAAGAAACCAAATTGTATTATTTCTACAACAAATCCGAGAACAAAGTGTTTGTTGCTCGTGATGGTGTCTTTTTGGAGAAGGAGCATCTCTCCAAAATGACAAGTGGGAGGAAAATCTAACTCGGCGAGGTTCGAGAGGACGAGCAACAAGGACAAGTTGACAATCAAAGTGCTCACGAAGCATCTGTTGACATTGGTCAAAGTCAAAATATGCAAAGTCAAACTGACAATGCAAATGCTCAGTCCATTACCCTACGTAGGTCAACTCGGCCAATATCTCAACTTGACAGATATCTCGGTGTTGTATTAACCGAAGATCTAGACATCCTAGTAGTGGATGGAGATGAGCCGGCAACCTACAAGCAAGCTATGACGAGCCCCGACTCTGCAAAATGGCAAGAGGCCATGAAATCCGAAATGGACTCCATGTTTGAAAATCAAGTATGGGACTTGCTTGATTTACCCATAGGTTACACACCTATCGGATGTAAATTAATTTTCAAGATGAAAACCGACAAAGATGGAAATGTATTCATTTACAAAGCAAGGCTGGTAGCAAAAGGTTACAGGCAAATTCACGGCGTTGATTATGATGAAACCTTTTTCTCCAGTAGCTATGCTTAAGTCCATTCGAATTCTTCTAGCGATTGCTGCATAATACAATTATGAAATATGGAAGATGGACGTCAAAATCGCCTTCCTCAATGGAATTTTGGAAGAAACTGTGTACATGACACAGCCTGAAGGTTTTTCCGACCAGAACAAGCTTAAGAAGGTATGCAAGCTTAAGAAGGTATGCAAGCTTAAGAAGTCCATTTATGGATTAAAGCAAGCAAGTAGAAGTTGGAATCTGCGATTTGATGAAGCCATCAGTAAGTTTGGTTTTATCAAGAATCTAGATGAGTCTTGTGTCGCCTTGATGAAGACATCGCCTTCCTAGTCTTATATGTCGATGACATTTTGCTCATTGGAAATAGCATTCCGTTGTTAGAGTCTGTAAAGCTTGGCTCGGGAAATGTTTTTCAATGAAAGACTTGGGAGAGGCTCAGTACATACTAGGCATCAAGATCTATAGGGATAGATCAAAGAGGATGATAGGAATGAGTCAAAGTACTTACATCGATAAGGTACTAGCTCGATTCCAAATGGAAGGAGCCAAGAGAGGGCACCTACCCATGTCACATGGCATATCCTTAAGCAAGAAGCAGTGTCCGAAGACACCTGATGAGCGAGAAAAGATGAGTCGTATTCCATATGCTTTGCTTATTGGATCGACCATGTATGCCATGAGATGTACTAGGCCGAATGTATCGTATGCCTTGAGTGCTACGAGCCGATACCAATCAGACCCAGGAGAGGCGCATTGGACTGCGGCCAAGAATATTCTGAAGTACCTGAAAAGGAACAAGGATAAATTCCTGGTCTATGGCGGTAAAGATGAATTGGTTGTTGAGGGATATACCGACGCAAACTTCCAGACAGACAGAGACGACTCCAAGTCAAAATCGAGATACATATTCTATCTCAATGGAGGAGCGTTTAGTTGGAAGAGTGCAAAGCAAAGCACAACCGTTGATTCTACAACTGAAGCCGAGTATTTGGCAGCGTCTGAGGCAGCCAAGGAGGCAGTTTGGATTCGCAAGTTCATTGATGAACATGGTGTTGTACCCTCCATGAAGGGTCTAGTAGACCTCCATTGTGACAACAATGGAGCTATTGCTCAGGCTAGAGAGCCACGAGAACATCAGAAGGTCAAACATGTCAAGAGGAGATTTCACATGATTTGAGAATGGAAGACATAGGGTGAAATCAGAATTTGCAAAGTGGGAACGGATGACAATGAAGCCGATCCACTTACTAAACCCTTTGTCTCAAGTGAAGCACAACAAACACATTGAGGCAATGGGAATCAAGCATGTCGCGAACTGGCTTTGATTTCCATATTATAGTGTTTTAATTAAATTTTGGACAATGTTAATAAAAAGAACTATGAAGAACCATTTAGTTTTTGGAGTAATTAAAATTTTTCATGCAATTTAATTCACTCCGTCTCTATTTAATTGTGGTTTAAAATTAAATAATAAGTCCATTCGATTTTAATAAATATTCAAAATAGGGTATCAAGTCAATGGCTTGGATAAAGAAACACCTATTAAGTGAACATTGAATATTTTAATCGAAAATTATCCCTAATCAAGGTCCTATTTTTTGTGGACGATTAATGACCATTAGAGATTAGTGTGTAGTATGATTTATAGCACCGTTGCTTGTGCTATGAGGATATAAATCATTTGACAGGTATTGGTTTAGAACCATACTGGATCGACCTATGAGAATATTTTAAGAGATTTAAAATCGTCATAAGTATTTTTCTATTTATTACTATCGGAACTCTTTTCCTTGACCATGAGTAGTGGGAGGTCTCTTGTTTGAGTACTAGTCCGCTTTGGTATCCGCCAAACGTCTGCCATAACTGGGGATTATAACGATAGATATCGGGCGGCTAGGTCCTCTTAGTAAGAGAAGCTACATTACAAGACTAGAAAAGTCCCCCTACTAACCATAGGGAACATGTTTTGCAAAGATAGGCGTCCACTTGAATTTTTAGGCGGACGAAAGCAGTCGGCAAAAATCCTAATATCTTCTTACGCATCAACGCAAGTAAAAATCCGAGGAGGCGGCCGATTTCGTATGAGCCACCCCCTCTAAGGGGAAAATGTTAAGGGTAAAAATACCCCATATACGTGGACCAGCCCCGTAGCAACACATGGCCCAATGAAAGAGTGGCATGTGTTGTAGGGAATTATAGGTACTACGCAGCGGAAATAAACATGAATCATATTCATACAGTACCTAATCCCAAGATCTAATGCATAACACATAAAGAACATATAATCGTACCTTTGAAGCATGATTTCACGTGCGATCAAGCAAGAACAATGGTAGATAAAGAACCTCAAGCGTGATTCCTCTACTTGGTCCACGGGCACATATTAAGACCTCCACTAATGCTAGTTAGTTGCAATTGAACCCTTCAATTGACCTTCTATAAAGAAGTGCGAGCAACGAACCACCATGAACCACCACACGCGCCACCAAGGTGGCCGGCCATACGAACGAGGGGAGGAGAGAGATAGCCGTGATATAGAGAGAGGAATTAGGGTCTTTGGGATTGGTTGCTTTGACGTCAAAATTCACTGTGTGTGAATTATGACTGCTTGGTTGCAACCCTAGGCATGGATCTTATTTATAGATCTCATCTCTAAATAAGAGCTCATGTCAAAAGCCCAAAACTTATTTCCAATCTAACTATGCTAGCCCAATCCATTTCATGATTAGTTAATTGCTCATGAGGCCCATTAATATGCCTCTAACTTGCTTAACCCAATACCCTTGTGTGTGACCTCATAGGATCCATTCTAGCGGGCTTTGGACCATTTGACTAGCCCAAAAATCATCTCTCATAGTCTAGCAACAGATGATGACGCCCCAAGAGAACGAACTTATTATCTCCATAATAGTGATCCTTGATATATCTAGTAATTGCACTTATCGAAGACACAACTCCTTCAATCTCCCACTTGTCTGAGACAAGTGCGCAATATTCAAATTCCTTAAGTCAATGTGTGTCGATTTGATAATATGATTACATCTCATGTCGCGATCATATTAGTCTACAAATCTTTTCTTGAAAACTGAGTGAGAATTACAAAACAAACTGTTACTATGTAATCCATTTGAGCACGACCATGCATTTTCTGAATTCTCCCTCTCCAAGAGGTCAAGACACATTCCTAATTAAATAGGTAGACTCAATTCAATCTTGTGGCAACCAAAGCTTCCACTCAACTTCTGAAATAATCGGGAAACACCCTTTATAATCTCCAGTTACGGGCAGACGTTTGAGTGTACCACAGCCATAACATCCATTGAATGAAATCAATGTTCCACTCATGTCAAAGGAATCCACTAATATATCCGGAAGCTCTATACTTGAACTTCAAAGTAGGTCTATAGTTCGATCATGCATCATTCATGCATATCCATGTGATTGACCAAGCCTCACTATGCTCCTATAGCCCATGAAACTGCGCTATCCAATCAATCTTACATGCTAGTCCATGAATTGAAATCATTTATGTCCAGTTTAATGATTCCGAACTAGGAACTTAAATAATATATGAATTTAGTTCACCTGTGGGGTTTCATTCACCATGATAAGCCCATCAATTCATAATTATTTTGGACATTTTATTTAATCTTGAAACCACGATTAAATAAGATTGAAACTTTGTTTCAATTGATAAACATAATTCTGCAAATGAATGTATTTCATATGTAACTTGTTTTTCTCCAAAAACAAATACAACTTCTAATTACATCATTTGCCTCAATCCAATTTCATTAGCATGGTTCTCATGCTTTTGAAATGGAAGGGGTTTAGTAAGTAGAGTTCATGAGACATTCTCATAAACATGAATTTTGCAATTTCTAAATTTTATAATCATTTTCATCTCCATACACTAAGAATTTTCCTTCGTCCTTTCACAAGGAACTTAGAAATTACTAATTTGTATTCCAACATTACATTGGATTTCGACTGAAATCTATCATCACTTGTTCTTAAAACATGTGAATCAAATAGACGAGTATAGTCCATGACCTGCATGATGCATCCTTTGCAAACTGCATAAGGATCATCACTCAAGACCTTAATTTCATCAAACTTTCTCAAAGTATTGAATCAATAAGCAATGTGTCATGTTACATGGGATTGAAACTCCTTTCAATATAACGTTGAACTTTATAAGAATCTTATCAATATAAGTTTCTTAACCAAGCTAAAACATCCATCAAAACCTATCTCTATAGATTTTGAATCCCAAATGTACTCATCTTCTTCTTCAAGATTTCCATACAAAATGCATTAGCCATCACTTGACCCTTCAAGAAATGAATAATTGCTCTTTGTACTAGACCAAGAAGACTTCATAGCTCCCACTAAACATCTTGTACACACAAGACCTTTTCTTCATTTTACGAGAATATCAAACGATTTGATTTACTCACAAAATTAAGAACATTAACTCCATGATGCTATGCATCCTTAGGATTATTGGATCTTCAAACTTTTGATTGTATCGTATACAAATCTTCTTTCATGAACAATTTCAAGAAAGTGTTTTAAAATCCATCTACCAAATTTTATAAGGTAGAAATCACTAAAATATCTTTAATAGATCTTTGCAACGTGACTAATGTAAAGTTTTCATCGTAGTCATAGTCATACTATGAATTAGTTGAGTCCTTTAATAAGTCTTTGCTTCAGTTAGAAAACATTTTTCTTTCTTGTCTGCTTTGCTTATGATGGGTCTCACCCAATTAGGCAAATTATTCAAGTGTCATACACTTGCTTACAGATTTAGAATCTATTTCAGATTTCCTGGTTTTTAAACCACTTGGAGTCATTACTTGTCAAATCATCTTTGTTACTTGCATAATCATCATGTTCCAAAATGAATATTTTAGAACTCTTAATCAATATGAAATCATATTTCTTTGACTAAGTTTTACATATGCTAGTCATCATTGTGGGTTTTGATGCAACAATTGAAACTTATACAACAACTTTGTTTAGTTTCAATGAGAAATGACAATTAAGGATGTGCACTTGAAATGTACTACCTTCAACACATGGTTATTATTCCCATTACACTTAATGAGACCATGCGTTGTCACTTATAACATGAGGTGAATCATGCTCATATTGTTGCTTTGATTCGATTACTTCTCAAATTTCTTCAAGATTTTTGAAATCTCTTTTCTTGAACTTTTCAAGGCTCTCGAACTTTTCGAGATTCTTATACTCCCACTTACCTTTTGAGGAGGCACTTTTAGCATAGGGTGAACCAATCATGGTTTGAACCATGTTTGTTTGTTGCTTTTCTCAAACTCTTTTGAGATTTATACTACTCCCACTTGACATTTTGGAACAATTTCCATAAGGGCACCTACTTGAGCAACAAACATTTTGTGCTAAGTATGATTTGTGTAGTAGTACCCTGTGCTATGTATAGGAATTGATCGTGCATTAAACGATTTAATACAATATTTATTCCTTGCTTTGTAGAGAGACTTAATAAGAACTTTTCTTATCCATATCACATATGAAGTCTTTGCTACAATTTGATTTGACCTATGTAGTTTGTTTAGTTTTGTAGCTTATCTTAAAAGTATATCCCTTGAACAATGGTTGGAAGATAGGTAATTTTCATCCATTATCAAAATATATCTCATATAGATTGATAGCTCCCTTCATAAACACTTCACAAGGTTTTCTTTCGGAGTTTGTCGTAAAACGATTTCACAACTCTTGGATGTTCATCAAGGTCTTAGCTTAAATTTTCATTATTACGATCATATCGCAATATTTTGAATGTGTTGCCAAGTAAATGTCTTGACTCAAATTTTCACAATTACAATCATATTGTAATGCAATTATTATCTTGTCAAGTTGATACTGAACTTCATACTGAACATTTTGAACTTTTCAAAATTTTCACTCTTATGCTTGAAATAAACACATGTGATCATATCACAAATGAAGTTTCAATGTCCGTCTCTAGCCTTTGAACCTTTGGTTTTCTTACATCGATATGTATTCGACCTTGACTTCCCATCATCATTTCTCTAAATGGTGACTTTGTCAATACTTTCAAATTAGAATGATATTTACATATATCAATGGATTCATAATCCAATGATATTGAAAGTCCATCCCTTTGGATCTTTAGCATGTAATGTTCATTTTTCATTCGAATTAATTGACATTTTAGAGACAATTTATATATATAGAAATGGTTTAATAATTTCTATCATATAGAACTTTGAACCTATTTAACAATCTCAAAACACATTAGGACTCAATGAAGCATAGAATAACATTTATTCCACGTTTCTTGAATCTTCGATGCTTAGTCATTACTAACATTGAATGGTGTTTTGATAATGGCAAAATTGAATAACATTTATTTAATTCTAGCCAATAACAAGGTAAGGTGAAATATAGGCTCTACTTGTAAAGTTGCAACTTTTGCTTCCAGACTCGTAGACTCTACTTGTGAAGTAGCAACATTTGCTTCTAAACTTGTAGATTTATTTCTCCCTGAGCCATACTTCTTCATTTAGTTCAACCTCATTCTCAATGAGAGAGAACTAAACAAGACATCATATGTCCAAGAAGTAGTAGCAATGTGCTAAATCAATTTCTATAATATACTTCTTAAATTGGAACATTTCCATTCTTTTACCTTCCAACTATATGAGGTAGTTTCTAATCAATTGGAATTGGTCCATTTAATTTGAAACATTTGTTGTTCATAACAACTTTTAGCATGTAATTAGTTCTAGGTTTGAGAAGTAGCAACTTGTTTGCATTTCTTAGCCTATAACTTCTTAATGCAATCCTCATATATTCCTAAACCTTTCCCATTTGAGCCACTTAGAACACTTCTCTTAGGTTCAAAATGATGCTTTGCTTAACTACTTTAAGCACATTTCATGATTTTGCTAAGTCTATTCAATCATCATTCATATTAGAGTTTAATCAACTAATTAACTCTTATATAAAGTGGATGAAGAATAGCGTCATTTGATCAACTTTTGATCATAGAGATTTCCAATCACTTTCTTATATTCAATCATATTGAAGATAAGAGATTTTATTGGACTTTTATACTTGTCTTTTAGAGGGTTTGTACCTCCCATCTCATTATATCCCTTGAAACGCTTTTCAAAATGAAGATGTGTTGGCATTTTACTCAAACATTTTGAATAAAACCAACTCTAGACATGTGACATGGATTTCTAAAACTTGCCTTTTAGAACCATCTTAGCAAAATTGGAATATAGGTTTATGGATTATCTTTTAAACTTTTGAGAACGTTTCTCAACTTTATTTTCAATCGAGGAAATTATATATAATAATAAAATTAGAACGACATCTTACTTGTAAGTAAACGCAAAATTCAATTATGTTTAATAAAAATTTAAAGTGTCATAAGCGAATTAAATTGGCAACTTTAAAGCATTTATTCAATTTTAATTGATCCCTATTGAATAAAATGATTCCAAGATCCTTTATTTGTGCAATAATTGACCGGACTGAGGCCCTACCATCAAGTATTGCATTTTCAAGGTGAGTAAACTCTTCACTGATTACAACTCTTTGTAATTCTTGGTTGAATAATTACCCATCACATGTTTAATTATTACCCTTTGCTTCAAGGTTCTAAACTCTTTAGGTAACCTTGTTGAGTATAACCAATTAAAAGTGTAAAACGTGATTTACCCCCACTCCCCTAAGATATAGTATGACACCCAGCTGAGGCATGACCTGTCATAAATATCGAAGGTTTCATCGGGTTTTCAATTGGAAAAGCAACCTCAATATTACTGGGACCTAGATTTATTATGTTATGATTAAATAGTGAACTCTAGCGCATCATCACATAACATCAATAAAATCTAACATGCATAATAAACTGAATGCATAAACAAGACATAGCATGGCCCCTAATCCTAAGAAACTAATAAAGCAAAAAGCTCCCACTTGAACCTTCATGGATCTCATCCACCTTGCTCCTTTGGGCCTTCACTTCATGGGCTTCATGGATGAACTGCAACCTGTAATTTTACTCTATTCTATCTACAACTTAAATAAAATGAAATAAAATTACAAAAATACTTTATCGGTACGTAGACCGTATTAAGATTACAAAAATACATCACGATGCGCAGATCGTATTTAGTACTCTACTGGGTCATACTAGTCATTATATAGCAATAAATGACATCATATATTATAAAATTGCCACATAATAAATCACTCATCATGCTTTCCTAAACTACAACATCGAATGTTCACAATTAAGGAAACATGGCACCAAAATATCTTATATTTTAATTAATGTAATTAGATAATATCATATATTATTCATGACCATCAATAAAATATCATATATTCTAAATTAGTCATGAGATAGAATCAAATCTTATTTTAATCTTAAAAGATAAATCATATTTATTCTTATTTGATTATCCTAACAAAGTTAGGAAATTCTATCCTAATTACTAGCCAATCACAAAATTTTAAATCAATTATAATCCAAAAATAATTATGGGATAATCCATTATTTAAATAAATTATTATCCTTTTGGAATTTGCTCAGAATATCCTAACAAATCTTATCAAAAATTAACCACTTTAATTATGGATAATTACCAATTTAACAACTTTAAATATGGATAATATCAAATATAACAACTTTTGAAAGATTTGACTTTATCCTAAAATAAAATATTTTATCCAAATAAAACCAATTTTATCTTTTAAATTAAAAGATCATATTTTCAAAATATTTTATCTCTTCAAAAATAAAACTGATTTTATCCCAAAATAATTCATAATTATCTTGAAATAATTTTTCAAAACAGTTTTTTTTTTTTTGAAAAAACTGCAAGCCACCACCGCCGGCCACCGTGGTTGGCTAGCTGAAGCTAGCCACGGTGGTTGGCTGTCATAACAGCAGCCACTGCCGCAAGGCAGCGGCGGGCAGCTACTCTGGCAGCCGTGCAACACTTGCACGTTGCTGCCCACAGCCACCCCGACCTCCGCCCTCCCCTTCCCTCCCTCTTGGACCACCACCTGGTCGGCAGCCGCCGTGGCTGCGCCACCCAGCCGCGGTTGCCGACCAAAATAATATTTTTTTTTTGTTTTTAATTTAATTAAAATAACATTTATTAAAATTAAATTAAATCAGTCCATAAGATTAAAATTAAATCACATTCAACTTTAAAATTAGGGTTCATCATAAAATTAATCCCAATTTAATTCTATCTTTTAAAATTAAATTGATCATCATAAATAAAACACTTTTATGCATAAATCAATCCGATTAAAATTATGAATCATAAAATAAATCGAATTAAATCAAAATAAAGCACAAAAATCATATTTTAGGGATAGGAATTTCGAAAAATTCGAAAATTTAGGGTTAGGGTATTCGAAAAATCAGTTTTTGGAGTAATTAAAATTTTTCATGCAATTTAATTCACTCCGTCTCTATTTAATTGTGGTTTAAAATTAAATAATGAGTCCATTCAATTTTAATAAATATTCAAAATAGGGTATCAAGTCAATGGCTTGGATAAAGAAACACCTATTAAGTGAACATTGAATATTTTAATCGAAAATTATCCCTAATCAAGGTCCTATTTTTTGTGGACGATTAATGACCATTAGAGATTAGTGTGTAGTATGATTTATAGCACCGTTGCTTGTGCTATGAGGATATAAATCATTTGCACAGGTATTGGTTTAGAACCATACTGGATCGACCTATGAGAATACTTTAAGAGATTTAAAATCATCATAAGTATTTTTCTCATTATTACTATCGGAACTCTTTTCCTTGACCATGAGTAGTGGGAGGTCTCTTGTTTGAGTACTAGTCCGCTTTGGTATCCGCCAAACGTCTGCCGTAACTGGGGATTATAACGACAGATATTGGGCGGCTATGTCCTCTTAGTAAGAGAAGCTACATTACAAGACTAGAAAAGTCCCCCTACTAACAATAGGGAACATGTTTTGCAAAGATAGGCGTCCGCTTGAATTTTTAGGCGGACAAAAGCATTCTGCAAAAATCCTAATATCTTCGTACGCATCAAGGCAAGTAAAAATCCGAGGAGGCGGCCGATTTTGTACGAGCCACCCCCTTTGAGGGGAAAATGTTAAGGGTAAAAATACCCCATATACGTGGACCAGCCCCGTAGCAACACATGGCCCAATGAAAGGGTGGCATGTCTTGTAGGGAATTATAGGTACTACGCAGCGGAAATAAACATGAATCATATGCATACAGTACCTAATCCCAAGATTCAATGCATAACACATAAAGAACATATAATCGTACCTTTGAAGCATGATTCCACGTGCGATCGAGCAAGAACAATGGGAGATAAAGAACCTCAAGCGTGATTCCTCTACTTGGTCCACGGGCACATATTAAGACCTCCACTAATGCTAGTTAGTTGCAATTGAACCCTTCAATTGACCTTCTATGGAGAAGTGCGAGCAACAAATCACCATGAACCACCACGAACCACCACACGCGCCACCAAGGTGGCCGGCCGTACGAACGAGGGGAGGAGAGAGATAGCCGTGATATAGAGAGAGGAATTAGGGTCTTTGGGATTGGTTGCCTTGACGTCAAAATTCACTGTGTGAATTATGACTGCTTGGTTGCAACCCTAGGCATGGATCTTATTTATAGATCTCATCTCTAAATAAGAGCCCATGTCAAAAGCCCAAAACTTATTTCCAATCTAACTATGCTAGCCCAATCCATTTCATGATTAGTTAATTGCTCATGAGGCCCATTAATGGGCCTCTAACTTGCTTAACCCAATACCCTTGTGTGTGACCTCATAGGATCCATTCTAGCGGGTTTTGGACCATTTGACTAGCCTAAAGATCATCTCTCATAGTCTAGCAACAGATGATGACGCCCCAAGAGAACGAACTTATTATCTCCATAATAGTGATCCTTGATATATCTAGTAATTGCACTTATCAAAGACACAACTCCTTCATGTGTCACTATGGGAAGACGCCACGTATTCATGTTCAAAACACTCCTATGCTTGGGCCAATCCTGTAGAGACACGTGGCCCAATGAAAGGGTGACACGTGTCCTTATGGGAAGATGCCACTACTTTAGGGCATATAAAACCCTTGAAATCAGCATTAAAACGACCTTATTACATCATGGCCCAAATTTCGAGATATATTCCTGAAAGCCGCAAAACGGCGCCCCCGTGTTACACGTGGCATTGCGTGATTGCGCAGCCAATCACATCACGTAATTCTAGGGTACAAACCCTAAAGGGGCACAAATTCCCCCCCCCCCCCCCCCCCCTATATATACCCCACTCATTTATGATGGGAGGGGTGGATTACGACATTACAAGCAAGAGCATTAAATAGCTCCAACTTATCTCTACTTTCTCTCTCTAGCCTTTTCCGTTTCTGATCACTAACTTTATCATCGGAGGCGAATATTCTGGTAATGGAATATTCGTTCTTTTGCAGGTGTCTCAGTCTCCTTGCCAGAAGAGCGTGACCAGTATCCGAGGAAATCCAAAAATCACTCGAAACAGTTTCAATTAAGCACTCCTTGCTAAGCAATTTTTGCATTTCTATCATAACCCATGCACGTTTGTCCACTCGATTCTAATGGCTAAATATTTTAAAATATTGTGATGTTTTGGCGGCTAGTAGGGGACATGATTCGAGTTACGCTTGGAGAAGCATGTGGGGAGTGAAAGAATTGCTTCTTGAGGGCCTTAAATGGAGAGTGGGGAATGGGAGTTAGATCAAAGTGTGGTGCGATGCGTGGTTGCCTAGGAATACTTCAACCATTGTTTTGACTCCGTTGGTGTTTAGCAATTTGGACTGACAGGTTATGGGCTTGATTGACCTTAGTAGAAATTCTTGGGATATTAGTGTAATCACCAACAATTTTAATGCTGCAGATAGGGCCTTTGTAGGACTATAAATATTCTAAGCCTAATTGTATGTATCACATTCATAAGAATCTAACACTAAGATCAATGCATAATACATAAAGAACAAATAATAATACCTTTGAAGCGTGAATCCACGTGCAATAGATCAAGAACAAAGGGAGACATAGAACCCTAAGTGTGATTCTTCTACTTAATCCACAAGTATAGATCAAACCTCCACTAATGATAGTTAAATTATTTGTGATTGAACACTTCAATCAACCTTGAATAGAGAAGAGAGAAATAAACTAACCACAATCCACCACCACGAACACCACCAGCCACCAAGGGTGGTGGCCGGCCGTACAGATAAGGAGAGAGAGGGGAGGGCTGTGAGAGTTAGAGAGGGATAAGGGTTTTGTACTTGGTTGCTTGACTTATAATTAACTGACTTGTGAATTGTTATTTCAATTTAAGTTACGGGTCTTATTTATAGATCATATCTCTTAATAAGAGTCCTTGTCAAGCCCAAACTCTTTGTCCTAACCAAACTACTCTAACCCAACACTTCACATGGTATGTTATGATATCATGAGGCCCAATAATGGGTCTCTTACTTGCTTGACCCAATACCCTTATTATGTGACCTCATAAGATCCATTCTATTGGTCTTTGAACTATTTAACTAGCCCAAAGATCATTTGCCATATCTAACACCAGACAATGATGAACCTATAGAATGAACTAATTATCTTCATAATAGTGATCCTTCATATATCTAGTAATTGCACTTATCGAAGACATAATTTCTTTAATCTCCCACTTGTCTGAGACAAGGGTGCAATATTCAAATTCATTAAATAAATAATAAAAAAAAACATAGAAGAAACCAACTTTCAAAAGAAAAATTAAATAGCACAATTAAGACTTAAAAAACAATCTCAAACATGACAAAAGGATAATAGGGACCAAAAAAATCAAGGGAAAGGACAAACTCAGATTAATAAACCAAGAATGAACTACTATAAAATAGTTCAATAATTTGCAAACCGTTAAATCCTCAATTCCTAAAACTACCCTGCAGATTATTAGGAGTTTTGACAAACTTGAATGTACAAACAAATAAATTAGCCCAATTAAACAAATTAGTAAATTAATAAATTAGCCCAATTAAACAAATTAGTAAATTAATTAGAGAATTAACCGTGAATTCTCACCTCTATGGAAATTATATTTGAACTTGAGTAGCGACAAAATATACCCCAATAATCTGTAAAACTGCAAAACGGAGGATAAAAGTATTCAAGGCCATAGTTTTATTCTATACATTTTAATCAGAAATGAAATCGATAATGGAAAAAAAAAACCCTAATAAACAAAGATGAGGGGAAACCTGAACCCAAAAATAGCCAAATTAAAAAATATATATAATCAGTAATACCAAACAACCAATTAAAAGAAGTAAAATTGAGAGAAGCTATAGAAAGTACAAGAAAAACATGAAAGGATTGTCCATCGACTTCAATTCGATTTGAAAAACACCATGTAAAAAAATAAGTTGAAATAAATCTCTAATTGACTCTACAAATACAGTTCTTGAGAAGACAAATAACATCATACCTGGTACGATTGAATTCATTGATGAGATAATAACATAATTTTGTAAGTAAATCTTGAATCTGGAAGCGAAGAGGTTGATAAGAGGTAGAGATGATGGCTGGGTGGCGATTGAGAATAATGAAAATGGAAAAGGGATAACCCTAAAAAGTACAGTCACGTGCGGGGCAAGTGACCATTGATATGTCCTCGACGCGGAAGGTTGACGAGAAAGTCAAAAGACACTTAAAAGTGTCGACAAAGCACATAAACCTCTAATTTTACTTTGACGGTCATCCAAAGCGTCGACGTTATAGTGTCGAAATAACAAGCATTTTGTAGTAGTGGATCATCAATTTTTGATTGTGAGGGTTGTGATTTTAGGATCGATGGATTTCTATAGTTTATTGTTATCTGTTCCTGTCTTATTTGTTGTTCTTCTTTTCCTAGATCTGTTTTCATTTTATGATTTTCATTTTGTTCACCATTCATCCGATTGATTAATGTGAGATTTAATGAATTAAATTTATGATTTTTGTGTTTGTGAAGATTAGTTTTTAAATGATGGTGAACATCTATAATTTTATGTTTAGTTTTTTTGTTTTATTGCCGGCAAACTTATGATTGAATATGTTATTGTTAAACATGATTTATTTTTATGGTCAGTGACTCTCATATAACTATCTATTTTTAACTTTTATTTTGTGTATTATAACTTTTTTTTTGTTTATTTCAACATATTAATCGCATATAAAGGAGAAGAAATTCTTACAGATCATAGATTAATTTTGCAGTATCATGTTCTTCGTTTTTGTATTTGAATTGTTTCATAAGTACGTCTGATGTAACTAATTAAATAAAAAGGATAATAAAGTTTATTTTAATTTAGCACTTTGTATTTGACTTCAATAATTTCAATATTTATTAATTGGTGATGTTTATAGTTTAGTAGAAATTCAACCTCAATCGTAGTCCAAAATTAAATATTATGATATGGTTTATTTAATTATATTGTAATTTATGTTTTACATAAAACAATAATACAATTGAAATAAAATATAATATATGGGCGGATTTTTAATTTTTTTTTTAATAAAAAAAATAGATAACTATTATCTTAATTGACATTTCTCTATTGTAATGCAATATAGAACTGTTAAATAGCCTAAACCGTTCTTTTTTGCTTCCTAAGTTTACGTTTTAAAAAAGGGAAAAGAGAACGGTTGTGACTAACAACCATTGTCTAGTAGTGAGTATATAAAACGCCTCACTGACTCGTTCTCTATACTTTATAGATCGCTTTGCATAAGAACGCCTCTAAGGCGATCTATAAAGCCTATTATAACAATTCTTGCCTTTTTGGTAGTAGTGAACTTTGGCTCAAGAATTCATATTTTTGCCCAAGATTAGTGAATTTTGGGTGGAATCGATATTTTCTGGAAACATTCTGAGCCTTTTAGGGTTGTGAAAAAGCCAAATTCTGCCAGGAAATGCCTATTTTAAGGGATTTTTTGTTTTGAAGTAAAATTTTAAATCTTTTAAACCTTTAATCTTAATGGCATATTAATTGTAATTACGCATTTGGTTCTTTCCTTTATGCTTCTGCAATTTAAGACCACTTTTGAGCATAATTACATTGTAGTAATTGTTGCTTAATAATGTGCTCAAATTTTCACATAATTGCTAATAAATTGCTCTAAGTATGAAAAGTTTGTATCTTAAAGCTCTTAAGTACTAAAGATTCAATCTTTAAATTTTTTTAAGTGATTGGAACTTTGTGTTACTATATTCCATGTATGTTTATTGAACTTTTTTTATTTAATCATTATTGGGTTGATTGGAATCGTAAAGTTTCAAACTTGTGATAGATTTTTCATTAATCTTCATATTGGAAGATATAATTTTTCAAGGATTAACAAGTTAAAGTTGGAATCATTATTTGAATATTTATGTTAATAATTCCAACTCTCATTTTATTTTGTCAAATCTCATAGTTTATTTTGGTTGATTAAATTGATGGTGAGAATAGTCCTTTTTCATTTTATGTTGCATCAAGTTGAACCAAATTTCATTAAAGAGTAGTTCTTGGAACTAATTTGGTTTAGTGCACTTAAATGACTTTATTAACTCGGTGCCTAGCACACTAAGCCGAGAGGCTTGATGTTGGACACTTTGGGGTTTTAGGGCTATATTTTTTTTTTACGTTTTGCCGATATTAATTATTTTAATTATGTTTAAATTTATTTAAATTAAATTTTAGAGGCTAGGCCTCGATTTTGAGCGGCACTTGAAAATTTTTATTTTGGCAAAATTATTTTGGGTTTACCGGCTTAATTACTTGGATTATTAAGTTGGATACGAAATTTAGTGGGAGCATTAATTTTTAATTACACTTAATCACGTAATCAGTTAAACAACTTTGACTAGTTTTAATTAGGTTCGTTAATTGGGTTCACCACCTGAGTTAGTCACTAGTTTATGCGTGTTTATGCATTGTTACTTGTTTATCATTGTAAAATGCATGGGCCATTCACATATAGTGAATGGATGAATAGAATGTATATACTCCCACAAGATTTATAAAATGGCAACTAGTGGGGCCCAATTAGGATAGAAATTACGGACTACGTTCTTTCATGTATGTTTTTAAATCTAAATACGGTCTGCGAACCGTTGAGTATTTTTGCACCTTAATATTTAGATTATTTCTAATCATACATACTAGTATTTGCATTATTTTGTCATGTCTTGAATACGGATGTTCTTCAAAGACGAAGCCATGAAATTGCAAGTGAAGACCCTTGATGATTTTAAGACTCAAGGGGTCATGCTAGTTGCAAACTGCATCATTTACTTATAATGTTTTCAATATATATTTATGCTTGTGCTTATATATATGAATAATATGTTAGATTCATGTCTAGGATTTTGAATGCTTTAATGCTTAATTAAGTTCACTTAAATCAACCAACATAGAAACCCTAGGTCCCTATAATATTGAGTAAAACTTGCCATTCCAAAACAACACTTACTGACCTAATGAGATTAGTGATGGGCTATGCCAAAGCAAGGCATCACTATTATATCTAGGAACGTAAGGTATGTTGATGGGTTTGTCAAAGTAAGATAACATAATACATGTTTGTTTTGGTTAGACTCAACAATATGAGTGATGGAGCCCTAACATGTGGTGGCAAAGGAGATAAATTGGTGAGAGAGCATTAGATGCGACGATTTATCTAACCAAGAGTGGCTTGAAGCCATTAGCAAAGAGTTGCTTACCTTAGAGTAATTAGTGTAAAGACATGCCAAAGAATGCTTAATCACTCATTTATACTTTTGATCTTGGACTCGCCTTATTCTGGCCAAATGGGGGACAAATTTAATCTGTAGATTAGACGCTTAATAAGATTGAAAATTTGCATGAATGCTTTTAAATTTTAAACTTATTATGGTATATTCTTGATAAATGGTTATATTTTTCACTTATATTTGTAGAATCCTAAATTAAATTATATTTTTGCAATGATTGGTAAATTAAAGGAAATCTCGGAGAATAGTTCTCAAACAAAGGAAAGACATTTCTAAAATACAATTCTCATAAATGACTTTTATAACTAAGTCCGTAAGGACGGTTGGACATCATGTATTCAAAATACTAGGTAGTTTCTATATACATGAAGTATAGAGTTTAAAATTTAAATTGTCAGCTGTTGATAACCAACATATCTTTTTGCTTCATACGCTAATGAGTACAACTCATTGATGTAGTAATTCTAGTACGAATTAAACGAAAAGATGAAAAATTGTTTTACGGCACACTAGATGCTTAATCATACCTAACAAATTATAAAAGTCAAAGATACTTAAAGAATTGGTTCTTAAAGGTTATGAGATATTGTATATATAAGAAATATAAGAAACAAGGAACAAAGAAAAGGAATAAAATTCCATTTCTACTAAAGAGTTCATGTTATTCTAGTTAACTTAGCAAGTCATAATCTTCACAAATATTGGATATTGCTCAAATATTGGATATTGCTTTAGTGTTTCACTTTGAAAGTGGCCTCAAACCATTGAAGTAAAGCTAATAAGTTATTGAATCACCTTTGAATGAAGCAAGAAGAGCTACATCAGTTGTATGATCGTATATATGCTTTGTTCAAAGTCCTTCTAAGCTAAGGCTGGAACAAGTAAATGGTTATTATGTTCCATAATCAGCAAACAATTCATTAACACACAGAAAGACTCACATTTGAATTAAAGAACAATACTTCCAAATTTATTTGAATGGCATGGTAATCTAAACCATGACTCAAGAATGCTTGATTATTAACAAACATATTCCGTACATGAAAACTCACAAAGTTCAATTCATGGGCATGATTTGTGTTCCGAACGTATTTAGCAATGTCACATTAACAAGAATGTACTCAAAGCTATATAGGCTCTTGACATTTGATCAATTCGGAATTGTTCTAAGACAAGAAAGCCTCACTTGTTAAAAACCAACAAAGTAAAGATTGTTCTTGGAACAGACAATTGACTTTGAAAGCTAAAGAGGTTTCAATTACTTCAACTTTTCACAAAGAATTTGAAAGAATTTGGATATATTCATCAAATGTAAACAAAGTTTACCTTGAGTAGCTCAAAAGGTCAATGAAGTATAAAATCGAATTGGGAAGATATCAAACAACGTCTAGATTAGATTGAGCAATATTTTCTTGAGCCAAGTGTGACCATATCAAAGTTACGAAATTGAAATTTTTCATAAATAACTCCACAAAGAACATAGTGTTCACGGGGACCTCAATGCTACTTGAAAATTACTTGAATGATGATAGATCACATCCCTTCCTGTAAAACTCTTAAAGATTTTCACATATGACTAATGTTACACTAAACAAAATGTCAAAGCTAAGAAAGGACACCATATTTAGGTATGGATAGAATTAACTTCTAAACGTCTTTTCAAGTGTATGTTTAAGGATCTTAGCCTCGTTAGGAGCTCACTTGCTATGTGGAAGCTAAGTGGCTCAGTGGGAGATTAATGGCTTAATGAAGGCTAAAATAGATCAAGAGAGAGCTAACTGTTTTTTTAACAACGATCTTTTAACCAAAGACAATATGCATGTCTCTTTGTAAGCATACAAGGTAGACTACGGGCATTACCTCCACAACCTAATTGAGAACATAATGTTTGTTGCTCTACGTGGTGTCTTTTTGGAAAGTAACACATCTCCAAAATGACAATTGGGAGGAAAATGAACTCAATGACCCTCGAGATTAGCAACAAACTAGAAATGAGAAACTCGGAAGATCTTAAAAGAGCTTCCTAAGAATGATTGATCAAGAATATTAAAAAGGACTTTAAAAGTGCCTTGAAATAGAATTCATTACTCAAAAAAGCATCTGAAATGATGAAGATCAACATAATTAAAGGGCTTTGAAAGCTCCTTGAAACTCAGTGTTTGATTGAAATAAATGTATAGGTATAGAATTGACCAAAGGTTTTGATTGAAACTTATTTATTTCTACTAATTTAGAAATAAACCTAAGATTTACAAGCATAATGTTTATTATTAGATGGTAAAGGAATAGTGTCTTTTAAATCATCTACGACTAATCCAAATTTCGAATAATGGTTAGAGGCCAAATAGTCCGAAATAGACTCCATGTTTGAAAATCATGTTTAAAACTTGATTAATTTGCATGAAGGTTGAAAGACCCTTCGATCGTAAATAAGTTTTCAAGGAGAATCCTAACGAACATGGAAATGAATATGCATACATAGCTAGATTGGTTGAAAAAGATATAATTAAATTCATGGAGTTGATAAAAACCTATTCACTAATATGAATGCTTTATTCGTTTTGTGTTTATTCTAGCAAAAATTTCATATATGTAATATGGCAAAATAGATACTGTTTTGGGGTTTTTTGTACGTAAACAAATGGAGGGCGTGTACGTCCCACGGTAGACAAATCTGAAATGCAACACTCGAACGACTTGGTCACCTGCAAAACAACGAACCCCGGAGGGCCGGACGTCCGCCTCCGACAATCAAGTTAGTGACCGAAAGAATGTATTTTTAAGAGAGAATGTAGGGAGAATAGAGAGTAATTGTAGGGGGGGCAATTCCCTTGGAGGATGAATTAACTGCCCTTGAACGGATGTAAATGAGCAGTATTTATAGAGAATTGGGACATGTGCCTTTTAGGTTATTTAACCTAAGGAGATTGGCTTCTCACCATCTTATGGTTTCTAGGGTGTTGGGCTTAGAGCCCATTTTCACCCTTCTATCATTGAGTGACACGTGTCACACTCTAATTGGCTCATTGAGCGCCGAGATTGCAGATACGTGCCGCGATGGCATTAGTCCTCATATACAGGATATTTTTACCCTAAACATTAGCCTATCGGAAGGGTTAATTTCACTTTCAAAAGGAATTGCTTCTTTCAAAATTAAGGCTTTATTTGCCGCTTGCAAAAAAGCTCTTTGGTTAGCATAAGTCTAGTTCAATAAAGGATAGAATTGATTAACTTGGAAAATTTGATACCTTAAATGGTATGATATTTTCTAAATTAATCAATCATAATAATGATTGTCGCTTGAACTAGATAGATGAATACTTTCATTTCTTTTAGCCACACTATGATGGTCATATGACCTTTGGGGACTTAGAATATGTTTGAGACGTTTGATATCCCATAAGGCAGGAGGTTATAGCCGCCTAATAGGACAAGAGGCAATTGGCCGACTGACATTTCATAGGGCAGAAGACAAATGGCCACTTGGTAGGATAGGAGGAAAATGGCCGCCTGATAGGATAGTACGGAAATGGCCGCCTGCCATTTCTTAAAGCAGGAGGAAAATGGCTGCCTGGCATGACAAGAGGCAAATGGCCACCTGATAGGATATGAGGCAAATGGCCGCCTTGTAGAATAAGAGGCAAATGGCAGCCTAATATATAGGACAGGAGGCAAATGACTGCCTGATCAGATAGGAGGAAAATGGTCGCCTAATAGGATAGGAGGAAAAAGGGCGGACATTTCATAGAGCAGGAGGCAAATGCCCGACTGAGGAATTTTTAATTATACTTTCAATTTCCTTTTACCCCATTGAGTTGACTCGCATAATTTCGGAAGGTAATCTAGGTTAGAACTTCAGCTAGTCACCGGCTGATGTCTTGTAGACATTTGATTTGCGAAGACTTAGTCGTTCTTTAGATTACCCAGGTCAGGCAGCTATGAGTTATCCATGTGTATAGTATTGAAATTTAAGGTAAATTTCAATGATCACGAGTGACTAGGGTATCCTAAATCACTATGATCCATTTTGGGAATAAAATCCAAGCAAAGCACCATTAGGAAGTCTACTAAAATATATGTTGAGAATATTGTTGCCTTACAGGCAACAATAAGAAAGTTGTTCAATGGAAAGTTTGTTGTTGAATGTTGTTGATTGTTGGTTGTCAAGTTGAAGATCTCAATCACGAAAATGAGTAGGAGCCATCACTTGGACAATAAATCCTAAATCACAGATAATCCATCACACTCTCAAATTTTATCATCTTATAATAAAGGTGATCAATAATGAAGATGCTAAGACTTGCAAAGTAATTATAGCTAACCTATGCAATAAGTGAATGACAACATTAACAATTGCATGTTAGAAATCAAGCATATTAAAATATGGGTATGATTTCTATTAATTTTTTGTGAAACGTATTACTCTTAAAACATTTTTGAAAAAACCATTTATCATAAGATGAAACGTTGAAAGGTTTCATAGTGTTATAAAAATTATTACTAATTATTCCACAAAACTATTTAATTATGGTTTAGAATTAAATTATGAGTCCATTCGATTTGAGAATATCCAAAATTGGGTATCAAAACCAGTCTTGGATAAATAAACACCTATTTATTGAACATTGAATATTGTAATTGAAAGTTATCCCTAATCTAGGTCATTTAGAAGAGGGACGATTAATGACAACTTGAGATTAGTTTGTAGTTTTATTTATAGCACCGTTTCTTGTGCTTCAAGGACATAATTGTCATAAATCATTTGCACTGGTATTGGTTTAGAACCATACTAGATCTACCTATGAGATTACTTTAAGAGATTTAAAAATCGTCATAAGTACACCTCTCATTATGGCTATCTGAACCTCTTTCCTCGATCATGAGTATTGTGTGTTCTCTTGTTTGAGTACTAGACCGCTTTCATGTTCGTCAAACGTTTGTCGTACATGGGGAATATAACAGCAACACTCGGGCGGCTAGAACCCCTTAGTAAGAGAAGTTGACAGTACAAGATTAGGAATGTCCCCCTATTATCAATAGGGAAGATTTCTTTGTTGTTTAAAAGGCCTCTTGAAGAGCGAGACTGTGAAAATGCATGGTCGTGCTCAAATAGATTTTAGAAATCATCTGCTTATTGACAGTCAAACTTAGATTTTGAGAAACACTTTTGGAAGTAATAAGGTTGATGAATAATCTTACCTTATAGTTCATAAAGAGACATTAAGTGACATAGGAAATAGGCTATACAAAAAAATCGCACTTTTTTGGAAGGACAAATAGGAGATTGGTAGAAATGGTATCCTTCGAACAAGTTTATTATTCCGATAAAAAGTTCAAAATTATTAGAAAGCTAATTATTCAGTGAGGTTATGTGATCGGAATGCCTAGTTGAAGGCCACTTTCGATCTGTAATATTAATGTATAATTAATATTATAGCTTAATCTTGACTGAACCCTTTGGGTCAAACCCAAGTAACTAAATACATAATACAACAAATTAATCCATATGGAATTAATGAGTCACTCGAATATTATTAACAAAGACGTCGGATTTCAAGCTTAGAGTGTCGGAACCAAATCTTAAAAGTTGAGCCAAAATCTAGGAATTGGCGAGACGAGAAAATCCTTCAAGTAACAAGTAAAACCCGAGCCACGCAAAAGGCTATGGAAGCACGCCACTTGGCAACGCACGTGGCAGCACACCATGATGGCAGGCCCCCACGTTGGCAGCGGGCCGTGGACCCAGGTGTTAGGTCATGGACACGGGCCGAAGGGTGGCGGCCCAAATGAGATCATCTTGGGGCTCAAGGTTGGGTGCCACATGGTAAGCTCATAATGGATGTGAGTTGCCTTGGGGAGCAAGTGAGGAAGTGGTCCTGACCTAACCATGTGACACTTGTTACTTAGTGATTCCTTAGTTTATGTAACCAAGATTTGAATTCAACATTCTTTTCATGTGCGATCTTTTTGAGAAAAAGTCCCACATTGGAAGATGAGAGGAAATCACAAGGAAGAATCCTTAAAAATAGCCAAGGCATACCTTGGTATTGTTCACTTGAGTAGGAACTCAAAAAGGCATTTTCACTTGAGAGAAAACCTTTAAGTTAATATAATATTCGAGTAGTGTTTTGGTCTGACTCGGCTAAACTCCTAGTAAGAGACCGATCGGCTCGAGTTGCGGGTGGATACCGTAGAAGGTCTAGATCTCTGCACTTGCAAGAATTGGCTTTGAATTAAGAGCTCCGGGTATAAGCGAAGCACACAACAAGAGTAATATCGTCTTTTCTCTCTTTCATGTTATTTATGTCATTTAGTTATATTAATTGGAGCGGGCCTTAGGGGTCGGGTTTTGTTCCGCAGTGAGTTAGACTTACCGAAACCTGACAAATTGATGTGAAAGGTGGCCTTATTCCTTTACGTGTTGGTAACAATAATGCAATGTTTGAGCTTAAGTCAATGCATGAATCTTTATCTTTTCTGAAGGGAATTATGTGTATAAATTCACCTCGTTCAAATGATAATGTATGCATGTCTGTGTCTTCTACTAACGATGTTCTTAAAGCTTTTCTAGATGCTCCTTTAAGTGTTGAAAGCAAGACGGTTAGTGAAGATAAAATATAGCCTTCAAAGCTTGTGGATGAGGATGTGATTGATATACCTCCATGGTTTGATTTTTACCTGTAAGGTTGGCAAACGGATCAGGTCGGGTCGGGTTTGTGTTCGGGTAAGTTGATTTCGGGTCAACTACCCCCAACCCAAACCTTATCCATTTAAGTTTTTGGGTTGAAAACCCCAACCTGAACATGGTATTATCGGGTTCGGGTTAACCAGGATTTGACCTATTTTGACTTGATTTTTTGTTTGGATTTAAATCAGGTTGATTGACCTAAAATTAACCTTAAAAACCTTATTTTTTTTATTCAAATTTACAGATTAAATTATTCACCCCTTTAAAATAAAATTGTCTAACAAATTAATAATCCTACTTAAAAAATTACAAGCCAAAGGAAGTCCTACTTAATGAATTACAAGCCAAATGAAGTCCAATTTAACGAATTACAAAGCTATTAAGAATTTTAAACACAAATTTGAATTCTGGTTCTCAAACAATATTAGATGATGCACCATGTACGACTTTCATCAATGGTTCAAATTAATCTCCTCCGCCTCACCTCCAAAAAAAAATTTGCAAAAAATAATAACAAATTAGAATCAAATTTACTCAAGTAACATTACAAGAATAACATACAAAAACATGCTCACACATGCATAAGATGTATATTAAATTAGTAATCAAAAGTTAAAAACTGAAAAACATGCAGATAAAATCTGAGTCACAACATTCTCCCAATTAAATCACTTTATAAATTATCTAAAGCAACAAGAGCAACATAAATCTAAATAATATCAACAACAACAGAAATTTAAGCATATCAACAAGAACGACAATAAAAATATGAAAGCAAACCTTATTAAAAGAAAACCCGTATAAAAAGAAAATATAAATCAGTAAATTACCTTTTACATAGGTATAGGTTGAACACTTCAACGGTGAAGGAGAAGTGCAACTGACAAGATGTTTAAATTCTTTAGATCTGAAGAGAGAGAAAATTTAGAGAAAGAAAAAAGATGAAAATTGAGAGGAGGGAAAGTGAGAGTGACAGCTGAGAGTAAAGAATATATAAGACTTTAGGGTTTAGATTTTATAAAACCTTTTATTGTGTTGGGCCATCCAAGCCTATACGTGCTCTTGCAAGTTTTTTTTTTTTAATTTTTTTTTTAAAAAAATATATATATCGGGTTAAATAGGTTATTTCCGGGTTGAAATTTTAAACCTTAACCTGACCTATTAAATTATCAGGTCGGGTTCGTGTCGACCCATTAAAGTTTTTGGGTCAAAAACTCAACCCAAACTCACTATTTTCAGTTCGGGTCAGGTCAGCTTTTGCCAGCCCTATTTACCTGAGAGAGGATGAAGATGACTCTAAATATGTTGATGGTGGGAAGTCGTCCACTACAAGGAGAAACAAGACAAAGAAGAAAAAGAGAGCTTTTATGATGAAGAAAATGAAATTGAAGCAAAAAGCAAACTTGAATTAGAATTTTCAACACTAGAGAATGCATCCAACAAAGAAATTGAGTTGCCAAGCAACGACATGAAGTTTGTTTCCTCTACCACTATGGACAATGTGGTTTTCTTTGACCTTGCATGATTTAGTGGAAGGATCAAGTTTAGGATCTTGAGCAAGCTCTTCCTGGGAGGCAACCCGGATTTCTAACCTTTTTGGGAAATTCTCACTAGATATCACGTATTATTTTTTTTTTCTCAATGGTAAAGGGTGCAACTTTTAATTATCCTTCGTAACCAAACATGAATATGATTAATCAAATGGTAACTTGTGTTTAAAAAAAACATCATTAAATCATTAACAAAGGTTTAATAACAATGAATTAACTTATTTACCCTTACAATTATTTCCCTCCCTTTTTTTTTCTTGTTTTCGTTCTCCATTTACAATAGTTAGTGGACATGGCAGTAGTAGTGAAATTTGCATTGATATCATTTTGTAGCAATCTAACTTTTGGCAGGAATTGACTTATATCCTTTTGCAATTCTATGATTTCTATTCTATTGGTTGCAATAGAATATATTATGGTAACTATTATATTGGATGCAACAAATTTCATAAATTCAGAACACCTACATTACATGCACAAGTTTTGTCATTTAAGTTAGTGGACATGGCAGTAGTAGTGAAACATTACAAGACTTTTAAAAGTTAGATTGGTACATGGCAATCCAGACAGCTGCCACACATTACATGCACAAGTTTTGTCATTTAAGTTGACAGGCAACACTGATTTACAATCTAACACTTCATACTCTCCATCTCCAGCCTTCAAACACCTAAAATTCCTAGACTCATGACTAAGCACTTGTAGTCTTCTAATGATATTTAGACAAATATCATCATTCCAACTCTCACACTGCTCCCTTGTTGTGGCCAGTCTGACCATAGTCAGTCTTCTGATCCCTGCATTAAAATGTAAACAAATTCAGTTCATACTCCTATGTGTGGTAATGCACCTTTAGCATAAGCATAAGCATAAGGCTACCTTCAAGTAAAGTCAGAACAGATCTGCATCTGTTGATTCCAAGAGTAGCATTAAAGCTCTCTATAAAATTTGACTTATTCACATCACACTTTATGTTAGGGTTGAAAGCATGTTTTGACCATGTTGATTGGGGTCCCTCTTTTGACAACCAAACTAATGCCATGGGATTAGCCTTCAAGAGAGCTTTCATTGCTTTTCTGAAAGTAAAAGGGTTGTAAGCCCCAACTGCCTTCCAAAAGAGTGATTACATTAGTAATCCTGGGAATTCCCCCTTGAAATTCTTGACAAGGTGTTTGCAGCTGTATCTTCTACCATATTTAGGCCATAATTCAGTTAGTGCAGCTTGTATACCCTACATTGCACACACATATTCATAAGTGAGTCAGCAACAAAATTTAGTAAACTATGAACTAAAAAACCAGGACAAGTCATAAGAGTTTACCTTTTGCATATCTTAGATGATACATCATTCATCTCCTCTTCCACTATCCTTCAATGCACTCTTCAAATGCCAGATGAAAAACTTCCAGGTATCAGTGATTTCAGCTTCAACTATTTCCCAGGTAACTGGAAATAATTCATTGTTTGCATCCAAAGCAACAGCTAAATGTAGCACTCCACCATAGTTCCCCTTTAGTTGAGTCCCATCCACCCCAATAATGCTTCTACAACAAACAAATAGCCCATCTAAAACAGCTTTAAATGATATGAAAATGCTCTTGATTACTAATGAGCTTTCTGGATGGGTTGCTGGATTCCAAACACTGTGTGCCATTGAATTGGGGTTCAAATTTTTAATGACATCACAATAAAGTGGCAGCAGCTTGTAATACACATCATGCTCTCCATGGATTTCTTCTAAGGCCTTTGCTCTCACTCTGTACAGTGTTGACTGAGCCATTTCTACACCAAACCTTTTCCAAAGAATTTCATTCAATTACTTGGCAGGTATGTCACTGTTTGCTCTAATGTCTTCAAGGAAGACCCTTTTTGCCCACCTTACATTAACCATACTGTTCCTAGACTCCAACCCTTGGCAGGTGTGTTTAAAGTTTTGAATCCCATTAATAACCAAAGTGGTTCCATCTGGAAGAACAACAACATGTAATCTCCACTTACGATGTGCATCAGAACATCTAACTGTGTATCTTAAGTTGTTTGCATAGTCCACTACCAATGAAAAGCCACACGGAATACAGTAGTCCCTTACAACATCCCTAAGATGTTGTTTATTCATGAATAGTTGCCAAGGTTTCAACTCTATTCTCCCAAAACCCATATCCTGATACACTTCCCTATTATTGTAAAGCTTACTAAAGTAATTATCCTCATCCTTCTCACACTCAAAAGCAGGCTCGTCAAATAGATCAAAAGTATCCTCAACAATTGGACCATACTCATCTTGAGATAGTTCATCTTCAGTGTCAACACTTTCATCACTCTCATTTGGTTCATAACCCCCATCATCTTCTTCTTCATATAAAGACAGGCTTTGATTATTGTCATTCCCATTACTACCACCCCTCAAGCTACCTGAACTACTCCTTCTTATACTCCCAACTACATTAACAGTGTTCATATCACTATCACCACCAGATGCACTAGCACTAATAACAATTCTCTTCCTCTTTAAAGTAGTCCTAGGAAGTTTTCTCCTAAATATGGTTGTTGCCCTAGAGGACATGGATGATTCAGAATTCTGCCCTCCACCAAACTCTCCAGTGTTTGCTAATGGTGTAATCGTAGGTTGGGTACAAGGCGGGGATTGTGACTGTGATTGTTGGAGACTGATTTTAATTGGGATTTGTGGTTGGGATTCATGTTGTGACTGAGAATCATGTTCGGTCTAAGGTTGAGGTTCATGGTCTGATAGAGACACATGCTTCATTTTATAAACATATTTAAAAGTCAGGTTTTGGGGTGTTTCTAAATTATTTTCCTTAGCCTTCTCCCAATACTCAACTCTGAGGTCTATTAAATTCACCTTATCAACATCCTCAACATTCACAGAAACATCTATACCCCTATATTGAAATTGCAACACTACAACATCACCCATTCTGCAGCAAACACACAACCAAACAACAAAACAACAACAAACACTATAAGAATCATACCCGAACACACAAAAACAGAGCATAGCACAACAAATTGCAAAAAAATAATCATACCTAGCTTCGAATCGAGTTTTATGTAGTAATTTTCCTCAGATAAAGGCTACAAAATTTGATCTTTCAAGCCTTACGAACAGAATTTGATCGTACATCACCTAGCAAACCTAAGAATCTTCTTCACCAAGTCCCTCGAAATTCACCAAATAATCCCCCTAAAAACACAAATTTGTTTGATTAAAACCCTACTAACTCAAAAACCCAGATTTTAGAAGATTGCTCGTGTTTTTTTATTGAAGTTCTTCGCAAATTGCTCTCCAATACTCCGAGTTCAATTTTTCCAACTGAAGAAGATGAACGCTCAAAACCCTTCACTTAAATTTATTAGACACAATTGGTTAGGGTAAAATAAATGGGGGCAAATTTATCATTTCACATCTCACGACCTAAACCCTAGTTAAATAATTAACCAATACTTAAACACAAGTTACCATTTGATTAATCATATATTAATGTTTTGTTACCAAGGATAATCAAAAGTTGCACCCTTTACCATTGAGAAAAAAAAATATATGTAATTACCAGTAAGAATTTTTCAACCTTTTTTTCTTTTGATTTTATCTTTCTTAGTTTTCATTAAATTGCGTTTCTTTCTTTCACTTGTTTTGTGTTTGGATTAATAGGTTGTTTTCATGGGATTCGGACACCTCAAACGAGCGTGAGCATAATGGGAAGGAGTTTCATGATAAATGATGAGAGTATGATCGATTTTCTTGAATTTCGAGTTGAAAGGGTAAGGTAATCAAGGAGGAAAGAATTTTTATAAATTGTGCTTAAATAAGAAGGGAATTTGTGCTTGGTGTGTTAATTATGGTGCTCTCATTAATTTGGGATTTTGAACCGACTACCAAGGCATTTTGAAACTGATGTGTTTAGTGGGTTTAATATTTCCGAGATGATAATGATGCAAAGAGCCCATAGTTGAACGCACCAAGAGAAGAACCTAGTAAAGAAGAGAAACAACAGAGGCGCCGGCGCGCACCCTTGCTACACGGCCTCACAACAAGCCAGCTCTTTCCCACATTTCCCTCATACCCTCACCTTCGTCCGCACCATTTTCTCTCTTTCCAAGAAACCCTAACCTTTACAAAACTAATTCTTCACTCAAATCCTCATAATTCCTCACAAAATTACCAAATTCCTACTTAAATTTCATCATTTTCACCAAAATTCATACTACTTTCCTCCATTTCATATTCTCCATTCTCTTTCCTCCATTGAAGAGCAAATTGGGGATTTTTGTTTTGGTGGATTTTGGAGATCAAAAGTTAATCAAATTTGCTTCTTGTATTGTATAATAATCTTCTCTCCTTTTTTTTGCATTATTACATAAATTTGTATGAGAATTTGATTATTTTTTACTTGTGAATAGTAGTAGTATTGATTTTGTTGATTATGATTAATGTTTGGGTAAATTGGATGCTTATATGTCTTGTTTATTGATTGAAATTGCCTCACATTGTGTAGTTGATTGTATAGCTAAATTATGAAATTTGGTGGCTCTTTGAAGAAGATTGAAATTTGGAATTGTTGGTAGTAAGTTGGTGTTTGAGTGGTGGTTTGTTGAACTAAGTGTTGTGGTAGTGTTGTGGTTGGATTGTAATTGTGGTAGATAGTGGATAGTGGAGTTTGTTATTGAATTTTGGTTATGAACTTTGTGAAGCAAACATGATAGGAAAACCCTCACCCAAAAAAAGAGAAAACCTCAAGTGATAATTGAAGAACCTTCACCCACAAATTCACCCTCATCTCAAACACAACCGAACAATGATCCTCTACCATTGCCAAAAGACGATTTTCTAATCTAAGCCATAAACCACTTTTTGCTTACTTTAAAGAACAAACCATAAAGCCCTCACGGCATAATCATCGAGAGAGTAAGATCAAATTGGGGATTGATGAGGACTTATGAGTTTTGTTTGATAACCTTCGGATAGGTAGCTTTGTTAATACATGCTACCGAACCTACCTTGAGCCTACTATAGAGTTTCTAGCTTCTATAACTTCCACTCCATTTGGTGACAAGGATTTCCAAAAAAATTTTCAACTCTTCAATGTTGTGAGGACCATGTCTTTGGCCGAATTCAATGCAGCCCTTGATTTCAATCCAAGAGCGGATATTCTCTTTCCCGAGCATGAGTTCTTTTATGGGTTTGCCCAAAATGCATGCATGGTGGTATTATATCTCGGGATTTGATGATTTCACCGCTCGCTACTCTCTAGCGAGTGATATTTCCTAACCCTACCTTCGTGTGCTTTATCGGTTCTTGGGATACTCGGTCTTCCCAAAGCAAGATTTGGGAAAGATCTCGAAGGCCGAGTTGGTGGTTCTTTGGATTGCAATAAGAGAGGAGTCACGAGGAAGGGTTAACTTTGGGCGCATTTTCTAGAAGGATTGCGTGGACATGCATAGTAAGAAGTCGGGCGGAAAGCTAGGTTAAGGGGTTGACTTTCGTTGACTTTCTCTCTTCTTCCTCTTCTCCATGGTTAATCAATTTTGATCGGTTTCTTCATCAATCTTGAGCTTCAATGGCTAAGAAGAAGAAGAAGAATAACTCTAAACCCCAATTAGTACAGCTTAGAAGTTCTACTGATGAAATTTTACAGAATTTGCGGAACTCAGGCACAGCTTTTGTTCCAAGCTCGATTTAGGAGGTGGACGAGCTTGTCACTCCGGCGCCGACATTGGTCAATCCGGCCTGTGGTTCCATTCCCCGGAGTGATGTTGACACCATTGCCTTATTTGCTAAAGCCATTGCTAGACCAACATCTTCGAATTTCAATAAAACAGTAACTACGGTTTCGAATTGTACTGTTTCATTAGATGCTGAAGCGGCTGCTCATCGATCTGAACCAGCTACCACTGATTCTCACACTGTACCTCCTCCGTAACAGAACGCACATAAGGATGGTGAAGATCGAAGCTCTTTTTCTGGGAAGTTAGCTGCCCAGGGAGCTCCTCTGTTCTTCGTTGCACCGGTTGTTCAAAATGGGAAGCAGGTTGCTCAGCTCAAGGAATCAGAACTTGTGGAAGGTAATAGGAAATGGTCTAATGCTTTGGTTTTTTATGTTGTTGGTCATTACCCTACTATTGTTGCTATTCATCGTTTCATAGTTCAACAATGGTGTGATGTGCAAAACCCAGAAATTTTTTGGCATGATGATGGGTATTTTATCATTAATTGTTGTTCAGTTAGTGATAAGGATACTATTCTTTGTTCTTGTCCGCAAATGTTCATGGGAAAACCAGCAATTATTAAACCTTGGAGTCCTAAATTTGATATTGGTGCGGAGATTTTGAGAACTATTCCTTTGTGGGTTAAGTTCCCAAACTTACCTTTAAATTGCTGGGGTCCTGAAACTCTTAGTCGTATTGGTAATTTTCTTGGTGTACCAATTTGCTCTGATGAATGTACTACAAGACAACTAAGAGTTTCTTTTTGCTAGAGTTCTAATAGAAATTGATGTTACCAAGCCATTGCCTAAGTCTGTGTTTGTGGAAAGCCCCTCGAAGGAAATTCTAGAACTCAAGGTAGTTTATGAATGGACTCCACCCTTTTTCTCTAAGTGTAATAAAGTGGGCCATGATTGTTCTGTTAAAGTGTCATCAGCTCTTAAGCATTCGGTGGCTGCAGCTCCCAAGTAGCCAGTAAATGCAGCTCCTAAAGTGCAGCAAGTCTGGGTTGCTAAGCCTAGTCAAGCTCCTCCTGTTGTTGATGTTGATGCTTCTGTTCATGGGCAATTTGTTGTCACCCCACAGGTTCATACTTCTCAAAACTCAGATGAGGGGTGGAGAATAGTGGGAAAGAAGACAGAAAGCCAGCAAACTAGGGTTAATCAGCATACTTCTACCTCTAATGCTTTTGTTGCTGTATTTGCAAATGAAATGGATGGTGCTGGTGGTTTCATGATAAATCCAAGCGGGGGTGAGGTTAATCCCCCTTTGGTGTCATAATTTACTCTATATGGAATGTTAGGGGCCTAAATGACCCTGACAAGGTTGCCTCTGTAAGGAGGTTGCTTCAATCTCATTCAGTTGATGTTATTGGTCTTCTTGAAACATAAATTAAATAAAAAAATGTTCTTACTTATCAGAAGAAGTTTGGCTCTTCTTGGCTTTGGTTGTGCAATTATGATCATTCTCCCAAAGGGAGGATTTGGCTTGGTTGGAATGCAGATAGAGTAACTGTCAATGTCTTGAAGATTCATGAACAATTTATTCATTGTAGTGTCTCTTCTAAGGATCTTTCTACTCAAATTCATCTCAATGTTGTCTATGGGCTTCACTCTATTCATGATAGGCTTCCTATGTGGGAAGGAATCAGGAACATCTCTATTCAGCATTCTCCTTGGCTTTGTGCTGGTGACTTTGACTCTGTTCTTCATACTTCGGATAGGTTTCATGGTACTGATGTTACTGATTATGAGACTAGAGATTTCCAGAGTTTGGTTGATGATTTGGACCTCACTGAGGTCAAGAGCAAAGGTGCCTTCTACTCTTGGTCAAATTAGGCTCACACTGGTCCTAGAACTCTTTCTAGGATTGATAGAGTCTTTGGTAACCAAGCTTGGCTGGCCTCTCATGGGTATGTTGAGACTGTCTATCTCCCCCCTTCTTTATCTGATCACAGTCCAGTTCTGTTGGATATTTGTTCTGCCCATGCTGGGAGAGGTAGACCTTTCAGGTTTCTAAACTGTATTGCTGATCATCCTGATTTCCTTGATACTGTTTCTTTGGCTTGGGGTTCTGGTAGTTCTGTTTGGCAGAAGCTTAATTCTTTAAAGTCTAGTATCAAGTCTCTTAATAGCAAGTAGTTTGGCAACATTGAGCAGAAGATTGATTAAGCTAATGTTGAGCTTGCTAGAATTCAGAACTTAATGGCTCAGTCCCGATGATTTGGATTTATATGCTAAAGAATCTGATGCTATTAAGGTTGTCAAACATTGGAATGATATTCAGGAAAGCATCTTCAAAAAAAATCTAGGATCAACTGGATTAAGCTTGGAGATGGCAATTCTCATTATTTTTTCTTAGTGATGAAGATTAGACAAGAAAGGAATAGAATTGACTCCATCTTTGACTCTAACCAGGTTTTGCTTAAGGATTCGGATGCTATTTCTCATGAAGTTATCTCCTTCTATAAGTCTCTTTTAGGGACTCAGGCTTCTTGACTTCCTGCTGTTGACCTTGTTACTATGAGGAGAGGTAAACAGCTTAGCTCTGTTGCTCAGAGTTATCTCATTCAGCCTGTTTCTCATGCTAAAATTGATGCTGCCCTTAAGGGAATTGATAACACTAAAGCTCCTAGTATTGATGGCTTTAACTCCTTTTTCTTTAAGAGAGCTTGGCATATTGTGAAAGATGATATTTATGCTAGTGTTATTGATTTCTTTACTAAAGGGACCTTGCCTAAGCAATGGAATTGCACAACTATCACCCTTGTTCCTAAAATTCCTAATGCTTCCCATGTTATGGATTTTAGACCTATAGCTTGTTGCACTGTGGTTTATAAGCTCATTTCTAAGGTCACAACTGCTAGACTTGCTGCTATCATTGGTGAGGTCATTAATGATGCCCAAGCAGGTTTTATTCCAGGCAAGCATATTGGTGACAATATCCTTCTTGCAACTGAATTGATCAAAGGCTATGATCACAAATTTATCTCACCTAGATGCATGGTTAAGGTGGATTTGAAGAAAGCCTATGATTCAGTTGAGTGGGGATTCTTGATTACTGTTATGTAGGAGCTTGGTTTCCCTTAGAGATTTGTTAGCCGGATCTAGGCTTGTCTTACTTCTGTCTCTTATTCTATTCTTATTAATGGTTTTCCTGCCCCTCCTTTTGAAGCTAAGAAAGGTTTAAGACAAGGTGACCCTATATTTCCCTTTCTTTATGCTATTGGTATGGAATACCTTTCCAGGTGCCTTGATGAGCTTAGGTTAACTACTGATTTTAACTTTCATCATAGATGTAAAAATTTAAACCTAACTCACATGATGTTTGCTGATGATCTATTGATGTTTTCTAGAGCTGATAGTGTCTCTGTTAAGCTTCTCTTCCAAGCCTTCTTGAAATTCTCGGGTGCTTCCGAGCTTTCTGTTAATCTTGATAAAAGTGAAGTTTATTTTGAAGGAGTTTCTGTTGATGTTCAGACAGAGCTAAGAGAGATTCTTGGTGTTTCTCAAGGTACCATTCCTTTTAGGTATCTTGGGGTCCCTCTCTCTTCCAAGAAGCTTACTATTGCTCAGTGTAGGCTTTTGGTGGAGAAGGTGACTGCTAGAATCCAAGGGTGGATGGCTACACACTTGTCCTATGCTGGGAGGCTTCAGATGGTGAAGAGTGTGTTGTTTGGTATTCAGACATATTGGGCTCAAATCTTTATTTGCCAAAGAAAATTCTGAAAGAGATTGAGGCTAGATTCAGGTGCTTTCTTTGGACTGGATCCTCTACCCTTGCTAAGAAATCTTTGGTTGCTTGGAATTATGTTTGTCTTCCTAAAGTCCGTGGTGGCTGGAACTTGCTTTCTCTTCCTGAGTGGAATAAAGCAGCTTTCATTAAGTTACTTTAGGATATTGCTCACAAGGTTGATAATCTTTGGGTTAAGGAGGTCCATACCTATTATTTCAAGCATAAAGATTGTTGGACCATTCCTACCCCTGCCAAATGCTCTTGCTTTTTGAAGAAGATTCTGAGTTGTAGAGATATTGTGACTGATCAAGGGGGATGGGATGGTTTCATACAGGGCAACAAGATGAAAATCAAGAAGCTTTATGCTGCTATTAGACCTCAAGTTCCTAAGGTTCCTTGGAAGAGGGTCATTTGTCATAATTTAGCAACCCCTAAAAGTGTATTTATCTTGTGGCTAGTTTTGTGGGATAGGCTTGTCACTAAGGATAGGTTGCTACAATGGCACATTTCTTGTGATCCAAGGTGTTTCTTGTGCTTGAATAGCAATGAAATTGTTCAGCACTTATTCTTTGATTGTAAGTACTCTAAACAGGTTTGGAACAAGGTGTTGAGTATCTTACATGTTTCCAAGCCTGTTCAGCAGTTTGGTGATGAGATTGAATGGTTGAAGAAAATCTACAGAAGTTCCAGATTGAAAAACAAAGTGATCCATGTTGCCTTCACTGAAACATTATATGGTATTTGGATTTAGAGGATTGCAGTTTTTTTCACTTGTTGTTGCAAGCCTGTTGATGTCCTAGTTAGGGATATTATCTTCAATTCAGCTTGTAGAATCCCAGCGGGAAGCAAATATTTGATTGCTTAGTTGGTTCAGGGAGCTGCTTCTGATGTTCTGTTTTTCTGTTGCTGTTGCTGATCTTTGTTGCTAGATTCTGATTTATAATTGCTTTGCTGTTGGTTTCTGAATTCTGGTTTTTAATTTCTGAAGGTTGCTGTTGGTTTGTGTTGTTGTTGCTGTTTTTTGTTGCTATTGCTGGTTTCCGTTTTGCTGCTGGCTTCTGCTGTTGTTACTGTTGTTTGTTGCTGTTGCTGAAATCACCTGTTGTTGCTGGTTTCTATTGCTGTTGCTGACTGCTGTCCTGCTGTTCTGTTGCTGTTCAGGTCAGCAAATCAACTGGTTTTGTGCTGAACCTATTGCTGTTTGTGTTGCTGTTGCTGAAACCAGCTGCTGTTACTGGTTTTTGTTGTTGTTGCTGATTGCTGTTATGATGTGCTGTTGCTGTTCAGGGCAGCAAGTCAGCTGGTTCTGGTTATGTTGCTGAACCTGTTGCTGTTTGTGCTGTGTTGCTGAAATCTGCTGTTGTGGCTGGTTTCTGCTGCTGTTGCTGGTTGCTGTTCTGCTGGTCTGTGCTGAACCTGTTGCTGCAAGCTAGCTTTGCTATTGCTGAAGTCTGCTTTTGTTGCTGGTTTCTGTTGCTGATTTTGGCTGTTGTTCTGCTGTTGCTGGTTTTTGGTGCAGTTGCTGTTTATGCTGGTTTTTGGTCATCACTTTGTTATGGTGTTATACCTCCTTTTGCCTAGTGCTGTTGCTTTTGCAGCTGAGTCTAGGTGGAGGTTTTCTTTTGCTTGAGTGGTGTATTTTTTGCCTGCAGGTCTGTCTTGCTTTGTGTTCCTGGGCTTAGTTTCCAGAACCCTTCCTAGAAGGTGGCAGGAAACTTAAGCTCAGGTTGTTCTTGTCTCTTTCTCCTGAACCCTTCCTAGAAGGTGGAAGGAGATTGAGCTTGAACTATTTGGTGGTTGGTTGGCCTATTTTTTAAGGTCTTGGGGAGTTTGGTGATTGTTATAACTTAGCTTTTGTAAGTTGTAACTTTTCCCTTTGGTAATAAAATTTCTCATATTTTTCAAAAAAAAAAAAAAAAAAAAAAAAGAAGTCGGGGATATTCAGTATGGTAGCATGGCGACTAGCTTAGCTACCAAGCTTGGTTTTGCTCGATACCTCCATTCTTGTACTCCGGTGGGGGAAGCCAACAATATCTACCTTGACATTGGTCAACTCAAGCAAGTTCAATTCTAAGCAAAGAATAATGACAAAGAGGTTTTTGATTGGTTGAAGAGGAATGTATATCGTTGTTACCTTCTAAACTTCTCTTTAACCTCCCTTCACTAGCATGTTCCAAATGTGTGGTTTGTGCCCCAAAGCAATCGTCTCCCCGGTGATGATGATGACATGGATGATGTCCTTAACAAAGAGCAACAAATCCAATAAAATTATCAACAACATGAACAACAACAATAGCAACAACAACAAGAACATCAAGAGCCTCAACCTCATTATCAACAACATCAATTCTCTGACTCCGACATGGAGGCTGTGATTGCCAAAATGAAGGACATGCAAATTAGAATGGAGGAGATGTATGATCAAGTCTTTGATGAAATTTACAACCAAATGAGAGGTGTTTTGGGTGTTTTTGTCCCTCGGGAAAGTTTTGGCTCGAAGACTGGTCCAACTCGAGTAGGAGCTCCGCCTCTGAAGATCAAGTTAGAACTTGAATAATAGGAACAGGTGCGCAAATTTAGGTGGGATCATCTCGGATTCCGAGATCAGGTGTTATCTTATGAGAGAGAAAATGGATGTAACAAATGATTGAATATGTCCCCACAATGGGGAAATATATCCCAATTTATAGGGTCATTCTGGAAAAGTGCCTCTCCCAAAGTCATTCTAACCTAGGTTTTATGGGCAGTGTCAAAATTGCGGCATTAATTTCTTGGGAATTAGGCCTTGAAGGCCGCAATTCTTCTGATATATCTGAGAATGCCACGTGTCTACTAGTGAGTGGCCTATGGTGACCAGTCCAGACTTGACACGTGGACCTCTCTGATTGGTCCACATGTCTAGGTATTTTTACCCTACACATTTTCCCCTCACAAGGGTGACATGGCGGTCAACGTGACACATGTGACACGTGTGCCCCCGTGAGTGGTGAAGAATAACCATGGCTATTAACCTTCTGGGTGTTACATGGATGCCCCCGTTTTATCCCCCTTCTCTCCACTCATTTACACATCTTTGAGAAGTTTTCTAGAGAAAGAAAGAGAGATTCTGGTGAGAGATACTCTGATCCCACCTACATTAGATCTTCAAGATTTCCGTGTGCGTACTTACAACACCCGGTCACTGTCTGTTGCAATTTTCAGATAATTCAGAGCTAAAGTAAGGTAACCACTTGTACCCTTTTTCAGCTTTTTTCTTCTTTTTTGTCTGTATACATTCTTGTTCCGTTTGTATACATAGTCTTTAAAAATAAAAATGGACTCTCTATCCACACACACGGCACTTCCTAGGACATTAAGCCGGTCTCCCGTTACGACTGAATCTAGAATAGGGGTGCCTTTTCTGAACTTTCAGAACTACTGTGCTCATCCTCAAATCCCTCCCTCTTTGTATTTGTGTAGGACACAATGGCAATATTTAGGAAAATGGCTATTAAGCCGAGAAGTCGACGTGCTCGGGAAATGCCCGCAGATGAGGTTTTTTGGATGGGGAACAAGACGAGTCGGAGGAGCAAAGCGGTTCTGAATATAGGGCTCTCTCTTCCCCATGTAGCTCAAGCGTAAGGGAGGTAGGCGGTGAAAAGGATGCCTCCTCACATGGGTCAGGATATAAATTACGCGGCGAAGAAGCTGTCGAAAGATCAGGAGCAGAGGCATCTCGCTCCGATCATGACAATTTTGCGCTGATTACCAATAGCCGGCTAAAGCATCGACTTTCCCGGACCCTAAAATAACTAGGATGTTGCCGGGTGACATTGCCCTGTTGTAGAGCGACTTTGAATATTTCAAAGAGAAGCAACCCTTTGGAAAGGCCTTGATAATAGAGGTCTCGCTTGAGGATGCAGTAATGGCTTGTGACGACGGGATAGAAAACAATGATAATTACTTTGTCTGCTGCGAGTCGGTAATTGCAGCTAGTCTCCGCTTCCCTCTTCATAGAGGGATAAGAAAATTTCTTAAGCGGTACGACATAGGCGTCTAGAAGCTCACCCCGAATTCGTGGATCAATATTATGAGCTATATTGCCATCTGCGAGCATCAGGATTTGGAGCCTAGCTTTACCACCTTTTCTCACATGCATTACATGAGCATGGCCGCAAGAGGCCAGTGGGCGTAGTATACTCTTATCACCCTTCCCCAATATCTGATGTCTTTGGACAAAGTTTCCAAATGGACCAGCTAGAAGGAGAAATTTTATCTGATCTCCTTTCCAAGGCTGAGTCACAAGCGGACCCTGCGCCGGTACAATAGAGAACCAGCTCTTCTAAGCAGGAAGTGTGCTCACCCTCGCATCTCTTCCAAAGCTTACGAGAAAAAATGGAGCCGAGATTTATCGAGATCACGACTGAGCCCTTAGGGGATGGGACTCACATAGTCATGCCACAAAACTGGATCCCCCATCAACACTTTTTCAAGTATGAGAGATTCATGTCCGCCTGCTGTAGACACCTAAAAATGTCTCCCCAAAACCAAACCCGTTGATGAACACCTCTCACCGCCATTATTGGTCAATTTGAGTATTTAATATTTGGAGTGCTTAAATCCATTTTCTATCCAACATATTTCATGAACCAATCCAATTTCTAGCTCATTTCCCTAAACCATAACCTATTTTCCACTTTTCTTGTCCACATCGCAAAACTGAGAGAAACTGATTTTATGGCTATAAAATTTTGATCCAATTATTATTTTGTTGGATAGGACTTTAAATAAGCTTTCCAACCATATATCATAAGCCCAATTACGAGCTATAACGAAAAAGATATGAGCAAAACACCAAACTCGGCCTAAAACCGACACCCTTCCACTAAAACGGCCATATATTAAAGTCTACAAATTATTTTGACTTGATTCTAATTGTGTTAAAAAGTAGACTTGATAATATTTCCAATGATAAATTAGATGTCTTATTCCGAGTTACGGATCAAAAGTTATGATTATTTTAAAAACGGGTAAAAAAACTGAAATTACCGCGCAGCAGCAAAAATGCCGCGACGCGGCAAAAGCAGACGTGTCACGGGACTTATTCCCGTGACACGGTGCCCATTTTTGTAATTTTTCTCAATTTTCCCCCGTGTCACGGTGCCCATTCCGTGACTAGGGAATATTTTGTGTAATTTCCGCGTACTTTTTACACCGTGACACGGCATACTGCACTGTGCCACGATGGATAATGCCGTGTCACAGAATTTCTTCCAGTGTCATGGTGCACATCCCGTGCCAAGGGATTACTCCGTGTTTTCTCCGCGTAATCCCTAAACGCGTTTTCACTTCCCGTAACCTAAATATTTCCCATGTCACGCAAATTTGTACCGTGTCACGGGAAAGTTTCTCGTCTGACGGTGGGATTTCCCGTGTCACGGTACACTTTGCCGTGTCGCGGGATACTTTTTTAGGGTTTTTATCATTTTAGGGTTCCGTGTGCTCCCTCAGCACATTTACCCTATAAATAGGACCCCCCTTTCTGCAGGTCGGGGCACCAATAGTCATTCTCTCTCACCTTACACCAAAAATCATTCTCTTCTCCCTCTTTAACCTAATTTCTAGCCTCCTTATTCTTTCATAACAATTCCCCTAAGCACTCCAAGGAGTCTATACTTAACCCGAGGTTCCGTCCTTAAACCAAGGCGTGAAAGGTACAAATAACTAAGGGTTTGGACCAAATCAAATCTAATATTTATTTAATTTAATTTCCATTTACTTTATATTTTTTATGGAAGTTACTAACAGTTTACTCATGATGTAGCAATTTAAAGGAACGCACGGAATGTGAGTAATTAATTAATTTAATTACTCTTATTTTGTTTTCTTATTGCTAGTATCATGATTAGGTTAATTTCATATTTAATTTGACTAACGCTATTATTAATGAATTGCTTCCAATATTAATGTTTATTCTATTATTTATTATTATGATCACCATATTAAGGAATCACTTTTCACTATAAGAATCGAGTAGAGGCCAATACGGACGAATGTCACTCCATGACTCACTTCGTACCATCATCTCAGATCCTCCTTTCGTGGTTCCGAACCATATGGAGTTAGTAATCTCATGGATTATGAATGGGTTGTAACCTTCACGGGTCAATCGCTGTTGCCTATTGTTGTCCCTTATTCGTGGTTGCCTTTTATGATCCGTGAACGGTTTACAAGTTCCTTAAAAACTTGTTGGTGGCTCCCTACTTTCCTTGTCCCTAATCGTATTATGTCAATTCCCACTTCCTATGAGTGCCAAGCATATTCACCACATACTTTTAACGTAGGCGCACTTCGAGCGATGCCTACACCTGCAGACTTAGCACGACGTTCAGCAAGGGTAGACCCACTATACATCCGACAAATTACCGTCTCTTCTTATACACTTTAATTCTTTTAATTGTTTTGCCTAAATGTTTGTTTGCTCCTTGTAGAAGGAACGCTAAAAATGGTGGACCTAGAGAAAACTACGGCTAAGTCTCCCGCGCAGGGAACATCTGCAAGCAAAGAAGGCAGCAGCCGAGGCAAAGGAGGCTAAGAAGGGCTGGGTAAGAATGCTTGACCTGTTGTTTTTTTTTTCTTCTTGTCAAACATTCTTATGGTTGTAACCTTTTTTGCCTTTTCTCTGCTTAGTGCTGGCAAAACCATTCCTCGCTCAATATTAAAGCTGATTAAGAGGCCGAGTGAGGAGTTGGAAAAAAACTCCCACTGCTAAGGCTGCCCAGAAAAACCCTTCCCAGACAACCTCTTCTACCAACCCGAATCGTCCTACGACCGGGGGCAAAACTCCTGATGTTATGAAGACTCTGAGTAAAAACTCAGAGCGCTCAACAAAAAAATGCGTCGGATGCCTCTACGACATCGAAGTGTAGCCAGCCAACTAATGTTGCAGCCGGTGCGGCAACGATTGGGAGGGGGAAGCTCCAAAATCACAGACTCAACCCCAAATACAAGGTAAGAATTGGATTAAAATTCCTTGGCCGCTTGACTTTATGCGAGTTAAAACTAAGTTCGACCCCTCTAGAGGTTCAGTTAGCTGGCGACAACGAATGAATGTCAACTATGCTGCATCCTTCTCACCAAGTACTTCTTATGGTGCAGATGTTACCTCCAATGCGCCGGATCTGCCAGGGTTTGTTAAGAGGATGGTAAGGACCCTCACCCGACCAGAGAAGAATTATGTGCCTAATCTACAGGTAGTGGATTTCAACCAAATTATGGGCCAGCTGGCGGAGGTAAGTTGATATCAACTTAACACCATGTTTTCTTCTTTATCTAGACATAAACTTTGTATTCTACAAACTTAGGTATTGCTACGCCACTGCGCTGTATGATGCCCAAGTGTTGGGAGAGGCAACTCCACCACAATTCAAGGCATGTGCAGCTAAGCTGGGATATGAAGTCTCAGATGATGAGGGGGAACATGCTGAAGGCCAAGGGATTCAAGCCCTCCAGCCCCAGGTGGCTTATGCAAATGCTAAGGCCCCAGCCAACCAACCCTAGGCAGCTGATGCAACCGAAAGAGCCTCTCCGCCGGTCAGGACCAGTCGGAGCAGCAACCTCAACAGCTTTGAGCCAACCACCTATTTTTCTACGGCAGTATGCCATTTATCATTCCTTCCGGCATGCGTGCCAGGTAATCTTGTAGTTTTACCGACTATGGAGTTGGGTCAACAATTTTTCTTTTCTTTTCAGCGGATATTTATACAATTAACAATATTATTCTGCTTTTGTGTTGATTTCTATTTATTAAGTATTCCGACTTAGTCGGTTTTGCGTATATAGCATTTGCGTTTGAATTTTGAATTTTTCATATATACTTTATATTTTGCATAACTTATGAAAAGCATGCGGCAGATAGTAATCCGGCTGTTCTTGCCCTAGGACGACTGCGTAGTTGTTTTCATTTTAGATTGATTGATTGGCTTGGAAAAGTTTGATACTTTGAGGAGTATGAGATGTTTATAAGTCAATTAATCACAATGGTGATTACCCCAAACCAAGAGCTCAACCGCCAATTGAAGCAGGCGCTTCGAGCCTCTTACCCCGGCATTAGATAACCGTCTAGGGTGGTTGCATAGCCATTACACAACTTATTTTCCCCATTAGAGAAACCTGTGCAATTTTGGAATAAATTTTCTATGTAGGAACTTCGATCGATAGCCGGTTGATGCAGTAGGTCATCCAGTTTCTCGCGTACTTAGTCGTCCTTTTGATTATTCTAGTCAGACGGCTATGAGTTGACCAATTAGGTCGTTCAATCTTTGTCGGACACCAATTGCATCCGGAGGTGTGTGTCGGACACCAAGTTTCATACTAGACCAGACGATTTTGAAAAAATAAGCAACCGTCCGGCCATAGGTCTCACGTCTTAGTAAAGACCGGTTGTGTAGCCACTAAGCCTTTCTGTTCTTAGTTTGTTTGCTGCTAAGTTTCAAACTTAGCTTTTTAAAGTAAATGTGAATGGTCCGTCTATACATTGCCCAGATGGAGTAAAAACAACAAAAACAATAATGTAATTGAAACAAAAAATCACTTTTCATTGATATAATTCTTGTTTACAAAAAATAATAATTTACAACCCTCGGAAGTAGTACTTTTTTAAGTTATCTTCGTTCCAAGTTCTAGGCAGGCATCTATCGTCTGTAGTTTCCATGCGGTAGGTGCCATTCCTAAATTCATCATAGATCCGGTAGGGGCCTTCCCAATTAGATGTTAGCTTTCCAAGCTCATTGGCCCTACCAGTTGCCTCCATTTTTCGTAATATAAAGTCTCCAACTTTCAAAGGGCGCTTATGAACTCTCTTGTTGTAGGCTCTAGTGATTATCAGACGGTAAATCTCATGACGCAAGGCAGCATTTCCCATGCGTTCTGGGAGTGAGTCCAATGCTTGTTGCATGGCCTCCTAGTTTGCCTCTTAATCGTACAGCATGACTCGTAGAGTCGGCTCATAATGCTCGATGGGCAAGACGACTTTAGCACCGTATACCATGAGAAATGGGGTTTCACCGGTTACCCCTTTTGTAGTTGTCTGGATGGCCCATAGGACATGAATTAATTCTTCTACCCATAAACCACCAGCTCTTTCAAATTTCTTATTCATGCCGTCTGAGATGAGTTTGTTGAAGGCTTCAACTTGGCTGTTTTCTTGGGGTCGGCCTATTGATGAAAAATAATTTGAGATCCCTTGATCTCCCAACAAAGTTTTGAGCTAAGGCATTTCAAATTGAGGGCCATTATCAAATGCCATAGACATAGGTACCCCAAAGCGGGTGATGATGTTCTTCCATATGAAAGAGATGACATCCTTGTTCTTGATGTTTTTGAACGCCTCCACCTTCACCCACTTGGTGAAGTAATTAAAATCCGCCTGGTGCCGACGTGTAAGGACCTAAAATGTCCATGCCCCATATAGCAAACGGGACTGGGCTATGGATTGTCGTTAGGTCAGTAGCCGGGCGATGAATGAGCTTGCCAAATTTCTGGCACTTGTCACATTTTTTCACCATCTCTTTAGCGTCTGGCCAAGAGTGGGCCAAAAGTAACCCTGCCGCCTGGCCCTAACAAATAACGAGTTCTCGCATATATGAGAGGCACAATATCCCACATGTAACTCTTCGAGGACTTCCTTCCCTTTTCTGGGGTAACACACTTCAGAAGAGGTTTTAAAAACCATACTTTGAAGAGCTCTCCATTTCCAATCTCAAAGTTTTCCGCTCGTATCTTCGTGACGGCTGCCTCATGTGGTGAATCAGGAAGCATGTCGTCTGTCAGGTAAGCCCGGATGCCATCCATCCAGGAAGAGTTTCGATCCTGGATTCAAATGGGCTCTTTATATATGCTTCTTTTTTCAAGAACTTCCCAAAAGACTGACCGAGGCACATCACAGCAGGCGGAAGATGCCAATTCGGACAAGGCATCCGCCTGGTTGATGCCAGACCTGGGCACTTGACTCAGATGAAATTCTTCAAGTGTCCAAACCTCTTCTTTAACTACCTGATGGTATTTGATCATTTCCAGATGGGTAGCTTCATAGTGACCCTAAGACTGGCTTACGACCAACAATAAATCAGAGAATGCATCAATCTTTATTGCCCCTGCTGCCTTAATCATGCAGATTCCGGCTAGCAGGGCTTCATATTCCGCCTCATTATTTGAGGCCCTAAACTTGAACCATAGTGCATATTAAAATTTGTCCCCCTTAGGAGAGTCATAAATAATTCCTACACCACAACCGTTCTTTGTTGAGCTCTCGTCTACATACACTTTTGAAACATAATAAAGTTATCCGGTGGAACCAGCCGTGTCATTTCAATAATGAAATTAGCAAACGCCTAACCTTTCACTTTCTTTCTTTTTTCGTAAGTGATTTCAAGACTTCGTATTTCAATAGCCCATTTTAACATTCTACCGGATGACTCCAAGGTAGACATTGGCTGCTTGAGGGGTTGATCAGTGTAGATCACCACCGGATATGCTAAAAGTATGGTTTTAGCTTCTTGAATGCTATATATAGAGCAAGGCCAAAATTTTCAACCATGGGGTACCAGAGTTCAGCATTTCTGAGTACATGGCTAATGAAATAGATCGGGAGTTGGATGTTGTCTCTTTCAGCAAGGAGAACATCACTAAGGGCATGGTATGAGACGGCTAGGTACATGTAGAACGTCTCTTTGGGCAAAGGGCTAACAGGCCTTGGCGAAGAGTGCAAGTGTTATTTTAATTTAAGAAAGGCCGCCTTAGCATCATCCCCCCATTCGAACGTAGTTTTCAACCTGATTGCTTGAAAAAGGTATAGGCATTTGTCACCTGACCGGCTGAGAAATCTTCCCAATGCCACCAGGCAACCGATTAGTCTTTGTACTTCTTTGACAGTGCGGGGTGACTCCATGTCAATCACTACCTGTATCTTCTTGGGGTTAGCCTCTTTCTCCCTTTGATCAACCTGGAATCCGAGAAACTTCCCAAACTCAACACCAAAGACGCATTTATAGGGTTTAACATGACCTTATGCCGCCTGAGTGTGGTGTAGTTTTGTCAGAGATTAGCAAGGTGATCGGTCTTCTACTTGGATTTGACTATCATATCATCAATATATGCCTCTACATTCCTTCCAATTTGATTAATGAAGACTGTATTAATCATCCGCTGGAAAGTAGCAGGCGCATTCTTCAATCCAAACAACATCACAGTATAGCAGAATAACCCCTGATCAATGACGAAGGCCGTCTTTTCTTAATATTTTTTCTTCAGGGGTATTTGATGGAAGCCAAAATACGCATCCATAAAGCTCATCAAGGCATGACCGATTGTAGAATTGACCAGGCTGTCGATCTTTGGGAGTGGATAATTTTCCTTTGGACATGCCTTTTTGAGGTCTGTGTAAATTGATAGGGTAATGTCGTATCCCCTAAACAAAAGTAATACCTAAATCCTCTAACTAATGTAGATAGGGAAGTAGGGTCGAACTCCACTGGGAAACAAGTCTTTTTACTCCTAATAATTTGTTATAATCTAAATTATCAAAGTAACCAATATTTTTTGGGAATAAATTCTATACTAAGAAGAAAATGTTTAGGTAGAAGAGAAACAATAATAAGGAAGCCTAGGGTCACAGGTTCACCAATAATTAATATTCCGGAATAAAACGAAGTAATTAATAATTAACATTGCACAAATAACATGATTAACAGGCTCTCGTAATTTATTAATCAACATAGATCTAACAGGCTCTCGCAATTTACTAGATCTAAGTTCCTATTAAAAATAGCCTTTAATATTAAATTAACATCTGCTCGATTCATCAATTCAATATTGCTAAACATTCACAATCAAATTACATTAGCTCAATTCATAATCTAATTGCAAAGAATTAAAACAATTCAATAAGAAATCATCATGCAATACCAATAATAACAAATTATCCCTTCATATTAATTATGGATCCCCATAAACCCTAGAATTAAACTACTCAGACATAATCATAACTAAACTAATCAAATAAATTAAAGGAGACATGATGAAAGAAATAAAATAAATAACTGAGATTAAACTAAGAGATGTAGAGAGAGAAACAAGAGAGAAAATAATACTAAGAGTTTAATTAAGGAACAGAGAGAAAAGTTAGAGAGAGAAAAAAGAAAAGAAAACTAAAATTAAAACTAATTAATAAAACTAAAACTAAAAAACTAATGAAAACTTAAAACTCAACTCTTACGTAACTACCTAAACCTTTATATAAGAAAGGAAAAGTAATCCTACTAAAACTCAACTAAGAAAACTAATCCTAGTTGAAATCCCGAAAAACAAAGTCTAAAACTAAAAAAACTAAACTAAAAGTCAGCCCACTAATATGCTTGGCCCAAAATAATTACACCAACAAAATCAGCGAAAAGTGGTAGCGCTTCGATCGGGCCAGCCTAGTTCACGCCCAGCATCATCTCTAGTTGGGATTTCATTTGGGCTTTTTTTGTATTGGACTTGAACTCTTTAATGCTTTATTTGCCTCATCAGTTGGTCCATACTCCATACACTAGCTTTTAAACCTTGGGACTCTTTTAGTCGAGCCCTTAATCACCAAACCAAATTTCTCTAACTTGACCTTGGGCTAAAAATATACGGTCATGAAATACGATCAACTTTTAATGTCTTTGTAGTGGCTCAATAAGTTCGGGAATTGTCATAAATATGCAAATTCCTGCAAAATAATATCAACTCTACAAAAACACTAGAAAACGTATATTAATAATCAAAATAGCCCTGTAGAGCTCAAATAAGCACAAATATGACCGTTGGACGGGGAATAAAAATATATATAAAATAGACTCATCAGTAATCAACACACATATGCCAAGTTACATGGCCGAATGATCCCAACGTTTAACAACTTTTTTACTTTGGTTGTTGCCGCCTGACTTCTTTCCTCACCGTGATTTTTTTTATTTGGCTAGATGGGCTTTTTTTTTGGATCCACGGTGAGTTTGTGGACAACAAGATCTGGGCTGACGCACGACATCTCTTAACAGTACGTAGATGTCCATAAAGCTCATCAAGGCAAAAACGTCTTTAAATTCTTTCAGAAGGTGGTGCAGATCTGCACCAAACATAGCATAAGCAATCGTCCCTACCTTAATAGTACACTCTAGACACCTGTCATCCAGAGGTATATCAATATGCTCACTAACCGGATGGGGATGGAGCTCTTTTGACCGTTCACCAGTCAGTGTTTGTTATTTTTTCTCTTTCTTCACCTCCACAAGCTGATCAGCCTTTCTTTTCTTTCCGGCTGCTAGTGGGGGTTGGTTGATGTCCTTGACATTTTCAAGGTCTATGTTGTTGGCCGTCTGAGGAAACAGTGGGCTTGACGGCTAAGAGGTAACTTTCCTGGGCCGTCTTCTGATCCCCATTTAGGGAACCAATAGAACCGTCATCCTTCTCATACTTGATCAGCATGAGAGAAGGAATGATTTTCGCCTTAGCCTTGTTGAGAGTTGGACGACCGAAATTGATGTTGTAGCCGGTCAGCTCCTCAACTACCAAGAACTTGACGACTAGATGTCGTCCTTCTCCTTTTTCTCCCAAAATAATGGGAAGATCAATCCGACCGACTAGGTACACCATCCCCCCTCCAAAGACAACAAGGGGGTGGTTTACTGGGTGAATGCTGCAGGTCTTTTACTTCAACTTCTGCAAGCACCTTTGGTTAATGATATCTGACGATCTGCTGGTATCAATAAGGATCCGCCCAACCAGCTGGTTGGCGACCTTACATTCGATGACGACCAGGTCGTCATGCGGGCGTGCGGACGCTGCCCCTGTCCTTCTAAGTGATCAGAACGTCTGGGAAGGTGGAGCTAGTTGATGACTGCTCATCATCATCCTTGTCCATCTTTCAAAGATGGCTTTTGGTGCCCCGGATGATTAGGCCACCACATGAGAACCCGCCTGCTATGGTGTAGACCGGCTCCTTGTCAGTTTTCGAGCTACTAGTAAGTTGAGGATTCTTAGACAACTACCCTAGGTTCTTCATATTGGTCCCTTTAGACTTAGAAATGTAGGATTTCAGCATCCCTTTGTCAGCTAGATGGTCCAACGCCCATTGAAGGATGAAGCAGTCGTTGGTGTCATGGCCAACTTCCACATGGTCATGGCAGAATTTATTTTTGTTCCTTGATTAAATGGAACTTTTCATTGGATTCGGCTTCACAAGAGACAACCGGTCCTTGATCTCCCAAAGGATGGAGTTGCAGTCCTTGTTAAACTTGTACATGGGGACGTTCGATTTAAACTCTTTATTTTTCTTCTAGGATGGTTGGTAAAAATCACCAACCGCCTAGACTTCTTTTCTCTCCTTGTCCTCTTCTTTCTTCTTTGCTTGCTGAGCTAACCGATTGTCTTTCTGTTAGGTGCGGAAATTTAGGTGGGATCTTCTGTGATTCCGTGATCAGGAGTTATCTGATGAGAGAGAAAATGAATGTAATAAATGATTGAATATGTCCCCAAAATGAGGAAATATCTCCCTATCTATAGAGTCATTCTAGAAAAGTTCCCCTCCCTAGGTCACTCTGACCTAGGTTTTGTGTTAGGGTTTGGTGAGTCTGACTCACTGCGGAAACAACCAGTACCCAAGGAACCACTCGCAATTAATAAAACCATAAAGCATAACAAATAATCACAAAAGGGTAAAATCAGAATTTACCTTTGAAGCCTGCTTCGCCCTTAGAGTCGGGCTCTTACTTGAAAGCTCGAGCTCTGAAAATACGCGAGCCTCCTACGGAAATCCACCTGTAAAAACTTCTAGCGAATTTTAGGTCCGTTACCTCGAGGTTAGTGAGGTCCGACCAAAACCCGAGTATTATATGAGTTTAAGAGTTTTTGCTAATGCAATGCTCTATTGAACTCCTACTCAACCACTCTTCCCAAAAACCCAAGATGGGTATTTGTAAGTAAGTGGGAGAGTGGGAATTTCTATCCCATCAATGAAGAATCATGAAATTCCTCAATTTTTTTTTAAAGTTAGATTAAAATTAATAAGAAAACTAATAATAAATTTACAAGTGGCACTATTACATGTTAAAGGGTGGTGAGGACCACTTGGAGAGTAGGGGACCATACTTGCTCCCCACTCAATACTCTCCTTGTTCCACATGTCCCTCATCCCACTTTCTTCCGATATGCTTCTACATGCTTTGGCCCTACTATCCTCCCCATATGGCCCCCTGTAGGCCAGCCGAAGCCCAGACCCGCATTTGGAGATGCGGGATGCTATTGTGGCTAGCAAGCAATGCACTCCAAGTGCGAACTGCTGCCTTGCGTGTGATCGTGGCTGCTAGCTGCTGTTAGCACGCAATGCTTGCGGCTGCTAGCTGCTACTAGCATGTGACGCTTGTGGCTACTGGCTGCTGCTAGCTATGGTGCGCTAGCACGCACCAGCCAGCCATGCTTGGCTTGGCTTGGTGCGCATGCTATCCGCCTATGCTAGCATATTTTTCCCCTAGCATTCGGATGTCCGGGGCACTCCGATGTTAGGGGTATTTTGGGAATATTGTTGATTTATTATTATTTTGTGCGTCTCGTCATTTACTATTTTTGACTTAACTTCCGACGCTCGGTTTCGACGCTCTATGATCGAATTACCGACGTCTAAATATTTCATAATCGGGCGACGAATTAATTTCTTCCAAATTAATTTGTCGAGTTGGTTCGATTACTGCTTCGAGTGTAACCCGAAGGGTTCAATCAAGATTAAGCTGTAATATTAATTATGCATTAATATTACTGATCGGAAGCGGCCTCCACCTTTGCATTCCGATAACTTGACCTTACTGAATATATTAGCTTTCTAATAATTCTGAACCCACTATCAGAATAATACACTTATTCGAAGGACACCATTCCTTTCAATCTCCCACTTGTCCGGACAAGTGAGCTTTTAGTGTATAGCCCCTTTCATATGTCTCTTCATTAATTATATGGTAAGATTATACGTCATCCCTATTACATCCAGAAGTGTTTCTTGAAATCTGAGTTTGATTGTTAATAAGCAGATGATTTCTAAAATCCATCTAAGCACGGCCATGCATTTTCACAGTCTCGCTATTCGAGTGGCCTTGTAATCAACAAGACATGTTCCCTATTGTTAGTAGGGGGACAATCCCAGTCTTGTAATGTAGCTTCTCTTATTAAGAGGACCTAGCCGCCTGATAGCTGTCCTTATAATCCCCAATTACGGCAAACGTTTGACCGACATAAAAAAAGGACTAGTACTCAAACAAGAGACCTCACAACACTCATGGTCAAGGAAAAGAGTTCCGACATCAATAATGAGAAATATACTTATGACGATTTTGAATCTCTTAAAGTATTCTCATAGGTCGATCATATATGGTTCTAAACCAAGAAATGTGCAAATGATTTACGTCCTTTTTTTTTTTTTTGGTAAATAGAAGAATTTTATTACCAAAAATAGAAGTTACAACTTACAAGAGCTAAGAAGTAACAAACACCAAACCCCACAAGATCTGAAAAACAGGCCAACCAACCACCAAACAGTTCAAGCTCAATCTCTAGCCACCTTCTAGGAAGGGTTCAGGAAACTAGGCCCAAGAACACAAAAAAACAAACACAGATCAGGACACTCCTGCAAATCAGAAACACCAACCCAACAATTGAAAAAGAAAACCCCCACCTAGACTCAGATGCAAAAGCAATAGGACTAGACAAAAAGAGGGAGTACAGCAACCATAGAAAACAACCAAGCTAAGCACCAGGACTAGACAAGACAATTTTCAAAATGCTGATTAAAAAAACAGCAGAAGCAGCAGACCAAAATAGCAGCAGCAGACCATAGAACAGCAACAGCAGCAGCTCAGGAACAGCAACAACAGACCAAAATAGACCAACTGCCACCCTAAGCAACCTGCAACAAACCAGAAAAGAATCAGCTGACCAACAGCACCAGAACAGCAACAACAACATCTAAACCAGCAGCTGCAGAAAACAGATTGCCAGAACAGCAACTGCACCAGCTGCCACCTAGAGCCAAACTGTAGCAGTTAGAACAGCAACAGCAGCAGAAGGCCAGAAAACAGCAACAACAGCAACTAGGAACAACAACAGCAGAACAGAGCAACAACACCAAAAGACATTAGTTGCCAGAACAGCCTGCAGACCAAGAGACCACCAGCTGCCACCCTAACCACCTGCAGCAGACCAAAACAGCAAGACAGCAGTGTAACAGCAACAAAACAGCAACAACAACAGAACAGCAACAACAACAAAGCAGCAACAGCAACCTAAACAGCAACCAGCTGCCAGAAACCAATAAAACCAGGGTGCTGACCAGCTGCCATCCAACCAGAACAGCACCAGAAACAGCAAACAACTGCAACACCAGAAATCAGTGAAGCAAAAGCAGCTTCTTGTCTGTTCCTTTACATCTAATAGCAACATGATAAATAATGTCTTTAAAGACAGTTTCTGCAGGTTTACAATCACCTGTAAACATCAAACTATTCCTCTGCACCCATATACTGTAGATAGCCTCAGCAAAACACATAGAGTATACTCTACCCTTGCTGCTAGACTTCCTGCAATTCTTAACTATCCATTGTTGTTCAATGTGAAAAGGTTGAACTGCTTTTTTCACATCAAGAAGCTTCAAAATCTGTTCCCAAATAGTCTTAGAGTAAGGACAACAAAAGAACAGGTGAGAGACAATTTCACAAGAGTTCTGGCAGAAAAGGCAAATAGGATTACAACTTGCATTCCACTTAACAATTCTGTCCTTAGTGGCAAGTTTGTCAAGCAGAGCTAACCAAGTAATGAAAATACTCTTAGGAGCGGTTGGTTATTGCAAACAATTATTTTCCACCCTACTTTAGGAGCCTGTGGTCGAATCCGGGCATAGAGTTGAGCAATACTCATTTTCCCATTTTTCATAATAGAGGACCAGCCACCAATATCATCAATAATATCTCTAAGAGTCAAGATTTTCTTCAAAACCCAGGAGCATTTCTTGGGAATAGTGGCAGTCCAAATATTTCTATTGTTGAAATAATAGGAATGCACCCATTTCACCCACATATTGTCAGATTTGTGAGCAAGATCCCAAAGAACCTTGCAAATAGCAGCTTTATTCCAATCACCAAGAGAGGTAATATTCCAGCCACCACAAACCTTAGGAAGAGTCATATGATGCCAAGAGACAAGGGCCTTTTTTGCATAAGTGTTCTTCCTAGTCCAAAGAAAAATCCTGAACTTAGTTTTAATTTCCCTAAGAATCTTCTTAGGAAGAATAAAAATGTGAGCCCAATAAGCCTGAATACCAAAGAGAACACTTTTGATAAGCTGTAACCTGCCAGCATAAGATAAGTGTCTAGAAGTCCCGCATACAATCCTAGTAGTAACCCTTTCAACCAAAGGCCTACACTGAGCAACATTAAGCTTTTTAGAAGACAAAGGCACCCCAAGATATCTAAAAGGCAAACTACCACTACTAATACCAAGAATAGTTTGCAGCTGATCTTTATCTGAATCAGAGATACCTTCAAAATAAACCTCACTCTTACTTAAATTAGCCATCAGACCAGAAGCACAAGAGAATTTCTAGAAAGCCTGCAAGAGAAGCTGAATAGAGATGGAATCAGCCCTAGAGAAGAGGAGAATATCATCAGCAAACATCATGTGGGTAATACCTAATTTCTCACATCTAGGATGAAAATTGAAATTAGTATTCCCAGTCATTTCCTTAAGGCACCTAGAGAGGTACTCCATACATAGAGCAAAAAGAAAAGGAGACATAGGATCTTCTTGCCTAAGACCTTTTTTTTTGCAGAAAAAGGTTTAGCAGGAAAGCCATTAACCATCACAGAGTAAGAAACAGAACAGACACAAGTCATAATCCATTTCACAACAGAAGGAGGGAAACCAAGCTCTTCTAAAACAGTATGCAAAAAGGGCCATTCATTAGAGTCATAGGCCTTCCTCAAGTCAATCTTGATCATGCACCTAAGAGAAACAAACTTATGAGAGTAGCCTTTGATCAATTCAGTAGCCAGGAGAATATTGTCACCAATGTGCTTACCCGGGATAAACCCACCTTGAGCATCACTAATAACAGTCCCCACCACTTTAGAAATCCTGTTTGTGAGAACTTTAGAGATCAGCTTGAACAACATGGTACAACAAGCAATAGGCCTAAACTCTTTGACATAAGAAGGATGCTGAACCTTAGGCACTAAGGTGATTGTTGTACAATTCCACTGCTTAGCAATGACACCAGTCTCAAAAAAGGAGAAGATAGCAGCATAGATATCAGTTTTTGATCATAGGCCAAGCCTTTTTGAAGAAAAAAGCATTGAAACCATCAATTCCAGGCGCCTTATTATCTCCAATCTGAGCTAGAGCATTATCAATCTCAGAAGTAGTAACCACAGAAGTCAAAATATCAATAGAGCTAGAGCTGAGTTGAGAACTTCTCCTAATAGTGGCCAAGTCAACAGCAGGGAGAAAACTAGCACTAGAACCAAGGAGCCCTTTATAGAACCCCACAATCTCATTTTCAATAAGCACAAAATCTTTCAAAAGGACATCATCTTCAGTGAAGATAGAATCAATTCTATTTCTACCTTGTCTGTGCTTTATAACAGAAAAGAAGTAGTGAGAACTGGAATCCCCCAGCTTAATCCAATCAACCCTAGATTTCTGCTTATAAATGGACTCCTGGATATACATCCAATGCTTCACCATAGTTACAGCTTCAGCCTCTTTAACATGAAGATCAGAATTAGAATAATCCACAGCAAGCTGGTCCTGAATGGCTTTCAAAGAGGCAAGAGCCACATCAACTTTCTCGTCAACATTGGCAAAGTACTTAGTGTTTAGATCTTTCAGGTTCTTTTTGACATATTTCAAATTCTGCAAAATAGTAACCATAGCAGAACAATTTGTAACACTATGCCAGCTGTTTTCCACAATACAACAAAAGTCAGCATGATCAGCTAGGCAATTAAGAAACCTAAAAGGTCTCCCCTTAGCAGCAACAAATCTACTCACTTCAACCAAAAGAGGGTTGTGATCAGAGAGGAGAGGAGGAAGATAGATAGATTCAACATGATAATACTTGTTCAACCAAGCCTGATTCACAAGCCCCCTATCAATCCTTGTAGCAATTCTAGTATCACCATGACCCTTATTAGACCAAGAGTAAAAAGAACCTTTACTCTTAAGCTCACAAAGATCAAGATTGTCAACAAAACTTCTAAATTGGCTGACCTCATAATCAGTGATAGCATTACCATTAACTGTATCATAAGAATTGAGAACAAAATTAAAGTCACCAACAACAAGCCAAGGCCCAGAAACAGCTCCAAGACTAGAAATACCATCCCAAAGAGGTAACATGTCATGAATAGAATGCAAGCCATACACAAAGGTACAAAAAATCTGATGCTGAAGATCCTTGGAGCTAATTTGGACATGAATGAAATGCTCATGAGAGGAAAGGACTAAAAGATTAATCTTGTCATGTGACCAGCCAACCCAGAGTCTACCCCTATTTGATGATGAGTAGTTACAAAACCAAGACCAAGCAGATCCAAATTTCTTCTGAAGCTTAACACTATTATCACATTTCACCTTAGTTTCCATAATACCAATAACATCCACACATTGTTCAGCTAGCAGTTTCTTAATAGAAACTACTTTGCAGGGATCATTAAGACCCCTGATATTCCATGATAGGATAATCATGTCCCCATAGGGGGATTACCATCACCCCCGATAGGAACAAGTTCTCCAGCACCATCCCCATCCTTAAGCAGAGCAGCATAGGGATTAGAATTAGGAACACTAGTAAAGACAGGAGGATTACTATGACTTCTATGCTTCCTTCTCACCACTCTCCAATCATCATCAGAATTAGCTTGCAAAGTAGTTGGAGCAGGAGTGAAAACACCAGCACTTTGAACAGAGTCATTACCCCCAGATTCAGGCACACAAGGCCCAGGTGCAGGAACAGTAGCAGGTTGGGGCTTAGCAACCCACACCTTTTGCTTAGGCTGCTCCTTAGAAGCCACCTGCTTCTTTTGAGGCTTAACCTTCCTAGGAATAGCACAGTCATGGCCCACTTTGTTACATTTGCTACAAAAGGGGGGTGTCCATTCAAAAACAACTTTTTGTTCAATCAAAACACCATATGGACTTTCAACCCAGATAGTCTTGGGTAAAGCCTTTGTTACATCAACTTCAATGAGCAATCTAGCAAAAGAGACCCTCAACTACTTTGAAGTACATTCATCAGCACATAAAGGAACTCCTAAGACACTTCCCAGTCTGCTCAAAGTGTCCACACCCCAGCAATTCAAAGGTAAGTTAGGTAACTTAACCCATATAGGAACAGTTATCAAAACCTCAGCATGAAAGTCAAATTTCTCAGACCAAGGCTTAACAATAGCCGCCTTACCAAAGAACATGTGTGGACTAACACTAAGAACAACATTCATATCATCAGAGTTTTGCATTTTAATCAGAAAGTAGCCATCATCATGCCAAAAAACATCAGGTTTAGTTATAACACTCCAATTTTCAGCAATATATCTATGAATAGTAGCTAAAGTAGGATAATAGCCTATGACATAGAAAATTACAGAATTCTTCCACTTAAGATTACCTTCAGTAATTTTGGCTTGTTGTAACATGGCAATAGACTTGCCATCTTTGACCATAGGAGCTACGAAGGAGAGGGCAGAACCCTTAGCTGTGAGCTTAGCAATGCTTGGCTTAGTAACAGGAATAGAATTAGGCTGAGGAGGTACCACATCACCCTCCAAAGAAATCGGGTCAGCAATTGGGGCAGAACCGACCTCAGAAATAAATGGAACAATAATTTCTAGGAACTGACCCAAAATTGAGGACAGGATTACCTTCAGCCACCTTAGCAACATCTGTCAAAGCACAACCTGCATTAAGATCAGACGAAGAAGCTATGAGATCCAATGGAACAGTAGAACGGGGTAATGTTTTATTGGCTTTAATCAATCACACATGAAAATCCTCAAGTGCTTTCAGCTCAGCTCTAGTAATCTTCTCAGTTGAGAATCGACTCAAATGAGAACAAGGAGTGACAAGTTCATCAGGGTCCTCATCAACTTCTGGAATCGAAGCAGAACCAGAAAGTTTAGACACATTCAGCCGATTAACACCATCATTCAATAGAGATAAAGAAGATTTGGAAGGATGATTCAAGTTATTTGAGGGTTGAGGAGTATATTGCTTCTTCTTCTTCGCCATTAAGACTCAACTAAGCTGAAGAAAACCAACAAATTCAAATCGCCATGGGGGGAAAGAGAAGAGAGAAAAGTCAACGCAAAGTCAAACCCTACGTAATGTGTTTTGATTTACGTCCTTCTAACACATGAAACGGTGTTATAAATCATACTACACGCTAATCTCTATTGGTCATTAATCGTCCACCATATAAATGACCTTGATTAGGGATAATTTTCGATTAAAATATTCAATGTTCATTTAATAGGTGTTTTTTTATCAAAGACATTGTCTTGATACCCTATTTTGAATATTCTTTAAATCAAATGGACTCATTATTTAATTTTAAACCATAATTAAATGGAAACGGAGTGATTTAAATTGCATGATAAGTTAATTACTCCAAAACTGAATGGTTCATCATAGTGTTTTACATCAACATTGTTCAAAATTTAATTAAAACACTAAAATAAGGAAATCAAAGCCAGTTTCCAATATGCTTGATTCCCATTGCCTGAACGTGTTTGTTGTGCTTCACTTGAGATAGAGGTTTAGTAAGTGCATCGGCTACATTATCATAAGTTCCAACTTTGCAAATTCTGATTTCACCTTCTGATTTCCATTCTCTATTCATGTGAATCGCCTTTTGACATGTTTGACCTTCTAATGTTCTCGAGGCTCTCTGGCCTGAGCAATAGCCCCATTGTTGTCACAATAGAGATCTATTGGACCCTTGATGGAGGGTACAACGTCAAGTTCCCCAATGAACTTGCGAATCCAAACAGCCTCCTTAGCTGCCTCAGATGCTGCCAAGTATTCGGCTTCAGTTGTAGAATCAGCAGTTGTGCTTTGCTTAGCACTCTTCCAACTAAACGCTCCACCATTGAGACAGAATATGTAACCAGGCCGTGACTTGAAGTCGTCTCTATCTGTCTGGAAGCTTGCGTTGGTGTATCCCTAAACAACCAATTCATCTCTACCGCCATAGACCAGGAATTTATCCTTGTTCCTTTTCAGGTACATTAGGATATTCTTGGCTGTAGTCCAATGCGCCTCTCTTGGGTCTTATTGGTATCCGCTCGTAACGCTTAAGGCATACGATACATCTGGCCTAGTACACATCATGGCATACATGATTGATCCAATAAGGGAAGCATATGGAATCTCATTCATCCTTTCCCGCTCATCAGGTGTCTTTGGACACTTATTCTTGCTTAGGGTTATGCCATGTGACATGGGTAGGTGGCCTCTCTTGGCTCCTTTCATGTGGAATCAAGCTAGTACTTATCAATATAAATACTTTGACTCAATCTTATCATCCTCTTTGATCTATCCCTATAGATCTTGATCCCTAATATGTAATGAGCCTCTCCCAAGTCTTTCATTGAAAAACATTTTTTGAGCCAAGCCTTTACTGACTCTAATAACGGAATGATGTTTCCAATGAGCAAGATCTTGTCCACATATAAGACTAGGAAGGCGATGTCACTCCCACTGACCTTCTTGTAAACACAAGACTCATTTGGATTTTTGATAAAACCAAATTTACTAATGGCTTCATCGAATCGCAGATTCCAACTTCTGCTTGCTTGCTTTAATCCAAAAATGAACTTCTTAAGCTTGCATACCTTTCTAGCATTGTTTTTGTCAAAAAAATCATCAGGTTGTGTCATGTACACAGTTTCTTCCAAAATTCCATTGAGGAAGGCGATTTTGACGTCCATCTACCATATTTCATAATTGTAATATGCAGCAATCGCTAGAAGAATCCGAACGGACTTAAGCATTGCAATTGGAGAAAAGGTTTCATCGTAATCAATACCATGAACTTGTCTGTAACCTTTTGCTACCAGTCTAGCTTTGTAAATGAATACATTTCCATCTTTGTCAGTTTTAAACTTTAAAATCCATTTACATCCGATAGGTGTGTAACTTTTGGGTAAATCAACCAAGTCCCATACTTGATTTTCAAGCATAGTGTCCATATCGGATGTCATGGCCTCCTGCCATTTTACAGAATCAGGGCTCATCATAGCTTGCTTGTAGGTTGCCGGCTCATCTCCATCCATGATTAGGATGTCCTGATTCTCGGTTAAAAATAATCCGAGATATTTATCAGGTTGAGATCTCGGCCTCTCAGACCTACATAGGGTAATGGACTGAGCATTTGCATTGTCGGTTTGACTTTACATATTTTGACTTTGAACAATGTCAACAGATGCTTCGTGAGCACTTTAATTGTCAATTTGTCCTTGTTGCTCGTCCTCTCGAACTTCATTGAGTTCGATTTTCCTCTCACTTGTCATTTCGGAAAGACGCTTCTTCTCCAAAAAGACACCATCACGAGCAACAAACACTTTGTTCTTGGATTTGTTGTAGAAGTAATAACCCTTGGTTTCTTTTGGATACCCCACAAAGAAAACCTTGTAAGATTTTGGATGAAGTTTGTCAGACATGAATCTCTTGACATATGCTTCACATCACCAAATCTTTAGAAAAGTAAACCTAGGAGCTTTCTTCGTCCAAAATTCATATGGAGTCTTTTCCACAGCTTTTGACGGAGCACGATTCAGTGTAAGTGCCGCAGTTAAAAGTACATGTCCCCAGAAAGAGATTAGAAGTTCAGTAAGACCAATAGTCAATCGTACCATGTCTAATAAGGTTCGATTTCTCCTTTTGGATACTCCGTTTCATTGAGGAGTTCCCGGTGGTGTCAATTCTGAAAGTATCCCATGTTCTTTTAGATGTTCATCGAATTCTTGGCTCAAATATTCGCCACCTCGATTAGATCAAAGCGCTTTGATTTTCTTGCCAAGTTGATTTTCAACTTCACTCTTAAATTTTTTGAATTGATCAAACGATTCAGATTTGTGTGACATTAAATAGACATAGCCATATCTACTATTGTCATCTGTGAAGGTTATTAAATACCGATAACCATTCCTTGAGAATGTACTAATTGGCCCAAACACATCGGTGTGTATTAGGCCTAATAAGTCACCGGCCCTTTCTCCTAACTTGGAGAATGGTTGCTTTATCATCTTGCCTAGTAAGCATCTTTTGCAATTTTCAAATGATTCTAAATCAAATGAGTCTAGAATGCCTTCTTGTAGAAGTTTCTTGATAAGTTTGATGTTAATGCGGCCAAGGCGACAATGCCACAAGTATGTTTTACTAGACTGTGTAGTCTTAGCTTTCTTAGTGGGATTATTGACGTTATAGATATCTTTGTCTAAACATTGCAAATAAATACCATTTTCAGAATGTGCCGTACCATATAAAACATTATCGAGATAAAATGAACATGAATGGTCTTTTACTCGAAATTCAAAACCTTTGGCGTCCAACGCCAAAATTGAAATAATGTTTTTAGTAATGTAGGGAACACAATAAACATTGTCAAGTTCCAAAACTAGCCCCGTGGGCAAAGACAAACTAAGAGATCCTACGGATATAGCACCAATCCTTGCTCCATTTCCAACCCGGAGCTCGATCTCTCCCTTCGCTAGCCTCCTAATGTTCCTTAGTGTCTGAGAACTAGAAAAAAAGGTGTGAGCCACATCCGATATCTAATACCCATGAAGCTGAGCTAGTGAGGTTAAAGTCTATAACGTAAACACCTGATATAGAAGCAACGGTTCCGTTCTTCTTATATTCCTTGAGCTTGAGGCAGTGTCTCTTCCAATGTCCCTTCTTCTTAAAATAGAAGCATTCGGAATCAGACTTATAAGATGCTACCTTCTTCTCCTTGCTGTCTTTGGTAGATTTTGGCTTAGGCGGAAAGTTCTTCTTACCTTTCCCCTTAATGCCCTTCTTCTTTTTGCCTGCCCGTTTGAATGGCTTGCCCTTCTTGATCATAAGCATATCATGCTTTCCCTCATCTTTGAGCGTCTGCTCAGCTTGCTTCAATATCCCATGAACCTTAGGGAGGGTTTTCTCCATGCTATGCATATTTTAGTTCATCTTGAACTGATCATAGCCTTTGTGAAGGGAATGGAGAATGCTGTCAATAGCCATCTCAGTTCAGTACCCTGCATCAAGCCATCCCATGTTCTCAAATAATCCGATAATTTTGAGCACATGTGGGCCGACTGGCTCTCCTTTCTTGATCTTAGTCACAAGGATCTGCCTGTGGGTTTCAAACCTTTCATTTCGAGCCTGCTCTTGAAACATATTCTAGAACTTTGATATGATCTCATAGGTCGATTCCTTCTCGAAGAAGGTTTTCTAAAGCTTAGGAGACATAGTGGCTAGCATAAGCCCTTGACATCCCGATCGGCCACTTGCCATCGGTTAAGGGCAGCCTGAGTCACCTCCTCATTGGGAGCCTTGGGCCTTTCCTCATCAAGGACATACTCTTTCTATTCTTGCATAAGAACGATGCGCAAATTCCTTTGCTAATCAAGAAAATTGGTCCCACTCAACTTCTCTTAATCGAGAATTGAGCGCAATGAAAACTGGTTGTTTGAGTTGTTCGAAGACATGATTCTACAATTGAAAGAATTTGAAATGAAAAACCATTCAAAAAAACTTAAATAAGATTGAATTTAATTCATGCATATTTCAATACTTATTTAACGTCTTATTTACACATAAAATTGTCCCCATATTGTGAAAATAAGGCGATTCCAAGATCAAAGGGATCAATAAGTATTTTAGGCATGCTTTGGCTTGTTTTAACACTTGTTATCCCAAGGTAAGCATTACCTTGCTAATGTCTCCAAGCCATTCTTGGTTAGATAATCGTCGCATCCAATGCATTATAACGATGTATCTCTTTTGCCAAGGCATGTGAGGACTCCTCACTCATACCAATGAGTTCAACCAAAACCATCATGCACACCCGGTGTGCCTTACGTTCCTCAAAGTAGTAATGGTGCCTCGCTTTGGCATAGCCCACCATTACACTCATTCGGTGTTCAAGTATTGTTTTTGGAAAGACAAGTTTAACTCAATATTATTAGGGACCTAGGTTTTCTATGTTGGTTGATTTAAGTGAACTTAATTAATCAGCGCAACATAAAGAAAGCCTAAACATGCATCTAACATATCATTCATATATAAGCACTAGCATAAATATAAAGCATAAGTATAAGATGCATATTGGCAACTAGCATGACCCCTTGAAATCTTCAAGTCTTCAAAAGTCTTCACTTGCAATTTCAAGGCTTCGTCTTCCAAGAAACTCCGTCTTCAGGACTTATCCAAACTATGCAAATACTAGTATCTCGATTAGGACTAATTTAAATATTAAGGTAGAAAAATACTCAACGGTGCGTAGACCGTATTTAGATTTACAAAAATACATCACGGCACGTAGTCCGTATTTTCTATCCTGATCGGGTCCCACTAGTATCTTCAAGACTTAACAAACAAGTAATAATGCATTAAACAAACGCGCGCACTAGTAACTCATCTAGGTGGTTAATCAGATTAACTCGCCTAATTAAACTAGTCAAAGTTGTTTAACCGATTTTGTAATTGACGTAATTAATAATTGATGCTCCCACTAAATTTCGCATCCATCTTAATTAATCCAATTAATTAAGCCGGTAGAACCCAAAATATTCAAAATAAATTTTGTCAATGCCGCTCAAAACTGAGGCCTAGCCTCCAAAATTTTAATTAAAATAAACAAAATTAGTTAAAATAAATAAAACGACAAAATTGCAAAATAATTGCTAAAATACATGTGCACCATGCCACATTTACCACGGCATAGCCCCGGCACATGACGGATGCACCAAGTACAAAAAAACGATGCACGTGCACCATCACCCGCACCACAACAGCCCTCACAGCACGCACCACAACACGCACGCAGGCACCAAGCCATGGCAGCGTGTTGCTGCTGCTGTGACGATGCTGTTGTAATGCTGCTTGCGGCTGTGCGCACAAGCCACGACAGTGGCTACACGTAACACCATGGAAGCCCCTTGGCAGCCACATGTGGGCTACTATGTAGCCCAACTAGCCAAGGGTGCTTCCGCCTTGGTTTTGCGTGTCATAGCCACGGTACTTGATCCCAAATTTTGCGTGACTTTATATTTAATTCTAAATTAATCTTAGAACTTATTCAATGAGAAAAATTGAAAATTTAAACAAGTCTAATTTAAAAATAAAATTTCAAAGTGCATCTAACCAAAATAATTCCCAAGAACCATTCTTTAATTAAATTGGTTTAACTTGGTGCAACAAAATAAATAAGGCATTTTCTCATTACTAATTTAATCAATTTAAATTAATCTTGAGATTTTTGACAAAGTAAGAGGGAGTTGGAAAAATATGAACTTTAATGTTCAAATGAAAAATCCAACTACTAATATTTGTGAATCCTTAAAAAAATATATCTTCCAATATGAAGATAAACAAATTTCTATCACAAAGTTTGAAACTTTATGTTTCCAATCAACCAAAAACGATTATAACAACAAAGTTCAACATAAAATTCATGGAATTTAGTAGCTTTTAAAGTTTCAATCACTTAACATAATTAAAGATTGAATCTTTAGCACTTTAGAAGCCTAAATAACAAAGTTCTCACACTTAATGCAATTAATTTGCAATTATGTGAAAAATAAAACCAAGCTTTTAAACACAAATTACCATCAAGTAATCATGCCTAAAGAGGTTTAAAATTGCATTTAAAATATGTATTGAACCAACTGCATAACCACCATAAATATGCAATTAATTTTCAAGGATAGAAAGACTTAAAATTTTTCGTATAAACGAAAAAACCCTCGAAAAATGCATTTCTTGTTGTTTTTTGGCTAAAAGCAGAGTCCTAAAAGGGTGAAACCATTTCCAGAACACCTTTTCCACCCAAAATTAACTATTTTTGATTCGAAATCTGGGTTCGGGAGCTTAAGTCAGCTCTAATACGAGGTTAAAATAGATAATACGAGCTACTAATCTAATTAGCAACTCAAACAAGAAAAAATTAAGCCATAAAATACATTTAAAAAAATGATAATTAAAAATAAAAGAGCGGGGCTCCGATACCGCTGTTGGGGTTTGGTGAGTCCGACTCACTATGGAAACAACACCGACCTAAGGAACCACTCGCAATTAATAAAACCATAAAGCATAACGAATAATCACAAAAGGGTAAAATTGGAATTTACCTTTGAAGTGTGGTTTGCCCTCAAAGTCGGGGTCTTACTTGAAAGCTCGAGCTCAGAAAATATGCGATCCTCATACGAAAATCCACCCGCAAAAACTACTAGCGACTTTTAGGTCCGTTACCTCGAGGTTAGCGAGGTCCGACAAAAACCCGAGTATTATATGAGTTTAAGAGTTTTTGCTAATGCAATGCTCTATTGAACTCATATTCAAGCACAATTCCCAAAAACCAAGACGGGTATTTATAAGCAAAAGGGAGAGTGGGAATTTCTATCCCATCAATGTGGGATCATGAAATTCCTGAATTTATTTTAAAGTTAAATTAAAATAAATATGCAAACTAATAATAAATTTACAAGTGGCACTATTACATGTAAAGGGTGGTGAGGACCACTTGGAGAGTAGGGGACCATACTTGCTCCCCACTCTATACTCTCCTTATGCCACATGTCCCTCACCCCACTTGCTTCCCATATTCTCCCACATCCTTCATCCTACTACTCGCCCCATAGGGCCCCCCCGGTAGCCCAGCCAAAGCCCAGCACCGCACTTGAAGACGCGGGCAGCTGCTGTGGCTAGCAAGCCACGCAGTCCAAGTGCGGGCTGCTACCTTGCGTGTGCTAGCTGCTAGCACGTAATGCTTGCGGCTGCTAGCTGCTAGCATGCGTTGCTTGCGCCTGCTAGCTGCTGCTAGCATGCGACGCTTGTGGATGATAGCTGCGGCTAGCTATGGTATGCTAGCATGCAACAACCAGCAATGCTTGGCTCGGCTTGGTGCGCATGCTAGCCACATATGCTAGCATATTTTGCCCCTAGCATTCGGATTCTCGGGGCACTTCGATGCTAGGGGTATTTTTGGAATATTGTCGATTTATTATTATTTTGCGCGTCTAGGCATTTACTATTTTTTACTCAACTTCCGACACTCGATTTTGACGCTCTAAGCTCGAATTACCGACGTCTAAATATTTAATAATCGAGCGACAAATTAATTTCTTATGAATTAATTCTTCGAGTCGGTTCGTTTATTGCTAAGGGTGTGACCCGAAGGGGTCAGTCAAGATTAAGCTGTAATATTAATTATGCATTAATATTACTGATCAGAAGCGGCCTCCACCTAGGTATTCCGATCACTTGCCCTTATTGAATATATTAGCTTTCTAATAATTCTGAACCCACTATCAGAATAATACACTTGTTCAAACGACACCATTCCTTTCATTTTGTGGGCTGTGCAGCAATTGCGGCATTCTCGGGAAATGGGCCTTGAAGGCCGCAATTCTTCTGATGTATCTGAAGCGGCCATGTGTTAACTGGTGAGTGGCCTATGGTGACCTATCCAGACTTTACACGTGGACCTCTCTGATTAGTCCATATGTCCAGGGTATTTTTACCCTAAACAAGAGGCACCTCCGAAATGCAACAAGGTATGTTCTTATAGCAACAACAACTTTATGATGCTAGTGTTAACCGTGGGGAGATCACCGTCGTGGTTAAATACCCTTACTTTCCTCCTCAACTACGTCCTGCGTCGTCTAGAGGCGGTGATAGGAGGCTTACCTACCAATATTTGCAAGGACCTCAAGGGTCCATCACCAAGATTCGCACCTTCCTTGATGAGCACGATAACTATGATTACCCTGTGCCAAGTGGGAGCGACTATAGTGGTGATCCTAACTACCCCTATGTCGATCCCACCTATCCTTTTCCACTAGAGTTGCCCGAGAAATTCACTACCTTGCCCCTTGGCAACACGAAAATTTTAGGGGCTACTATGGTTGGTCACCCGGCTACACTGGGGGACGCGATCCTTATGGTCCCTAATCCGGCTTCTCTTATGACCGTGAGGACAGTGATGATGGTGTCAGACCTAGTGGTAACTAGTTCCCCCTCTTTATGCTTCTTCCTCCATCCCTTTGATTATTTGATCTTTTGTTCTGTATTGATGGGATGTTGAGATGTATTTTTGTTTAGCTTGGGGGAACATTTTATTTATTGAAGGGTCTCGGTGGCCAATTTTGTTGTTGTTGGATGTCGTTAATTTTTATTTCCTTGATGCTTTATGATTGCTTGTGTTAATCTATGATTGATGTTGTTGGGTGTTGTTGTTTTTCCATGAGTATATCATGCTTTTCTTGTTGAGTATCTTTTGATGATAATTACTCTTTGATGATGATTTGATGATGACTTTGATCCTTTAATCCCAATCCCTAAATCTAAAACCCTTGAATCAAAAACCCTTTAATCCTAATGATTGTAGCTTTAGTGTATAGTTGATTTTGCTATTTTAATTGGTTTGTTTTGATTTTGCTATTTTGTCGATTAGTTTAATTTTGTTACTTTATCTTTAAATTTTTTATTTTGCTTTCTTTTAATTTGTTTTGAAGGTACTAACCTTTTTCTTTGTATATAGTTCCATTTTCTCTTTTTCATTCTCACTAGGTTTTGGCAATTCATGCTATTGATTGATTGGAGCTTCATGAAGGTGGTATATTACCCATCTTTTCTTAGCTTAGCTTGGATAACTCGGTGAGATCTTTCTTATTTCTACCTTTTCTTTCTTTTATTTCCTTGTTTACATAGAATAAGATTAGTTTAGAAAGAGTTGAATGGTTCGACGATGTTTGCTTTGTAACACCATAGGTGTTTGGGGTCTTTAGTCGAATGACTTTTTGTATTAAAGTTGGGATTTATATGACATGCATGCATCTTTGCACTTTTCTTCATCTTTTCCTTTTCTTCTCTTTTCTATTTTCCTTTTCTTTTCATTCTTTTTTAAAATGCAATAACACAAAAATATGATTTTGAGGCTTTCTCTTCATTTTGTTTTCATGTTATGCCTATGTTTTGGACATAATACCATCCAACCTTTTGCTTTTGAATGAATGGTTTCCTATATGGTATCTATGTTCACGGTTTGAGAGTATGTTTAGTATGCTAAGGTAGTGTCTTTAAAACTCTTGGGACCTTGAATCCGGATTCTTATTGTTTGTGGTAAGGAGTTGCTCCCTTTGGTGAATTTGAAACTAATAGTGAATTATTGTTACAACCATGTGAGGTTTTATTCTTTTCTAGCCTTCTACATATTTTGCATGAGCGGCACACGGATCCTTGACTATTGTATGCCTTATCTAGAACTCGACCCTTGTCTTTCGAGATCGCGACCTAGCCATTTAGGAAGGACAAATGCATCTCTTCGAGGTGGTGATTTTTTCTTTTCTACGATAGTTTTTATTTATTTATTTTGGGTTTTCATTTGCCTATTGCTAACAATTACAACCACAAACCTTCTTTTTAAGACATATCTTTTGATTTTAAGCCTTTTATTTCATTCTTGTTTCCATTCTTTGTTTTTGTGAAGCAATTGTAAGAGATTGTGGTGGATGAGTTTGAATATTGATTCTTATAAAGTACGTAAGTTTTCTTGTGTATATATTGTGAAAAAAGGCAAATGCCATGTTGAAAAGGCCGTCCATGGTTAAAAGAGGCAAGGACATTGCAATAAAGTGAAAAGTTGCTTTAGACACCTACTTTTGTCCTCTTGTCCCGAAAGGAAGTGCGACGATGTTACAAAAATCCATTCTTCATGCTAGATAAAATTTGAAGGTTTTATGGACTACGAAATGTAGTAAAACCCATATTTGAGACCAAGTTATCTTAGAGCCTTGTCTGATTACTAATTAGGCCAAAAACGTGCTCTTACATGTTTAAACTTGATTAATAACGGACCCAAATGCGCCAAATGCAATAATTGGATCCAACGGATCTTACATTGTTGAAAACCAATCCAAACAAATAAACCAACCATAATATTTATGTTAATGGCCTATATAGATGGATAGTGCCTTAAAATATCTTTCCAATGGTACATTATAAGCCCAATTACGAGCTAAAATGAAGAAGTTATGACAAAAACACTAAACCTAGCCCTAAAACTGACACCCTTGCGCTCCAACGGCCAGATCATTTGATACATAAAATATTTTAACCTAATTATAATGGCTTTAGAAAGAAGACATTCAGAACTTTCCAATGATATCTCACACACGTAAATTCGACTTTGCAATAAAAAGTTCTGGTAATTTTAAAAATGAATTTTCATATAAGGTAAACCGCACCCAGCGCTACTTAGTGAGTTGCGCGCACCTGACGCACACTACTCATTGAGATGTGTGCGGCACCTAACGCGACTCAGAGAGTTGCACATGCCACCTGACGGTGCGGATCCAAATGTTAGGTTTGGTGAGTCCGACTCACCGCGGAAACAAACCCAAAAACAAGACCGCACTCGCAATAAATAAAACCATAAACATAATTAAATTAATCACAAGATTAAGATAAAACGATTACCTTTTGGAGCGTGCTTCGCCCGACCGAATGGGCTCTTACTTGAAATCTAGCTTCGAAAGCACAAAGCCTCAACCGTTGATCCACCCGCACCAATGAATACCGACAAGGTCTAATGTCTTGGGGTTAGCAAGACCCGACCAATAAAACCCGAGTAATTGAGTTCAAAGGCTTTCACTAAATGTGATACCTTTTCCAACTCTTGAGTTCAAGGGTTTTCACTTACTTATGATGCCCTTTACTACTCTTACTCAAGCAAGTAATCCCAAGCCATGCCTTGGCTATTTATAAGGAAAGCCTACTTGTGAATTCCACTCAACTTTCAATGTGGGACTTTTCAAAAAAATATCCCACATGGAAAGATTAACGAATTCAACCCTCTAATAAATAAACCAAGGAATAAGTAACAAGTGTCACATGGTTAGGTGAGGACCACATTCTCACTTGGTCCCCAAGGCATCTCACATGCATTGTGAGCTAACCATATATCACCCAACTTTGAGCCCCAAGTTGGGTTAGTTGGGCCACTTTCTTTTGGCCCGTGTCCATGACCCGTCACCCGGGTCCACGGAAACCTTGTGCCACATAGTGCGCTGCCAACGTGGCGCGCTTGCACGTGGCACGCTAGCACTTGGCATGCTGCTAACGTGGCGCACTACCACTTGGTGGATGCCACGTGCGATGTCGCATGGTGTGCTGCCACGTAGCACACTCCTATTTGGTGCGCTACCCTTGTTTTTGCATGGATGGGGTTTTTTCTTGTTACTTGAAGCATTTTCCTGTCTGGCCAATTCCTAAATTTTGGCTCGACATTTGAGATTCTCCGACGCTCGGTTTCGATGCTTCAAGCTCGAATTTCCGACTTCTAAATATAAATTACTCGGTCGACTCATTAATTTTTTCCAAATTAATTCGTTGCTTAGGTTCGTTGGTTTCTTGGGTGTGACCCGAAGGGTTCAGTTAAGATTAAGCTGTAATATTAATTATGCATTAATATTAGAGATCGGAAGCGGCCTCCACCCAGGCCTTCTGATCACTTGACCATACTGAATATATTAGCTTATAATAATTCTGAACCCACTATCGGAATAATACACTTGTTCGAAGGACACTATTCCTTTCAATCTCCCACTTGTCCTTCCGGACAAGTATGCTTTTAGTGTAAAGCTCTTTTAGTGTAAAGCTCTTTTAGCTTACGTCCAGAAGTGTTTTTCGATTTCGAGTCCGACTAACAATAAACTGAGGATTTCTAATATCCATCCGAGCACGGCCATGCATTTTTACAGTCTCGCTTTATGAGAGGCCTTGTAAACAACAAAGACATCTTCCCAATTTTTAGTAGGGGGACATTTCCAGTCTTGTAATGTAGCTTCTCTTACTAATAGGACGTAGCCGCCCGAGTGATGTCATTATAATCCCCTGTTATGGCAGACGTTTGGCAATCATTAAAGCGGACTAGTACTCAGACAAGAATGCTCACAATTCTCATGGTCAAGGAAAAAGGTTCTAACATTAATAATGAGAAGTATACTTATGACGATTTTTAATCTCTTGAAGTATTCTCGTAGGTCGATCATATATGGTTCTAAACCAAGAAATGTGCAAATGATTCATGATGATCATGTGTTTGTAGCACAAGAAACGGTGATATGAATCAAACTACACACTAATCTCAACTGGTCTTTAATCGTCTATCGTTTAAATGACCTTGATTAGGGATAATATTCGATTATAATATCCAACGCTCACTTAATAGGTGTTTCCTTATCAAGACTGGTCTTGATACTCTATTTTGAATATTCCAAGAATCAAATGGACTCATTATTAAATTATAAACCACAATTAAATAGCAAACGGAGTGATTAAAAATTGCGTGGAATTTTAAATTACTCCAAAACCGGAATTGTTCATCTTATAATAAATGGTTTTTTATACCCATATCTAATATGCTTGATTTCTTTCATACAATTGTGAATGTTGTCGTTCACTTATTGCATAGGTTTAGTGATAACTACTTTGCTAATCTTAGCATCTTCATTACTGATCACTTTCATAATAAGATGATAAATTTTGACAGTGCCATGGATTATATGTGATTTAGGATTTATTGTCCATGTGGCTCCCACTTTTTTTGATTATTGAGATCTTTAACTTGACAACCTACAATCATTATTGTTCAACAATGAACTTTCCATAGAACATCTTCTTTATTATTGCCTTTAAGGCAACAATATTCTTAACATATATTTTAGTAGACTTCTTGATGATGCTTTGATTGGGTTTCACTCCAAACGGCTCACAATTATTTGGAATACCCTAATCAATTGTGATCATGGAAATTTACATTAAATTCCCACACATTAAACATGGATGCACATCCATGTTACCATTCTCAAGCCACGAGTCATTGTTAGCTCGTACATATATAAACGACTTCCTTATTAAGGATCTAATCCTTGTTAAGGTTTGTGCTTGCAACATCAATTCTCAAATTGTAATTGTTTCAACAAGGGAAAAACTCATCCTGTTACTTATCCAAGTACTTTGGATGTTCTTGGCTATAATCTAACAATCTATTACATAGATTCAGGTTGATTGGTACTACATACATACTTCACATGCTTTAAGCAAGTAAGTCCTGCGACGATTCCATATCATAGCGTACATGATGGATTAAGTAGCGGAGTAATTCTCAATCTTATTCCATCCATGTGACATTTTAGGTCATTTAGTTTCACTAAGTCTTGCTTAAATTTTTCGCAATGTGATACGGTTGAAAGTCTCTTACTAGAGTCTTTCTTGTTTGACTTAGTATTTATCCTAGCTTATACTTAGTTTAAATATTTACTTAGTTTTATACACATGGGTCGAAAGTCTCTCAAAGTCCTTCAATTCATGTTTAACAAAGTAAATTCCTTTACATGTTCAAACATTTATTTACATCTATATAATAGATCTTAATACCCAATACTTACGAAGTATGGTCTTTTGTTTAGTCCATTGTCGAAAATACTTTCAAATCTAAGCATTTAGAATTTGACAGTTATTTCACAATAGAGTTCGTAAACTTTTCATTGGACCTTTATATAATTTACTTTTGCTCCCACTAAACTTATTATTCATAAGAATTTCTATGTTTCTCCATAATTCAATCCTTTTATTAACTTCATGAGAAAAACACGTTCCAATTCCTATATGAAACGCTTCATTTAATCCCATAATGGATTCCTTGAGCTTGCTTTCAAATCTAGCATTATTTAGATTTTCAAAACCCTTAGACTATTTTATAGTAACTTCCAAAATCCTATTTTAGGAAGGCGGTTTTGGTATATATTTTGTCATATTTCATATATTCAATTTTGCTAGATCAATCATGGAAAGACTGAAGCATTCCGATTGGTGAATAGGTTTTTGTTAAAATCAACTCTGTGAATTTAATTATATCCTTTTCAACCAATCTAGATATGTATGCATATATATTTCCATATTTGTTAGTTTTCTCCTTGAAAACTTATTTGCAATCGATGGTTCTTTCACCCTTTATGCAAATTAATCATGTTTTAAAACATGATTTTCAAACATGGAGTCTATTTCGGATTTTTATGGCCTCTAACCATTATTCGGAATTTGAATTTGTCGTAGCTATTTTACAAGACATTATTCCCTTGTATTCTTGTAAGTCTTAGGTTTATTTTTAACTTAATAGAAAATATATAAGATTAAATCTAAGCCTTTGGTGAATTCTATACCTATACAGGGTTATTGCATCAAGCACTGAGTTTCAAGGTGCTTCCAAAGCCCTTTGATTTTCTTATCTTACTCCAACTTTTCAAATGTTTTGTGAGAAATAAATTCTTTTAAGGCACTTGTAAATTCCTTTTGAGTATTCTTGATCGAGTATTCTCACGAAGCCCTTTTAAGGTCTTCCAAGATTCTCAGTTCTAGTTTGTTGCTAATCTCTATGGTCATCGTGTTCATTTTCCTCCCACTTGTTGTTTTGGAAACTAGTTACTTTCCAGAAAGACACCACATAGAGTAACAAACATTATGTTCTCATTTAGGTTGTGGAGGTAGTGCCCGTAGTCTCACTTGAATGCTTACAAAGAGACATGTATATTATCTTTGGGTAAAAGTTCGTTGTAAAAAAAAAAAAACAGTTAGCTCCCACTAGAGCTATCTTATCCAATAATGAGCCATTAATCTCCCACTCAACCACCTAGCTCTTGCTAAGTTGGTGAGCTCCCACTAAGTCCCTTAGCTCCCATGGAGCCAGTGAACTCCTACTGTGGCTAAGAGTTTTAGACATATACATGAAAAGACATTTAGAAGTTAATTCTATCCATAACTGAATATGGCGTCCTTTCTTAGCTTTGACATTTTAGTGTAACATTAGTCCTTCGTGCAAATCTTAAAAACTTTATAGGAAGGGATGTGATCCATCATTTTTCGAGTCATTTTTAATGGCATCGAGGTCTCCGTGAAGACACACTATTTTCATTGTGGTGTTAATTATGAAAATTTCAGTTTCATAACTTTGTGATGGTCACACTTGGCTCAAGCAAACATTGCTCGATCTAATATAGATGTTTTGATATCTTGCCTAGTCGATTCTTCCCTTCACTGAACTCTTGAACTATTCAAGGTCAAGTTTGTTCACATTTGATGAATATAGCCATATTCTTTCAAATTCTTTGTGAAACGTTGAAGTAAATGAATCCTCTTTAGCTTTCGGAGTCAATTGTCTATACCAAGAACAATAGCTCTTTACTTTATCGGTTTCAACAAGTAAGACTTGCTTGTCTTAAACGATTCCAAATCGATCAACTATCAAGAGGCTTGAGTACGTTCTTGTTGACGTGACATTGCTAAAGATGTTCGGAAAGCAAATCATGCCCATAAATTTGAGCTTTTTCCAGTTTATTGACATTCTCAAGTCGTAATCACCCAATCAAAAATAATACCTAAATCCACTAACTATGTAGATAGGGAAGAAGGGTCGAACCACAGGGAAACAAGTCAATTTATTTCTAATTAATTAAAAGCAATCTAAATTATCAAGTAACCAAATTATTATTATATGGGTAACTAAACTATAAAAGTAAGAGTAGGAAGGAATAAAACTAAGAGGGAAATCAATGAAATAAAAGCCTAGGGCACAGGTTCACCAATAAACAATATTCCAGGGTAAATCATAATAAGCAATCATCAATGCATCAATTAATCAGATTATAATGGGCTTTCGCTACGTATTACAATCACTGAGTTAATTTACCGATATTAAATCTGATCTTTCGAATCTCGACTTAACCATTTATAAACTAGTGAGCCTATTCAAAACTAAGCCTAAACATCAATTCTCATCTCTCGAATCAATATTGTTAAACTTATACAATTAAATCTGGTTACACCTAATTGCATAGCATTAAATCAATCAATAGGAAAGTAATTAAGCATTGACAATCAACAATCACAAATTACCCCTTCATATTATTTATTAGATACCCATAAACCCTAGAAATAAAACTACTCACGCATAATTAAATCTAAACTAATCAAAGCAATGAATAAAACATGATGAAAGAATTAAAGAAAATAACTGAAATTAAAAGAGAAGAAATTGTTACCAAAAGTAATCTGAATTAAGGAATGGAATTAAGATAAAAGTTGAGAGAATTTTAGAGAGAAAATATTCTAAGTAGAGAAAGAAAGTCTAAAAGAGAAGGTAAATCAAAATTACGTACAAAAATCGTACTTACACATCCCTAAAACAAATCCTAATTGAAAACTAAAATCTCGGCAATCAGGTGCCTCCAAAAACACGCGCCCGATCGGGCGAAAGGCCGCCCGGATCGGGCCCGCATTTTTCTTCAAAATTCTCCTGGGCAGCCGCGCCTGATCGCGCTAATGCTCACCCGATTGGGCGCACGCTGATGCCCTCTTTAGTGCGCCCGCCCGATCGGGCGCAAGCTTGCCCGATCGGGCCCAGTCTCTTCGGAGGCTTGGACTTCGATTGGGCTTGATTCTTCGGCCCTATCCGGATTTCCTCTTCGGGTCTTGAATACTTGGTCCAAATGCCCCAGTATCACACACCGAGCCCTTAATCACCGGCTCTAACCGGTCCTGGGCTTCAAAGATGGTCGTGTCCTCTTAATGTTCGTAGTTGCTCAATGAAAAACCTGGAAAACGCTCCTAATGTGCAATTTCCTACAAAACTCAAGCAAAACTACAAAAACACTAGAAAACACCAATTAGTAATAAAAGTGGCTATAAAGAGCCAAAAATACTACAAATTATGACCCAGGGACGGGGGTAAAACACTATATAAATTAGACACATCAAACTCCCCCAAGCAAAACCTTTGCTTGTCCCTAAGCAAAGTGATCATCAATGAACATATAAAACATGCTTCATTCCAAGTGAACAAAATCAAGCACAAACAAGCCAAGGCAAATCTAATGACATGCTTCAATGTCAATCAATCTCATTCACCTAATCATTCTTCCTCCCCAACAATTGTCAAGTAGTGCAAACCATATGAGCATATAGAATTCAAGACTAGTGCTCACACACTCAACTCTCATTTATGTGGCGAGTAAAAGATGTACTCGATCGCTCTCCAACCAACCCCTTTATATGTGAACAATGCCCTCCCAACTCACACCCTCGTGTGTTTAAAAAGATATACATTCAACCTACTAGTCGACTCGAAATATGTCAAATCATAACTTGCATTGATAAACAACACTTTCACATTTATACAACTCTTACGCACAAAGGTCGGAAGGTCTTTAAAGCTTGTAATGTAAGGCTAGGGTAAAGGGTAGGATAAATTTAGGAAAATGTGAGAGAAAAGACATGCTTAAGGGAGCCATATCCTAACAAAACCCAAGGTCAAAAACAAGTAATGATCGAAACCTCTCCAATCAACACTTAACTCCACAAAAATTCACCAAGATACCCCAAACATAACAACAATCCCAACACTTACATATTTACTCACAAAGTATGATAATAGGAAATAGAGTGAATTAAAACAAACTTTGAACTACTTATTTTTTTTTTCTTTTCTTTCTTATTCTTTTTCAAACTTGAATTTTTTTTCTTTTTTTTTTTTATGAGCAACCTTCACATAGAACATTTGAACACTTGAAACAATTTTTTTTTTCTTTGCTCTTCTTTTTTATCTCACATTGGAAAATTTTAACTTTGAAACACAAACCATCAATATTTTTCCAATCATAATATCAAAAGAACAATCACTCTTCTTTTATTCCCACATTGTGCAAAAGAGTGCACACCACAACTCCCTCACCTCACCAACTAATAGCTCCCCCAGGCCAAGCTTGGGACTAGTAACCAATGGGGCTCATATAGGCTTGTAATGTGGCTAAATAATCAATAAAAAGGGCACAAGCAACAACATGGGTAGAGAGAAGGGAATAAATGTATCTAATATCGTTTGAAAGCTACCTAAGAGAACAAATGCCTTCGTCCTCCTTAATGTGCATTATATTGAGCCATACAAATATTACTAATAGTTGCAAACCAATAATCAAATTCCTTGACATACCAGAAACTATCACACAATTTCTAACCAAATCAACTAGTCAAGCACTATATTCAGAAATAGTTGGCAAAATTGACGCATGTTTAGGCATCCAAACAATTAAACTTCAAATCATGATCAACAAATTCATAAAGCTCATTATCATATACCAAGAATCAAAACAATATTTTCCAAGTATGGGACACAGGAAAGCATGATTTACAATCATTGGAACGTATTTTGGTGAATTTTTTTATTTTTCATTTTTTTTTTTGTATTTTTTTCATAAAGGAAAGCAATAAAAACTACACTAGAAAACAATAAAACTATACTAGAAAGCGATAAATAGAGAAAAGAGAGAAAGAGTTACCATATGTAAAAGGTATCTTCCCCAAGCCAAATCAACCAATTCCCTCATTAACTTGGAGGTGTAGCTAGGACAAGCTACTCCTCATCGTAATCCTCATCCATCCGCTGATAGCCTCCTCCATAGCTCGAGCCGGCGCCTCCATGGCTCGTACCAGCACCACAATAGTCCGAACCGCCTGCAAAGTAGTTAGGGTCTACATTTCCCCCCATCCCCCCAAAAGGAGCAAAGGCCCCATAACCATGGACTAAAGAGTAGTCCACATAAGTACCATAGGCTATGGGGGTCGAATACCCTCCTCGGGGGTATTGGAACCAATCGGGAACTAATGCCTCGGGGGGAATAGCCCCTCAGCGTGTATAATAGTCATACATGGGGTATAAACCCCTCCCAAGGTTCCTCTCAACATGGCCAACCCTCATATCTAGAGTGCCTAACCAAGAGTCTAGGTTTTGCACCATGCCCTTTACTTTCCCTTGTCCTCTCTCAATACGGTCAAGTTGGCTCCTAAAAGGGCATGGGGATCGACGTTATAATCGACGAAGGAGGTGGGTATCCCATATGTGTAGGGTTGGGGTTGTGGTTGGTATTGGGGTGAATGGTGGGGTTGTGGTGAAAGTTGAGGCTATTGAACCTCGCCTTGACCGTCTAACTCAAAAGTGTAGGAAGGCTTCCCCTTCTCAAATTTGGTTAAGGCGGGGTTGGGTAGCTTGAAAGCTTGGTCTCTCCTTGTAGGGAATATTTCAAGCATTACCCCAAACTTGAACACCACTGTGATCATACAGTAAAGTACGGTGGCGTCAAAAGGGAAGAAAGCTAAAGCAAAAGAGTCGCCGACAAGTTTTAGGAACTTGTAAACCGTTCACAGGGTGAAGGTTACACCCCTTAACGATCCGGGAGATCGTCAACTCCAATAGGTCTAGAACCATGACTGGTAGTTCGGGGATGATGGTACAAATCCAACCCAAAAGAGATTGAACCTGCCCTAATAATAGGCCTCTACTTTATTCTGATCGTATTCATGTGCACTTTCGGACTAAAATGCAATCAATAAGATTAACCCTAAACCTGTTGATCTATGTTGGTTGAATATTAATTCACAAATAAATCTATTATTGGTGATCACTTGAATTATAATCAAATTAACCCTAAACAAGATTATTAATTATCTTATTAAGCATGATTACAAGTACAAATTCCCTTTAAACATGCATGAAAGGCGTGATCAAGCAATAACAATAAATAAATATAATCAAGCAACATAATAATAATGATAAATAATAAAATTATAATAATAACAATTATAATTAAAAATAATCATCATAACAATATTTATAACAACTATAATCATAAATCATAAAAATAATCATAATAATGTTAAAGCATAATAATAGCATGACCCTAGACATGATACTAACAAAATTAATAACAAACCCTAGCATGTCACTAAACATTAAAAATCAAAGATTTATCCCTAACGTGATACTAACATGAATATAACAAAAGAAAATAGGAAGCATCGCAAGAATCATAATAAGCATATTTGATATTATAACCTTTTCCCTAAACATAATACTAGGAATCATTATTGTCATTCAAAACATCAAGCATCATAACACGATACTAGGAATCATAATAACAACCTAGACATGATTTCTATATCATAATATCAATGCAAACAATTAAAGCACTTACTTGGATGCCTCGTATCTCTTTCTAATAACAAAATACACGCGTTAGTAACTTCAAGGAAAATAATAAAATCAAAAAATTAAATTAAATAATAAGTGAAAAAGAGATTTAAAGAAAGTTTAGACTAGATTTGGGACCAAACCCTCAGCAATTAAAACCTTTCACGTCTTGGGCAAAGGCAACTTCGAACTATGCTAGGTATGTCTAGTGCTAATCACTACCACAAAAACTAGATTACAAATCACAAAATATAAAATGGTTATCAAAGATAGGCGTGCTCCAGAAGAATATAGAACATATTTGTGCAAGAGGCGTTTTATGAGTTATTAAATATAGAACGGTTAGAATAGTTAACTGTTCTCTATTTTTTTTTACTTAAATAATAAAAAATAAATAATTTCATTTTAAATGATATAGAATGGTCATCTTGACAACCGTTTTGTATTTCTTTTTTATTCTATAATATTTAAAAAAAATTAGAGGGATATTTATGTGGACCATTGGGATATTTAGAATTACCCTAATTATTCAAAGGCTGCTTAATATAATTGAAACGCTTTTATACTGCACTATCACTATTCACTAGAGTATTAACTGCTTATTGCTTCAGAAAAACGATGAAAAGTGAAACCTCATGTTGTTCAATTCACCAATTACTGCTTCGCCGCCCTACCGCACATCCGTCAACCCCATCTCCCACCGTCGTTCCACCGCCACACTATTAAACATCACTTCACCGCACCGCACCGCTACACCACCACTGCACTTTCCAGGTAATTCGTTCAAATTTTTCTTGATTCGGATGAGTATTTCAATCTAGTTGTATTAATTAATCGATATTTTCAATTCAGTTGTAATGAATTCATAATTCTCATCCATTGCAGTAATTCCGATAGAATTTTAGGTGGATTAAAAAAATTCACAATTTTAGTTTTTGGGAATTCAATCGATTCTTATAAACGCAAATAATTCTATAAAATTACAGTTTTTTCAATCAAGTTACACTTAATTGGTACGAATTACAAGAAATTTCACTATTAATCAAAATTATTATCGCCAAATTACTCTAACCTAAGGAAAATATACAACCCTAATTAGATAAAGAAAGAGGGGTAGGGGAAACTGATTACCACTAGGTTATTATGTTCTATTAATTTCAAATACTTAGCAATTTATTTTAGAAAAATTGATTTGCTTTGCTTTTCTTTCATAAAAGTGTTGGTTATGAGATGTTGTGATTGAAATTCAGTGATGATTAAATCTAATTCTAGTGATGTATAAGAGTAGTCATGTTGTTTGTGTATTTTAGGTAGCTGATTATGAAGAGAGAAGAGCAAGAAATCAGAATCTTATGTAAGTGAATTTATAATAATGATAAGGTAGCAAAGTTAATTAAAGAAAAAATTCTTGTTGGTTGATTATGAATAGTTGATACGTTAGTGCCCCTCCTCCTTTGACACTAGTAATATAATTTGTTGATTATATCTGCATCCTACTTTTGATACTATAATGTCATCAACTAATCCATATCTTAACAGTTATCAGGCACTTTTAATAAGTCATCCAAAGAAAGACACGGTGACATTGCATAATACCAGCCAATTATAAAGTATGTATCTTGTTTCATACTCTTTTCTTTATCTAGCTTTTTCTTTCATATAAGTTGAATTGCTCTTCTTGAACTAATTTATTTAGAATATTATGCTCCATTAGAATACATGATAAGTAATTACATTAATGAGTTTGATTTTGCTATAAAATAGTAATTTATTTTCTTAATATGAGTAGAGAAATTCGTAGACAGGCACTTCAGCATCTTGCTGCTGAGTTTCTTGGTGCACAGATCCAGAACAAAGAGCATTGTCCCGTGAGTATCTTATCCTAAATTCCTGATCCATCCAATGACCAGTCTTAGTTTATAAATTTATCTTTAAAAGTTGAACTAGGGTGTTAAGCTGTCAACACTCAATGCATGTAGTTTCTTATTTTGTATTATTTGGTTGAGTTAAGGATTCAACCGATTTGAAGATGTTGATCTTGATACTATTCCTCTTGTTGAGATGGAGAGATGTGCATCATAAATTCATTGATTGTTCGTTGGCAATGTTTTGGATGCTCACTAATTACTCTAAGTCACAAATTCACAATCGTTATATGTATCATAAGCCTTGCTTTCATCACCCTATTTAAAGTGATTTAAACTTATATTCACCAATTCTATATTATATTTTCACTTATTATAGCTCTGATTTAATATGATAGTACTGAAAAAACCTTACTTTTACTGAGAAAGACGGATGTATTTTACATTGTTTTGCAGTATATTGACAAAACTAATGATCGACAAGCTTAGGGAAGATGGATTTCATATGTAACCGGATGCCATCAACCAAATGACGACATTGATGATTTATCTGGATTGAAGATCTATGATATTGGTATATCTAAGCTAGATTATACTTTTTAATTTATTTTTATCAACATCAATAAGAAAGGTGTTTTGATAAATATATATATCTTGTATTTTTATAGAACAAATTTTTGAATGAATGATTAAATTTAATTGTTGGATGTCTTAAGTTATATGAAGTATATTTTTATGGCTTTGGTTAATTCTATTATACTGAAAATGTACATACTAGATCATGAATTTCTTTTACACAGGAAATGTAGATTTTGATGTAAAATATTAAATACAAGAATACAACAATTATTCGTATATAGAAAAAAAGTTCAATAATATCGTCAAAAATAAAATACAGGAATAATACAGCTAGCAGGAAAATAATGCAATATATGATCTCTTGATTGGATTTTTTTTTTTTTAAAAAATAAAAATTTAGAGAACGGTTATCTAACTCAGCTGTTCTCTATTGTAATGCAGTATAGAACTGTTGAGTACTCTAAACCGTTTTATTTTCCTTCATTATTGTACGATTATAGGAAGGGAAAAGAGAACGGTTGTGACTAACAACCGTTCTCTATTTGTTAGTATATAAAATGCCTAATTGACCCGTTCTCTATACTTTATACATCTCTTAGCAAAAGAACGGTCCTAAAGCGTTCTATAAAGCCTATTACAACCGTTCTCTAAGCCCTTTTTCGTAATAGTGAATGTATGAGGAATTGTGTTTGTAAAAAGCTAGGCTTAGAAAGAGAGAGATAATCAAGAATTTCTTGATGAGAGTTGATTATTGAAAAACGGGAGATATGACCTCTATTTATAGGAAAAAAAGAGTCGAAAAATAAAGAAAAGAATCCGAATTCGAATCGAAATAAAACTCGATGAACAACAGTTTTTGCAGAATTTGTATTTATCATATCTTTTTGATCTAGAAGTCCAAATAATGCATATAATATGTCGTTAGAAAGCTCTTAAAGTCTACTTAACAACCCAATTAAAATAAAATCAAAATCTTTTGTAGATAAAAATATATGGCAAAAATAGTAGGACGGTATTAATTTTGGATAGAGTTTCGTATCTCATTCATATCTTTTCCGTTATAGCTTGAAATTAATATTATAATATATCATTGGAAAGATAATTTCAAGATCTATCCAGCCATATAAAATATGGATACTGATTATGAGGCACGAAAATAATATCTGACTGTCTTTGAAAATCTTTAATTTGAACAGAATTAGGATTTAAAAAAAGGAAAGTTTTTATAAAAGGAAAGTTTTTATTTAACTCAAATTCTTTAATCTTATCTTTTCAAAAAGGATAATTAAGATCTTTTAGAAACTTCTAGAAGCTTCTAATTAATCCTTATTAGTTTATGAATAGGATTATACCTTTGGACCCTCCACATGATCATTGGTCTATTGGTAAGATCTGGTTCGAGCCCAGTTTAGTATTTGGCAATAACTTCCACATTATTCATCGGAATTGGGCTTACAACATATCGTTGGAAAGGTCCTTTCAAGCCCTATCCAACTATACCATTATTTGACCCTTATCATAGACCAAAATAAACAAGAATGCACGTTTTTCAAAAATAAAGTAAGGAAAGAAATATTTTCAAAAACATAAAGAAGATATATTTTAATAAAAACATCCTCATCACTAGACTTTTCACACTTTCTATTTGTTCAATAATCAATGACATGAAAGGTATTCATCACTGGATTTTTTTGGGGAGACAAAAATGGGTGTTTACAGAAGCCCTCACTTTGACTGAGTTTGGAGAAACACAAGTTTCAAAAACAAAAGTCAAAGTAGCGTTAGGGACGGAGAATGATTCAGAACGTTCTGCGATCCTAAATAATTTTGTAACGTCGATACCTGCAAACTAGCGTTAGTTAAAAAAGATAAAAGAGTTAAGAAACGCGTATCTTGCACCGTCGAGCACACGTCTCTGAAGGTAACCGATTTGTTGCATTTTGTTGTTTTGACAACCTTCCAAAATCTAGGGAACGCCATCCTGCTGTTTGTTTTGACGATCTTCTGCAAGCTAGAGAATACCTCCCGAAGACTGCTACTCCAGTAACTGCCTGCAATTTCCGCTGTGATAGTCTTGGAAAAGACCACTGCTTGTTGATCCTTAATGTTGTTATGCCAGTACGTCGGCGCTTTACTACTTGTGAATCAGTATGTCAGTGCTTTTGCTGTGATGACAATCCTCTTTTCTTTGGGAATAGTTGCCAACACAACTCTTGTATGATGTATGACAATCCAATTTAGGGAAAGTTGTCAATGCTTCATAACAATCCATCCTTGGAAATGTTGCCACGATGAAGCGACAATCCGTATCTTGGAAAATTTGCCAAAATCCAATTTTTGGGAAAAGTTTCCAATGCTTTGTAACAATCTGTCATAAGAATTTTGCTACGATTGACAATCCACATCTTGGAATATAACTCTTGGAAGCAATACACCTTGGAAATTTTGCCAATGCAATGCGACAATCCTTTTAGGAAAATATTTCCATAATTGACAATCCGCGTCTTGGAACATTGCAAAAAAAAGTCGCCCGACAATCCACTTCGGGAAAATTTGCCACTAAATAAAATGAATGACAATCCACGTTGAGGAACCTTTGCCGAAATTTATGATGAATAGAGACCTACAACAATCCTTTGGGAAATTTTTCCATAGAGAACTAGGTGTATAACAATCCAATCTCGGAAAACTTGCCACCGATGACAATATGAACTTGGAAAAAATTGCTAAACAGAGAAGGAGCACGACAATCCACGCTTGGAAACTTTGCCAGAGATGAAAATCCAATCTTGGAAAAATTGACGTTGAAGAAGATGCGCGACAATCCATATTTGGAAATATTGTCGTTTAAAAAGAATGCGCGACAATCCATATTTGGAAATATTGTCTTTTAAGAAGAATGCCCGACAATCCATATTTGGAAATATTGTCGTTTAAGTGCTTGCTTTTAAACCAATACGTTGGCGCTTGTAATGAGCCAGTGTTTTAGGCGCTTAAGCTAAGTGAGACGATTTTTTGTCAGGTTAATCACTTACTACGATTGTAATCGAGCCGACTACTAATCATGTCGATTTTCTTATAGGGGCTAACTGGCATACCAAGGAACCCGAAATTGCTGTATGAGGTCGAAATAACCATTCTTAAAGGCTTCGAGCTTTGTCGCTGCTGAAATATCTCTGGCGTCAAGAATTAGCTCTGTTGCCAGACGCTGGGATGTAGACCAGGCGCTAAACTCTGATGCCAGACGCCAGATGTTGTTGCCAGACGACAGCCTTGTCGCCTGGTGCTGGAGTCGGGTCTTCCCTATTCTGCTCTTGCTGCCGCTGTTGCTTGGTTTTACTCTAAACTTTGAGCTTGGTCGTTTCCTTTAAACCAAATCCGCTCAAATATTTTGCAAATTAATGCTCTTCATATCTAATTTAATGATCTATGTAACTCCTCTTATCTTGGAGGAGTCTCATGCGGCGTATTCGCGGTTTTTTCGAAAAAAAAATCCGGGAACATTATTGCTTGCTGGGATGCACCTACATTTATATCATTGACCATAGGACTTTGCATATCTTTCTTTAGGGTTGACCTAAGACTTAGTGTTGCTTGACTCATTGACTTGTCGTGACTCAAGGTATGAACATGACTCGCTGTGATTGATTCGAGGTTGACTCGACTTGATGTGTTTGACACATGTGTTAGACTCAAATCAAGGTGATATCATGACATGACTCAACGTGTACATGACTCGTGTGTACAATGTATTGTGATCGTGATACTCGAAAATGCAAAAAAGGAAAAAAATTTTGTCTTTTTTGTGGAGGGTACAGACTTTCTCCCGAAAAAGAAAGACACAACAAGAATCGAAATGAAGTTTTTTGAAGATGCATGTTGAATGAGCTTAATCCGTTAACGTTGTCTCTCACAGTACAAGGATTGTAACATCTTAGATTATCCTAGTTGACTCGATAATGAAAGTATTTAGGTAACTTAGGAGCGAAGGCTAAGTACTTTATACTTCGTGATGCAATGATGATTGATCTTGATATGAAAAAGCATGATTCAGCGTTGTGTTAAGATTTCATGACGAAGGGTTCCTAAGGGAAGGACTATTTGGTCATGTATTTGTGATGTGTATGATAGTGATTCTAAAGTTAAGCCGCAAGGGCTAAGTCTGTGGAAAGATATTATTTTTTAAAAGAGTCAAATGGTGGTGACTTTTAGGCTAGGTAAGATAATGATGTAAGGATCAAGCCCCCAAGTCGATTGATATGATCATGATGTGTGAATGTGATTGTGAATGCATTTTTATTACGGCCGCACCTCGATGTGAGGTTGCCTACGTATCCGTTAGGAATCAGGCCGAACGTAGCTCTAGCCGAACCTCGCACAAGTGTGTGTATACCTCAAAAAGGTCTTTTTAAGGGTTGTTACGTGGTTAGGCTAAAGGTTATAAAAGAAGTGGATAAAAGGCTCAAGACCCTCGATAAGCCCCCAAAGTGTGCAACTTTGCTTTTGAATCTTTTTATTTTTATGCTTGAGGCTTTCTACTATTTTTTAGCTTTTTCTTTTGCTTTAGCATTTATTTTATTTTTATAAGTGTGGGAAATCCCGATGATGCAGTCTATCACTCACTTGGCATTAATGTTTCTCAGGCACGGTACCGAGCACTCGATAAGAGACGCAATCTGAGACGTGTTCATATTAAAGACATGTTCATGTCAAAGACATTGGAACACTTGCCCTTTTGTACACTTATTTTTATTATTTTTTATTTTTTTCTATTTTAATCTTTTGAAGTCACTCAAGCTTTTTATGAAATTGAAAATTGCATAAGTTGCACACCATCCCATCCCAAGGTTAGGTAGATGTAGGTTGAAAACTGAAAGGTCTATTGTTAGACGAGGCTCGAAGTGGTTTATGAAGAAAGGATTGTAAATTTGAAGGATGAAAGGTGATATGATGTGGCTACAAGGAGTGCCTCAAATAATTGATATACCTTGCGCTAAGTTCGGCATGGATTATTTTTTTTTATTATTTTTTTAATGCAATATAATGAAATGATCATATATAAGAAAATAAATGCTCATTTTATTAAAAGGGAAAAAAGAAAAACATAAATCTAAGGAGAATAAAAAGGCGCCTATGCTAGACTTATTGGGAAACGGGTAGGTAAAAAATAGAAAAAAGATCATGGAATCTTGTCGTTGAAGCGTGCCTCTTGTCCCTTAGCTTATCATCACTTGGTGTTCTTGCCGACTGGAGGTATTGGAAGATCGTTATTGTCGATTAAATATTGGATTGCTTCCTTTAGCTTCCAATAGCTCTCAGTAGTATGACCCCTACCTTGATGGTACTTGCAGCGTACATTTGGGGTTCTAACTAGGCAATCTCTTCTCAAGTGGGGGATCTTGAATGGGTCCAATAGGAGTAATGAGTCCCTTTGCATGGAGTCGATCGAAAGCATCATCGTAGCTAATTCCAATAGGGGTTAAATCCTTTCTTAGTTGCTTTCTATATCCTCGATTATCCATGGCTAATATTTCATTAAGGTCGAAAGTACCAACACTGTTACTAAAGTAGGTGTTTTCGGAAGAAGAAGAAGAAGGATAGTCGTTCTTCTTTCCTTTACAACCACTTTTGTTATCGTTACTAATCTTGGCCTTCTTTTCGCGCGGAGGAACATGAAGGAGATTTGAATCAATCTTGTCATGAACACGTTCTTTGAGGGCGAGACATACTTCGGTGGTGTGACCACGACCTCTATGGTATCGGCAATAAGATTTTGGGTCCCAATTGGGATACCATTTTTCAGGCGGAGGGTCTTGACTAGGACCAATGGGGTGAATGAGACCTTGATCGTGAAGATAGTCAAAAGATTCATTTGTAAGTTATTCCTATTGGTGTGTATTCTTCAATGGTCTGTTTCGCCCGTGGCTTAGGAGCATTGAGTTCTTCATTAAATCCTTGGTGAGAATTTTTTTCGACAACCATCATCCGATTTTCTAGTCCTTCTACCACATTTAAGAGCATGGCAATGACATCTTGCAGTTTTTGAACGTCTTGTTTTAGACTTGACGAGTCTTCCCTAGTATTATCTAAGAAAGACTTTCATCCTCCTCAATCATGACCACTTCATCAAGAGAGGTTATATAAGTTGTCTCGATCATGGGCTCACCTACAGGTGTGATAAGGAGTGAAGGATCGAAGGATGTTTGATTCTCTACAATGGCTAGAACCTCGGAAGTTTTATTGTCATAAATCAGATCTTGAATAGCTTCTTTGAGTTTCCAACACTCCTCGGTGTTGTGACCTTTTCCTTGGTGATATTTGCAATATTTATTAGGATCCAACTTAGGTGGTCTGGCTCTTGGAACTGGATCCTTGATAGGTCCTATGGGCATGACTAGTCCTTTGTGGTGTAGTTTTTCGAAAGTTGTTTCATAACTCATGCCAAGTGCAATGAACACTCTTTTCGACCTTTGGATTCGTGATTTAGAGGAGTTCGAAGCATGTACAATCGTTAATGGGAGAGGAAGAAGAAGGATGGTCGTTCTTCTTTCCTCTAGTACTATTATCTTTTAGAAGGTCATCTTCAATGTCAATACCTATATTATACACAGCCTTGAAAGTATTCAAGTTTTGTTGGTATTTTAAGTGCTTTGAATACTTCCCTTGGATATTCTTGATAAACATCCTCAGAGATTCTTTTTCGGTAGGAACCTAGACCATATTAGCAGAAGTTTCCCTCATTTGTTGAAGAAAGAAGTGAACCCTTCGTTTTCTTTTTGTTTTAGAATCTCAAGTTGTCTCTGGTCTATTTTGTCTTGAATGTTACACTTATATCTATTTATGAAAGTGTTTGTTATCGACTCCCAAGAAGAGGTTTTCTATTTGTCAAGGGAAAAGAACAATTGTTGACAAACGGTCTAAAGAGATAAAGAAAACAAGGTATGAAAGATTTACTTATCAATCCCCTTAATGTTCATTATAGTTTCAAAAGCTCTTAGATGAAAGTAAGGGTTATTTGTTGCCTTGAATATTAGGATGTCATTGGCATTGAACTTATGCGCAAGAAGTTCCTTGTCCAGCGAGACCCCTTGTGAACTAATGCCCTGAAATTTATAATCACTAGATAGCTTGCTCAAGCTTTCTTGCATAAGGTTCATTTGTTGTAGCTTCACAGGGTCATCAATTTTGAGGGTTAAAGCTTTCAATGCTTCATTCGCGGTAATCAATTGATTCCTAAGTTCGTTGACTTCTTCTTGAGTTACCATTATCTTCTTAGCTTTCCTCTTTTGACCAATCGGTTTATCAAAAACTAAGACATGAACAAAGGTGTTGTCCTTGATTAATTGCCCTTCTCTCCTTGACTAAGTACTGTGGAAAGGGAAATTAGGGATATTCATTATTAATTATTTGACTCAACTCTATTCAAAATGCATAGATGAAAGAAGGTAGGAAGAATGAAGGTTGTGATGTGAAGAAAAAAGATGTAGATGGAGAGATATGAAGAAATTAGGAATAGAATGTACCCCCAACACAAATGACGGAAAAAAACCGACTCATAAATGAACCTAAGACATAGTCATGGTGACATATACTCAAAGTGTGTGCTAAGACTAGTGAGTGTAGGTGACATGTTAAGACACGTGTCATGACCATGTGGCTAGACTATGTGACTAGACTCGAACAAAGACTAAGTTAAGACCTCGCGTATATGCATTAAACTGGACAGGCGGTGGTATTTTAGTTATAACTTTTGATCTGTGACTGTGATTGGGATGAAACCAAAGCCAAATTAAATATAAAACTCGGTTAACGACACGTAGTTCATTCTAGAACTCCGGCTATGACCAAAACAAGTTGACGCTTGTGCAGTATACGGGAATAAAAAATCCAGGTTGACTTAAAGGGACTATGACTCGATTTTAGACATATTTATTAGCTCAAATTAATTAATTAGTTAAGCAAAGTCCTTTAGTCATTAATTAGTTTATTAAGACTTATTTACAAACACAAGTCAAACCAAACGATTAGTTTAATCACATAATAAGTATGCACAAGTAGTCAAGTAGTAAAAAAATGATGCACTGAGTTTGCAACCTAACCATGGCTCTAGTTCTCTAAAGTTCGGGATATGGGTTAGTCAAAGAGGGTCCATGGTTAATTGTCCGGATGCACCACGTGGAAGCCTAACCATGAAGGGGTGGCGTGAGTGGATGGGACATTGCGAGTTAAAAAAAAAACTCACTTCCATGGTTTGGTGAATTCAACTTTCTCGGATGTACCCTTTTGTTGCTCAGAGCGTTCAATGAGGTAGATGGAGCATGAATTCCTAGAGGGTTATGTCCATATGTAGAACACATATGGGCTTCAGAAAAGTGAGAAAAACACAATCAGGAAGTAGGATCGAGCAAACAGTGCTAAAAACTGGTCAAAATTAGAACGCATATTTATGGCTCGGTATTGGAAGAACTTGGCGCCAGCAAACTGAGGCCGGCGCCAACAATTTGGCTTTGGCGCCTGACGACAGAAACTGTCGCCTGGCGCCAGAGACAAATTAGTGTCCCTAAACTTTGTTTTCTGACGCTAGTTCCTACATGCCTAAGCAGCTTTCTGTGCTCTATAAAATTTTCCAGTTCGTGCAGCATTATTTCGATCCTAGTTGTGAAAGATATTTCTCAAATTTCCTAGGTGTAAAAATCATATGTTTTAACACATTACGGACGGTCTTTCCAATGAGATCTTTTTTATGCATATGACAATAATATTAATAAAAATAACGCACATAAAATACTTAGAACTTTTCGAGTCTCATCCACTAATTCTAAATCATTGCCGAAATAAATTTCAGGAATTAAAATAGAAATCCTCCAAAGTGGAGTCGCCAAAAACTGTAGGGAATATTTCAAGAATTACCCTAAACTTGAACCCCACTATGATCACACACTAAAGTACGGTGGCGTCCAAAGGGAAGGATGCTAGAGCAAAAGAGTCGCCAACAAGTTTTAAGAACTTTTAAACCGTTCACAGGGTAAAGGTTACACCCCTTAACGATCCGGGAGATCGTAAACTCCAATAGGTCTGGAACCATGATTGGTAGTTCGGGGATGAAGGTATAAATCCAACCTAAAAGAGATTGAACCTGCCCTAATAATAGGCCTCTACTTTATTCTGATCGTATTCATGTGCGCTTTCTGACTAACATGCAATCAATAGGATTAACCCTAAACTTGTTTATCTATGTTGGTTGAATATTAATGCACAAATAAATCTATTATTGGTGATCACTTGAATTATAATCAAACTAACGCTAAACAAGATTATTAATTATCTTATTAAGCATGATTACAAGTGCAAATTCCCTTTAAACATGCATAAAAGGCGTGATCAAGCAATAACAATAAATAAATATAATCAAGCAACATAATAATAATCATAAATAATAAAATTATAATCATAAAAATCATAATTAAAAATAATCATCATAACAATAATTATAACAATTATAATCATAAATCATAAAAATAATCATAATAATGTTAAAGCATAATAATAGCAAGATCCTAGGCATCATACTAACAAGATTAATAACAAACCCTAGTATGTCACTAAACATTAAAAATCAAAGCTTTAGCCCTAACATGAATACAAACATGAATATTAGGATAGAAAATAGGAAGCATCGCAGGAATCATAATAAGCATTTTTTATACTATAACCTTTTCCCTAAAAATAATACTAGGAATCATTGTTGTCAATCAAAACATCAAGCATCCTAACATGAAACTAGGAATCATAATAACAACCTAGACATGATTTCTATATCATAATATTAATGCAAACAATTAAAGCATTTACTTGTATCTCTTTCTAATAACAAAATACACGCGTTAGTAACTTCAAGGAAAATAATAAATCAAAAAATTAAATTAAATAATAAGTGAAAGAGAAGTTTAAATAAAGTTTAGACTAGTTTTGGGACCAAACCCACAGAAATTAAAACCTTTCACGTCTAGGGCGAAGGCAGCTTCGAACAATGCTAGGTATGTCTAGTGCTAATGTATGAGGAATTGTGTTTGTAAAAACCTAGGCACAGAAAGAGAGAGAGAATCAAGAATTTTTTGATGAGAGTTGATTATTGAAAAAGGGGAGATATGACCTCTATTTATAGGAAAAACGAGAGTCGAAAAATAAAGAAAAGAATCCGAATTCGAATCGAAATAAAACTCGATGGACAGCAGTTTTTGCAGATTTTGTTTTTATTATATCTTTTGATCTAGAAGTCCAAATAATACATATAATATGTCGTTGGAAAGCTCTCAAAGTCTTATTCCCAACCCAATTAGAATCAAATCAAAATCTTTTGTAGATAAAAATATATATGGTCGAAATAGTAGGACGGTGTTAGTTTTGGATAGAGTTTCGTATCTCATTCATATCTTTTTCGTTATAGCTCGGAATTAATATTATAATATATCATTGGAAAGATAATTTCAAGATCTATCCAGCCATATAAAATTTTGATAATGATTCTGAGGCACGAAAATAATATCTGACTGTCTTTGAATATCTTTAAATTTGAATAGAATTAGGATTTAAAAAAAGGAAAGTTTTTATGAAAGGAAAGTTTTTATTTAACTCAAATTCTTTAATCTTATAATTTCAAAAATGATAATTAAGATCTTTTAGAAACTTATAGAAGCTTCTAAATAATCCTAATTAGTTTAGGAATAGGATTAGACCTTTGGACCCTCCACATGATCATTGGGCCGTAGGTAAGATTCTGTTCGAGCCCAATTTAGTATTTTGGTAATAACTTACTCATTATTCATCAGAATTGGGCTTATAATATATCGTTGGAAAGGTCTTTTCAATCCCTATCCATCTAAACCATTATTGGACCCTTATCATAGACCAAACTAAACTAGAATGCACGTTTTTCAAAAATAAGGAAAAAAAAGAAATATTTTAAAAAACAGAAAGAAGAGATATTTTAATAAAAACATCCTCATCACTAGAATTTTCACACTTTCGCTTTGTTCGATAATCAATTACATGAAAGGTATTCATCAATGGGTTTGGTTTTGTGGAGACACAAATGGGTGTCTACACTCCTACCTGATTCCTGGTGGACTATCCACCATGTCTCACCTCCCATAGGTTACACCAAGTTAAGGCCCCCTATGTATGCTAGGTACTTGTGGGTAGAACCCTCCACTTTCCTATGCCCGGTCGGGGTCCATCCTAGGTGATTTACTGCTATATGGGTCACCAACCGCCCAAAATAGATAGGAGCCCTAGACCTACCCCCCTCGGCCGCATTGGCCGCCCTTTGAAAATGTTGGGCTATCCTATGTGGTATGTTCAGTTTTTCAGCATTGGGGATCATATAGGAAGTCAACAATTGAAGTTCATCCCTCTTAACGTTTGCTGGTTCATGCCTCCCTAAGATTGTGAGGCCGACAAACCTTTCCCAAAACTTTGGGACGGGATGTTGAATCCACGTCCCTTTGGCATGTTGGAGGTTGAGTAAACCCTCCCCGATGAGTCTTTTATAGACCATGGCAATATGGTCTTGGGAGGGTTCAATAGGTTTATCCAATTTAAGCTCAAACAATTTTCCAAATTCTTTTAAAGTTAAACGCACATCATTGTTTTGCAATCGGAATTGGACATGAGTGATCAAAGAATTAGTTTTAATAACATTGAAGCTAGAAACAAATTCTAAAGTCAAATAATCATAGGTGTCATAATGCATTTAAAAAAATCCACTCATTACTATACCTTTGAACAATTTTTCTACCGGTTTATCAATTCTTAGCCTAGACAAAGTAGGATAATGTACAAATCGACTAGAAATTACCTGCCTCTGGATGAGGTTAAGCATCCTAGGTCGTTGTTCGGTTAAGGTGATGACAACTTCCTCCCATCCCGGAATTTAAAGCTCCGGGTCGACCATAGGTTGTTGTTGTTGTCTCGAACCTTCACCTCTTTGTTGTCTTGATCTCTTTGAAGCCATTTTATGTGTAAAAGGTAGGATTTGAAGCTTTCTCTCTTTAAGGGTTTGTAGGCGTCGTTCGAAGTGCACCTACGTTAAAAGAATGAGTGAATATGCTTGGCACTCATAGGAAGTGGGAAGTGACATAATACGATTAGGGACAAGGAAAGTAGGGAGCCGCCAACAAGTTTTTAAGGAACTTGTAAACCGTTCACGGATCATAAAAGGCAACCACGAATAAAGGGACAACGAAGGCAACAACGATTGACCCGTGAATGTTACACCCCATTCATAATCCATGAGATTACTAACTCCATATGGTTCAGAACCACAAAAGGAGGATCGGGGTTGATGGAACGAAGTGAGTCATGGAGTCACATTCGCCCGTATTGGCCTCTACTCGATTCTTATAGTGAAAAGTGATTCCTGCGATATCAAAGGCATACAAACAAAATATTCAATTTGCTCCATAATATTATTAAGATAAATTGGTTTAATATTAATGCAACACATAATTCTAAACTATTGTGATCAATTGAATTAAAAACAAGATTAAAAAGGAACCTAAACCGGTTGTCCAAATTATCTTATTAGGCGTGATTTTCAATTACATATTCCCTTTAAACATGCAATATGGTGATCAATAAATATAATAAAATATTAACATTGGAAGAAATTTAACCATAATATCGTTAGTCAAATTAAATATAAAATAACCTAATCATGATACTAGCAATAAGAAAATAAAATAAGAGTAATTAAATTAATTAATTACTCACATTCCGCGCGTTCCTTTTAATTGCTACATCATGAATAAACTGTTAGTAACTTCAATAAAATATATAAATAAAATGGAAATTAAATTAAATAGATTTGATTTAGTCCAAACCCTCAGTTAATTATACATTTCACGCCTTGGTTTAAGTATAGAATTTCGGGTTAAGTGTGGACTCCTTGGAGTGCTTAAGGGAAGGAATGATGGAAGAATAAGGTGGCTAGTGTTTAAGCTAAAGAGGGAGAAGAGAATTATTTGATGATCAAGATTGTTTATGATTGAAAAAGGGGTGATATGACCTCTATTTATTTGGAAAAAAGTGGGTCGAAAAATCAAGAAAAGATCGAGTTCGAATCGGATTAAAACTCTTTCGATAGACAACAGTTTTTGCGGTTTTTGTGTTTATCATATCTTTTAATCCAGAAATTGGAATAAGATGAATAAGATACGTTGGATAGAACTTAAAGTCTACTTTCTAACTCAATTAGAATCAGATTAAAATGTTTCTTAGAATAAAAGATATGGCCAAAATAGTGAGACGGTGTCAGTTTTGGATAGAGTTTGACATTTATTTCATATATTTTTCGTTATAGTTCGGAATTGATATTATAATATATCATTGAAAATATAATTTCAAGGGCTATTTAACCATATAAAATTTGGATAAAAACTATGAGGAACGAAAATAATATCTGTCTATCTTTGAATGCCTTTCAATTCGAATAAAATTAGGACTTTAAAAAAAAGGAGTTTTATTCAATTTCAAACTATATAATCTTATCTTTTCAAAAAGGATAATTAAGATCTTTTAGAAACTTTTAAAAGCTTCCAATTAATCCTAATTGTTTTAGGAATTGGATTAAATCATTTGGACCCTCCACATGATCATTGGGTCGTAGGTAAGGTGGGCTTAGGTTCGGTTTGGGCTCAGTTTAATATTTTGGTCATAACTTATTCGTTATAAATCGAATTTGGGCTTATAATATATCGTTGGAAAGCTCTTTTCAAGACCCATCCAACTATTCAATAATTGGACCCATATTATGGGCTAAAACAAACTGGATTAAACGTTTTTATAAAAAGGACACGAAATGAATTATTTTAAAGGACACGAAATGAATTATTTTGGGTTTAAAGGCACGAAAAGAGGAAAATAAAATATGGTTTGGGGAAATGGGCTATAATTTAGGTTGGTTTATGAAATTGAAATACGGATTTAAGCACTCCAATATTAAATACTCAACCCGATCAATAATGGCAATGAAAGGTTGTTCATCATCGGGTTTGGTTTTGGGGAGACATTTTTAGGTGTCTACAGAAGCCCCCACTTTGACTGAGTTTGTAGAAAGGTCAGTTTTGAAAACGATAGTCAAAGTAGTCAATAGGGACGGAGAATGATTTAAGACGTTTTGCGATCCTAAATCACTCTATATACGCCGATACCTGCAAAAATTGTTAATTCCACAGATAAAAGAGTAAAGGGATAGAACGCTTATCTGACACCAGTGTATTGGTGACAAATGAGTTTAGTATTTTCCTATGCTTGAAGGAATCCACCGGATGACGTTTGTTGAAATGCTTTCCATGCTTGAGGAAAGTCGACAGATGAGTTTGGTAGCTTTCTAAGCCTGAAGAAACCTACCGGATGACACTTTCCATGCTTAAGGAAAGCCGATATATGATTTTGGCGTTTTTCTATGGTTGAAGAAATCCTCCGATAATGCTTTCCATGCTTGAGGAAAGCCGACAAAGGAATTTGGCAGTTTTCTATGCTTGAAGAAATCCACTGGATAATACTTTCCATGCTTAAGGAAAGTCGACAGATGATGAGATTGCAAGTCTCTGTGTATCGAGAACCTTGCGTCATGAAATGATGGTGGTTCGATTGTCCCCGAACGTGGGCTGTATATGGTCCGCTTTTCCCCAGACATGGGCTGTAGTTGGTTCGCTTATCCCCAAACGTGGACTATATATTGTTCGCTTGTCCCCGAACGTGGGCTGTAGATGGTCCGCTTGTCCCCGGACGTGGGCTGTAGATGGCTCGCTTGTCCCCGGACGTGGGCTGTAGATGATCCGCTTGTCCCCGGACGTGGGTTGTAGTTGGTTCGCTTGTCCCCGAACGTGGGTTGTAGATGAGACCAGCAAAAATAAATTTGCCAATAGACTCGTATATATTGTGATTGACTTAACCAATGACTTGACCAAGTTTGACTTGATGTGACATGACATGTGTATGACTTGTGAGTGTGTGTGTGTATATGTGTGTGTGCAGACAGAAGCAAACAAAGATGCAAAAGCAAAAAAAATTCGTCAATTTTTGTCATGAGTGGAGGGTACCGATTTTCTCCCGAAAAAGAAAGATGTAAAAACTGAACTTTTATTTTCGAACTCCCTTGATGAGAAAAATTTGAAAAAGTTTTTTTAAAAAAACTTCCTCAAAAGAAAAGACGCAAAAAAAAAGGAAAGAAGTTTTGAACTTCCTCGTTGAGCAAGACAAAATGAATTGCATGGATTGGATTGCTTTTCTTGAAAGTAATGTATGCATGATGCATGTCCTTAGTCCAGGAGGCTAAGTACAATTACATCATGTGACACGATGAATGAACTTAGATCATGGAGCTAAGCATCATTTATGGTGTAAAGAAACGATCTTGAACGTCACTTAGGTCTGGAAGCTAAGCACGTATACAGATGAAGTGATTATTGCATAATGAACGTTGATTAGGTCAAGGAGCTAAGCACGATATGGTTTGTATGATTAAAAATCATTGATATATAAATGTTTCTCAGCACATTATGCGATGCATGAAACAATGAATATTGCTCGGGTCAGGAAGCTAAGCAAGTATACAATGTTTCTTCTAATGAATGGTGTCTTTAAATATGATGAAACATGCACAGTAGGGAAACTAGATTTCATGATAAAGGGTTCCTAAATAGAAGGATGATATGGATATGGATGTGTGAGTGAAGTGTGTGAATGTGATACTAAGGCTGGCTGCAAGGGTTATGGCGATGGAAAGAGATGTGAGAAGAGTCAAATATGATGACTCTTTAGGCTAGGTAGGCTAAATGATGTGGGTTCAAGCCCCCAAGTCTAGCTCTAAATGGGTAGGGGTAAGCATTGGATATTCTTTGACTCGATCATGCATGGATATGAATATGAATGTGGCCGCACCTCGATGTGAGGTTGCCTACGTATCCGTTAGGAATCAGGCCAACGTAGCTCTAGCCGAACTTTGCACAAGTGTATGTACACCTCAAAGAGGTCTTTCTAGGGTTGCAATATGGTTAAGTTGATGGTTTAAAGAAGAAAAGGGTATAAGGCTTAAGACCCGAGAGAATCCCCAAGATGTGTAATTGTGAATTTGAAAATTTTGAATTTTGCAAGTTTATTTTCAATTATTTTTTTTTGATTTTTTTTTTTTGTTTTGAATTTTTTTTTTTTTAATTTTTGAATCAATGTGGGCAATCTCAGATCATGCAGTGCAACACTCATTTAGAATTCATGTTTCTTAGGCACGGTACAAAGCACTCGATGAGAGACGCAATTTGAGACGTGTTCATATCAAAGACATTGGAACACTTGCCTTTAGACATTGTTTTATTGTTGCTTTGCTACTTTTTTTTTACTTGCTTTTTGAATGTTATACAATTACACACCTTCCCATCCTAGGGTTAAGTGAACGTGGGTTGAATAAAAAAGGTCAACCGTTAGACGAGGCTCAAAGTGGTTAATGAAGAAATGAATATGTGATTGAACGGTTAACAGGGAATGACAGGGTTTCAAAGGTGCCTCAAGTCATTGGTGTACCTTGTGTTAGTTCGGTAATCGATTTTTTTTTTTTTTTGGCGAATGACATGATTGAATGCAAAGGAAAAGAAATACTCATTGATGGAACTTGGCATATATACATAAGGATAAGGACAACCTATGCTAGACTTATTAGGGGAAAAGGGTTGAAACGAAAGAAGAAAAAAAAAGCATGAAATCTTATATGGGAACTTGTCTTGTGCTTCGTCTTCATGGTTTCTTATGAATTACTTATTTCCGCCTGGTACTCGGATTGGAAAGGAAGAGTGTATGAAATAATTTTGAAAACTGATGGGAAAAACTCCTCTCATTCCTATTACGACGGAAAACGACGCATGCATGGTCCTAATATACGATCATAAACAATATAGTGCATTACTCGAAGACAAAGTGTGTGAAACAACTCAACATGTGTGATTAGGTGAGTTTATTAAGACTCGTGGTATAATCGCATGGCTAAACATGAGGACGTTGTGAAAAACAAAGGACCCAATGACCAAATAGCATGGAAGACTAAAAGACAAACTAACTTGATTAATTTTGTCAAATTTTAATGTTTATGCTATTTACTAGGTGAAAACGGTCCATTGGCAATCATTAGTCATAAATAAGATCAACCACAATCAAAGACAAAGAACACATGTTAAGGTTAGCACTAGGAAGAGGACTAGAATTCTAAAAGAGTTAGGACTCAAGGGTATTAAAAAATAAATAAATATAATAAAAATCTATAATCCTATGTTATATGAGTTGACAAGGATTAAAGGATTTGGCTAATACTATCTTGACACGAAAAGATATAAAAAAATTTTTAAAAAAAAAACAAAAGAAAGTTGACGCTAAAAGGAAATCTAAACTGGACAGGCTGTAGTATATCAGTTATAAATTTTGTTTTATGACTCTGATGTGGACGAAACCAACTCTAACTCAAAGATAACACTCGGGGATACAGATCCATAGATGGCACGACATGTAACTCTTTCTAGAACTCCGGCTATGACCAAAACTAAAAATCTATGGCTCGACTCTAATAATAAAAAAAAAGGGTTTGATAAGAGAAAAAAAAAATTAATTAAAAAAATGCACATATAAGCATATCGTCACGCGTGATGCAATGAAATTCGAAACTTAAAGTAAAGTTCTATGTTCGACTATGGTCAAGATTTTGGGTGTCAAAGGGTACCATGGTTAAGAGTTTGGACGCGTTAGCAAGGCAGCCTCCCTTGAGGGTGTATGCCAACGGGCGGCTTCGCAAGTTCGTGATGAAATCGAACTCGACTCCATGGTTTGGGTGGATTTAAAAACTCGGATGAACCCTTATTGCCATGATTGTTTTCGAGTTGATAGAGCATAAATCCCCCGGGCTAGCCACATACGTAGAACACGTACTATTGTGGCAAAATGGGTAAGCTAAAATGCATGTGCATATGTGACAATGCCAATTAAATCACAGGAATATTTTTCAAGAATCTTTCAAGTCTCATCCACTCATCTAAATTAAATACCGATCACTCAAATCGATAAATAACCAAGAATCCTTCCCAGTGGAGTCGCCAAATTGTAGGCGTCATTCAAAGTGTGCCTACGTTAAAAGCATGTGTGAATATGCTTGGCACTCATAGGAAGTGGGAATTGACATAATACGACTTGGGACAAGGAAAGTAGGTAGCCGCCAACAAGTTTTTAAGGAACTTGTAAAACGTTCACGGATCATAAAAGGCAACCACGAATAAAGGGACAACGAAGGCAACAACGATTGACCCGTGAATGTTACACCCCATTCATAATCCATGAGATTACTAACTCCATATGGTTCGAAACTACGAAAGGAGGATCAGGGATGATGGAACGAAGTGAGTCATGGAGTCACATTCGCCCGTATTGGCCTCTACTCGATTCTTATAGTGAAAAGTGATTCCTGCGATCTCAAAGGCATACAAACAAAATATTCAATTTGCTCCAAATTATTATTAAGCTAAATTGGTTTAATATTAATGCAACACATAATTCTAAACTATTGTGATCACTTGAATTAACAACAAGATTAAAAAGGAACCTAAACCGATTGTCCAAATTATCTTATTAGGCGTGATTTTCAATTACATATTCCCTTTAAACATGAAATATGGTGATCAATAAATATTATAAAATAAACATTAACATGGAAGCAATTTAACCATAATATCGTTAGTCAAATTAAATATAAAATAACCTAATCATGATACTAGCAATAAGAAAATCAAATAAGAGTAATTAAATTAATTATTTACTCACATTCCGTGCGTTCCTTTAAAATGCTACATCATGAATAAACTGTTAGTAACTTCAAAAAAATTTAAATAAAATGGAAATGAAATAAAATAGATTTGATTTGGTCCAAAAATTTAGTTAATTATACCTTTCACGCCTTGGTTTAAGTATAGAATATCGAGTTAAGTATGGACTCCTTGGAGTGCTTTAGGGAAGGAATGATGGAAGAATAAGGTGGCTAGTGTTTAAGCTAAAGAGGGAGAAGAGAATTATTTGATGATTAATATTTTTGATGATTTAAAAAGGGGTGATATGAACTCTATTTATAGGGAAAAAAGAGCGTCGAAGAATCAATAAAAGATCGAGTTCGAATCGGATTAAAACTCTTGCGATAGACAACAGTTTTTGCAATTTTTGTTTTTATCATATCTTTTAATCCACAAATCGGAATAATATGAATAAGATATAGTTCGAAAGCTATTGAAGTCTACTTTATAAACAAATTAAAATCAGATTAAAATATTTTGTAGAATAAAATATATGGCCGAAATAGTGAGACGGTGTCAGTTTTGGATAGAGTTTGACATTTAATTCATATCTTTCCCGTTATAGCTCGGAATTCATATTATAATATATCATTGGAAAGATAATTTTAAGGGCTATCCAACCATATAAAATTTGGTTAAAAACTATGAGGAACGAAAATAATATTTGTCTATCTTTGAATGTCTTTCAATTCGAATAAAATTAGGACTTTCAAAAAAAGGTGTTTTATTCAATTTCAAACTATTTAATCTTATATTTTCAAAAAGGATAATTAAGATCTTTTAGAAACTTATAGAAGCTTCCAATTAATCCTAATTGGTTTAGGAATTGGATTAAATCATTTGGACCCTCCAAATGATCAATGGGTCGTAGGTAAGGTGGACTTAGGTTCGGTTTGGGCTCTGTTTAATATTTTGGTCATAACTTATTCGTTATAAATCGGATTTGGGCTTCTAATATATCGTTGGAAATCTCTTTTCAAGCCCCATCCAACTATTCAATTATTGGACCCATATTATGGACCAAAATTAACTGGATTAAACGTTTTTATAAAAAGGACACGAAATGAATGATTTTAAAGGACACGAAATGAATTATTTTGGGTTTAAAGGCACGAAAAGAGGAAAATAAGTTAAGGTTTGGGGAAATGGGCTATAATTTGGGTTAGTTTATGAAATTGAAATATGGATTTAAGCACTCAAAGATTAAATACTCAATTCGACCAATAATGGCGGTGAAAGGTTGTTCATCATCGGGTTTGGTTTTGGGGAGACATTTTTATGTGTCTATAGGGTTTTGAGAAATCTTGAGAGTAAGTGGTAGAAATTTAGTGGAGAATGTAGAGGAAGGTGTAAGGATGAAGAATATGTGAAAATTTAGGAGTTTTGATGGATGAATTTGTGGAGATCTTGAAAGGAAAGTGAGTTTGAAGGTTAGAAAATGGAGATTTTAGAGAGAGAAAGTGTGAATAAAGAACAAGAATTAAGAAGGAAAAAGAAAAGAAAGGAAGAGAAAATAAAGAAGGAGAAAAGAAATTATAGCCCGGCCAAAAATAGGAGCGCCTGATCGGGCGAACATATGTTTTGCAGATTTGTGAAGTACGCGCCCGATTGGGCGCAAACTCGAAGCATTTTTTTGCGCTTTGCTTTGTCCTACATATCTTTTTAATTCACTCAATTTCTCAAAAAATCCGTCCGATCGGGCGAATTTCCCTTGATTTTTCTTCCTTCCTTGCGCGCCCGATCGGGCGAAATAAAGCTCCGATAAAACTCAAATTGTGCGCCCGATCGGGCACATTTTTTCTCGATTTAGACCCTTAGGTGCGCGCACGATCGGGCGAGCCTCACTTGATCGGGCCCGTACCCAAATCGGAATGCTCTTTTTTTCGAACGTTTTCTCTTTAAGTCTCCTTACTTTATGATCTAATACCTAAACAAAAACACTTATGAAAGGTAAAATTGCACTCTCCTCACCTCTATAAAAAAAATAAAAATAAAATAAAGGAAAAACTAGTCTAGAAAGCAAGAAATACAGGTTGCCTCCCGCAAAGCGCTGGTTTATCTAGGTCCCGCACGACCCTCTTACCACATTGAAGCTCAAAATGAACCGGAACCACTTAGGTGAAGTAGTTCAACTGCACAATTCGTAGCCCCCTCATGATATAGCTTGAGTCTCTGGCCATTAACCTTAAACTCGTTACCATGTTCATCGAATACCTCCACAGAACCAAATTTGTTAGCCCTTTTGACAGTAAAAGGACCCGACCACCTTGACTTTAACTTTCCTGGGAAAATTTTTAAGTCTAGAGTTGAACAACAACACTTTATCACCTTCTTTGAATTCTCTCGGAAGGATCATCTTGTCGTGTCATCTCTTTGTCTTCTCCTTGTAGACACGAGCACTATCATAGGCCGTCAACCTAAACTCATCAAGTTGGTTAAGTTGAAGTAACCTCTTTTCTCTCGCTAATTTGGCATCCAAATTGAGCTCCTTAATAGCCCAATATGCCTTGTATTCTAATTCCAGCAGAAGATGACATGTTTTACCGTACACGAGTCAATATGGAGTAGTACCTATTGGGGTCTTAAACGCAGTTCTGTATGCCCAAAGGGTGTCATCCAACTTATCGCTCCAATCTTTCCTTGATTTTGCCACCACCTTCTCTAGAATGGCCTTGAACTCGCGGTTGGAAACTTCATCTTGGCCCTTAGTTTGGGGATGGTAGGCTAAACCTGTCCTATGGTAAACACCATACTTTTTTAGGAGGGTGTCTAACTTCTGCTCATGAAAGTAAGATCCTCTGTCACTTATTATAGCTCTAGGCATTCCAAATATTGGAAAGATAGTCTTCTTGAAAAGTCTGTGGACCACCTTGGCATCATTAGTAGGATTGGCAATGGCCTCAACCCACTTGAATACATAATCAACGGTGACAAGTATATAGCGGTTCCCGTTTGAAGAAGGGAACGGTCCCATGTAATCAAAACGCCAAACATAAAAAATTTCAACTTCTAAGATTCTAGTTTGAGGCATCTCATGCCGCCGCGAGACGTTGCCAGTCCTCTGGCAAGAGTCATAAGCCTGCACAAAAGTGTTAGCATCCTTAAATATAGTAGGCCAATAGAAACCTGACTCATTAATCTTGGCTACCGTTTTGGTGGGGCCATGATGTCCTCATATGGTGAGGTGTGGCAACTAGTAAGAACACCGTGAACTTCCCATTTGGAAACACACCTGCGAAATAATCCATCTGCACACTCACGAAACAAAAAAATGATCATAAAAAAAATAATGTTTAACATCAGAAAGGAATTTCTTTTTTTTGTTGGTAGGACAAGTTAGGAGGTAGAGTACCACCCACTAAATAATTAGCAAAGTCAGCATACCAAGGGTGTTGCTCTACAACTGCATACAGGTTGTCATCAGGGAAAGAATCATCCATAGGAAGAAAATCCTTACCCTCATCATACCTGATATGTGACAAGTGGTCTGCCACTACGTTCTCTGCTCCCTTTTTATCTTTTATCTCAATATTGAAATCTTGGAGCAAAAGAACCTAACACAGTAGCCTAGGCTTTGATTCCGCCTTGGCTATCAAGTACTTCAAAGCTGCATGGTTAGTAAAAACAATGACTTTAGAACCAACAAGATATGATCTAAATTTTTCTAAAGCATATATGACAGCATCACACTACTACAAAAGGCGTGTTTTTTGGACGCTTTTTAGGCCTTTTTCGACGCTAAAAAGCGTCGTAAAAATATTTCTCGACGCTGCTAAAAAGCGTCAAAAATACGTGAGTCGAGAATTTTAAGGGACACAAAAAAGCCTACTAGCAAAGTTTTGCTTGCATAATAAATTGCATGCAAAACTTTGTTCTTTCTCTGTCCGAGCACAGCTCCTAGGGCAAAGTTACTTGCATCACACATAATCTCGAAAGGTAGATTCCAATCGGGAGCACATATGATGGGTGCCGATATCAAAGCCTGCGTAATCCTGTTAAAAGCCTCAAGACACTCGTCAATAAAAATAAAAGGGGCATCCTTGAGTAAAAGCTGAGTTAGTGGTTTAGCATTTTAGAAAAGTCTTTGATAAAGCGACGATAAAACCCCGCATGACCTAAGAAACTTCTAACTCCCTTAACATTAACTGGGTAAGGTAATTGCTCAATCACTGAAATCTTAGCTTTACCTACTTGTATGCCCTTGTCAGATACAATGTGACCTAGAACTACTCCCTCTGTCACCATAAAGTGACATTTCTCCCAGTTTAGTACCAAATTGCATTCTTCACGTCGTTTAAAATTTTAGCGAGATTTATTAAACATGCATCAAATGAAGAACCATACACGCTAAAATCATCCATAAAGACTTCCATAATAGACTTTATGAAATCAGAAAAAATGATCATCATGCAACGTTGAAAGGTAGCGGGGGCATTACATAAACCAAAGGGCATCCTACGATATGCAAACGTACCATAAGGGCATGTAAAGGTAGTCTTTCCTGATCTTCGGGGTAAATTGGAATTTGGAAAAATCCCAAATACCAATCCAAATAGCAAAAGAACTTATGGTTAGCTAAGCTCTCAAGCATTTGATCTTCAAAGGGAAGGGGGAAGTGGTCCTTTTTAGTGGCGGTATTTAATCTACGATAATCAATGCACATACGCCACCCTGTAACAGTTCTAGTGGGGATTAATTCATTTTTCTCATTTGTAATCACAGTCATCCCACCTTTTTTAGGCACTACCTACATAGGACTTACGCACTTGGAGTCAGAAATAGGATAGATAATACCTGCATCAAGTAATTTCATAACCTCTTTCTTGACTACTCCAGCTTATTAGGATTCAATCTTCTCTGGGGTTTAATGCAGGGCTTATAGTTATCCTCTAAATGTATCCTTTGCATACAAAAGTTAGGACTAATACCCTTGAGATCATCAATACTTTACACAATTGCTCTCTTATGGGTTTGAAGAACCCCTAGATGTTGGAAAGTTTGTAGGTCATCAAGTGCAGTACTGATGATCACGGGGTATAGTTCCTGTTCATCAAGAAAAAATATATTTTAAATAAGAAGGGAGAGGTTTTAGTTCAGGTTTCTTAACCTCTGCAGGTTTCGATTCCTGAACTAATTTTATTACCTTTATTGTCTCCTTGGGGTCTAACTCTTTTAGGGAAAGAGCTTTTTCAATAGTATGTACATCATTACCCCAGACGCTTGCATTATCTGCAGATAAATTCCCACAAAGAATTTCCTCCAAGGGATCCCTTGCAAGAACTTGTGGCAAGCTATCATCACAAATATCATCCATTATATCAATTACATCAATAAGTCATCAATTTTCCTCTAACATAGGTCCTTTCAAAACTTTCCCTAAATTAAACGTAACATTATCATCACCAACAAAAAGGGTTAGTTTACCATTTTTCACATCAATAATGGCTCCTACAGTATGGAGGAAAGGCCTGTCTAATATAATGGGAATTTATATATCCTCAGCCATGTCTAAATCAACAGGGATAAAAAATTTACCAACTCTGACAGGGATATCCTCTAAAATACCTAGAGGGTATTTTACAGAGCGATCTGCCATTTGCAAAGTTATATTAGTAACTTTTAAATCACCCATATTAAGTTTAGCACAAACAGACGATGGCATAACACTGATACTGGCACCCAAATCACACAAAGCTTTATCAATAAAAACATTCCCTATATGACAAGGAATAGAAAAACTACCAGGATCCTTTAATTTAGGAGGGGATTTATTTTGTAATAGGGCACTACATTCCTCTGTAACAGCTACAGTTTCTACCTCATTAAAGACCCTTTTCCTAGTCAGAATGTCTTTCATAAATTTAGCATATGCAAGAACCTGAGTGATTAAATCAGTGAAAGGAATTGTTACCTGCAAGTTTTTCACAACCTCCAAGAACTTAACGAATTGTTTATCAAACTTACTCTTTAATTGTATATTAGGGAACGGTAGTTTGATAATTGGGCTCTACACATCTCCTCCCTTATCTTGAGATTTACCCTACAAAAAAACATTAGAAGGGTTAGTATCTTTTTGTAGCCCTGCAGGGTTCGCAGGATTAGCATTTGGTATATTGGAATCCGGATCAGGAACTGGTCCATCATCCTTTGGCATAGGAGGTCCATCATAATGTGAACCACTCCTTAGAGTGATTGTATTGGCATGATCCGTGGGATGGATTGGTTATGATGGTAGAGCTCCCTGCTTACGGGTCTGTAGGGTAGATGAAAGTTATGCAATTTGATTATCCATGATTTTATTATGAGCTAAAATTGAATCAATTTGCGCATCCCTACTTTCTATATGCTTTTGCATGTTGGTAAGCATTGCTCTAATTTTTGTCATAGCAGGGTCAGAAGATGATGAGGGTTGTGCTTGGTTTTTCTGGCCAGAATTAGGATGGTAATATTTCTGCTGTGGTGGAGGTTGCTGGTGTGGTTGTTGTGAAAGTGGAGGGTTCTGTACATTGGTACTCCAGTAAGAAAGATATGGATGGTTCCGAAAACCAGGATTATAAGAGTTAGAGTATGGGTTATTTTGCCTATAGGTTTGGAAGGCATTAACTTGTTCCATGAAACTCCTACAATTTTGCTCCCAATGCCTTACAATTCCACAATTTTCACAAAAAGTTTCATTGTTAGCAACAGCAGAAACATTAGCTACAGAGTTAGGAGTAGCAGTAAGATTATCAAGTTTCTGACAAATAGATGTTAATTGAGCTTGCAAAAAGGATACGGAATCAACATTGTGTTTTGCTTTATTTGCAAACCATCTCGGATTCCCGTATTGGGAATTGTGTATTTCCATATCTTCGATAACCTGTCCGGCATCATCCACATTTAAATTCATGAATCTCCCACTAGCTGAAGAATCTAGAACTGATCTAGATGAATTTCCAAGTCCATTGTAGAAAGCTTGGATCAATTGCCATTGTGCCAGATTGTGGTGGGGGCATTCTCTCTGTAGATCCTTGAACCTCGCCCAAGCCTCATATAATGTTTCATCAGCCTCTTAGGCGAAGTTCTGAATAGAACTCCTTAGTACAATTGTTCTCTCTACAGGGTATTATTTATTATAAAAATTCAAGGCAAGAGTTTCCCAGTAGTAATACTGTTTTGGGTGTTTTTGTCCCTCGGGAGAGTTACGTCACAAAGATTGGTCCGGCCGAGCTGTACCTGCAAAACAACGGAGACTCCGGGTGGTTGGAGCTCTGCCTCCGAAGATCAAGTTAGTAATTTGAAAGGGAATAAAGAGTACGGAAATTTAGGTGGGAATCTGCTTGGATTCCAAACTCATGTGTTTCTCTAATGAGAGAGAATGTAGGTGTAATCAATGATTGAACGTGTCCCCGAAATGGGGAAATATCTCCCTATTTATAGGGTCGTTGGAGAATGTTCCCCTATCTAGGTCACTTTACTTAGATTTTAGTGGGCTGCGCCGCTTTACGGCGCTCCTAGGGATTTGGGCCCTTGAAGGCCGCCATTTCAGAGGCTTATCTAAGGGGGCCACGTGTCAAGAGGACATTGATCCACTTGGGCCATCCTGAGCTCAACACGTGGCCTCCTCTCATTGGTCCACGTGTCTAGGGTATTTTTACCCTAAACATTTGCCCCTCACAGGGGTCACGTGCATGTCACGTGGGGCCTGTGACACGTGTCCACCTATCAGAGGTGAACAGTAACAACGGATAGTAAATTTTAAATTTAAAACTGGAATTCCCCCGTTTTCACCTTCTATAAATAGAAGTTTACCTCCCCCTTTTTCTCTCAATTTATTTTCATTTGACTTTTTAAAGAGAGAAAGAGATATTTTTAGAGAGAGATCCTCTGCCTCCGTCTGCATCAAAGTTTTTTTGGGTTTTCGCGTGCTAGCATTGCAATACCCGGTTTACCGGCTGTAGCTGTTTTCAGATTAATTAGAGCTAAAGTAAGGTAACCGCCTGTACTATTTTTAGCTTTTCTCTTTTTCAACTTGTATACATTCTTTCTCCGCCTGTATACATAGTTTAGAAATAAAAATGAGTTCTCAATCCACACACTCGGCACAGCCTAGGACACACAGCCGGTCCCCCGGAACGGCTGAGTCTAGAAAAGGGGGTGCCTTTTCTGGACTGTCAGAACCGATGTGCTCATCTCCGAATTCCTCCCTCTCTGTGTTTGTGCAGGACACAATGGCCAGAATGAAACAGACGACCAGAAGGTCTAGGAGCCGGCGCACTATATCGGTGCCAACCGTTGAGGTTGTTCCGGACGGAGAACAGGAGGATTTGGAGGAGAGCGGTTCTGATGAAAAGGCTCCCTCTACTTCCGGGAGCTCGGGTGTATGGGAGGAAGGCGGTGAGGAAGCCGCCTCCTCTAATGGAATCGGCGATGATGAGGCCGGTGAAGGGTCAAGGGTCGAATCTTTTGGCTTTGACCAGGATAACTTTGCGACTAACTATCAGCAGCCGCCTAAAGTTGCTGACAACCCTAACCCCAAAAGGACTAGAATGCTGCCGGGTGACATTGCCCTTCTAAAGAGAGGCTTTAGAGCTTTTAAAGAGAAGCATTCGTATGGAAAGGGGTGGGATATAATCGTCCCGCCTGCTGACGCAGTGATGGCAAGGGACGATGACATTGATAATGTAGACCATTACTTTGTCTACTACGAGGCGGTCATAGAAGCCGGCCTCCGGTCCCCCCTCGATACCGGGATTAGGAAAATCCTGAAGGGGTATGATCTAGGAGTTTGGCAGCTCACCCCCAACTCGTGGGTGAACATTTTGATTGGATCCCCCATCCGGGCTATTTCAAGGAGGAATGCTTCTTGTCCGTATATGGGTTAAGTCCCATGTTTCCCAAGGGTAGATCAACTTGTATTCGGAGTGTTTGTTATTTTATTCTTCTATTACAAACTTCCCATAATTTCTTCTAACTTAAATTCTATTCATGCAGCCGACGCCTTGAAAATGGTCGATCCGGCAAAAACTCCGCCTAAGTCGGCGACGCTGCTGCGCAAGGAGGCTGCTATTTCCAAGAAAGCAGTCGTTGACGCTAAAGAGTCCAAGAAAGGCGGGGTAAGACCGCCTGACTTTGTATATTCTTTTTTTTTTACTAAGGCAGTTTGTCAGTTAGGTATACTTAACCTTTTTCATTTTACAGGACTCTGTAAAGCGTGTGCCACGATCCTTCTCCAAGTTGTTCAAAAGGCAAGGAGAGGATCTAGAAAAAGCTCCGGCTGCGAAGGCCGCTGGAAAGGACCCTCTTGGTCAAACACTTCTGCCAAATCCGATCGTCCCACGACCGGTGGCAAATCCCCTGTTGCGATGAAGATTCTGAGCAAAGGCTTAGAGCGTTCGCAGCCGAAAGCGTCGGATGCCTCCATGGCATAGAAGGGTTGCATGCCACCTAATGTTGCAGCTGGTGCGGCAACAACCAGGGAGGAAGAGACGCCTACGCCCCATACGAATACCCAAGGTAAGGGAAAGATTGAAATACCTTGGCCATTTGACTTCATGAGAGTCAAGACTAAGGTAGACCCCTCCGGGGGTTCGATAAGCAACTGGCAACGGATGAATGCCAATTATGCTGCCTCTTACTAACAGATTACTACTTTTGGTTCAAATCTGACATCTGACGAGCCAGATCTTGCTGGTTTTGCAAAACGGATGGTGAGGACCCTCACCCGGTCAGAGAAATATTCAATACCCGATCTGCAGGTAGTGGACTTCGACCGGATAATGGGCCAACTGGCTGAGGTAAAGAATTCCACAACCCTGATATCTTTTCTTTATTTTAACTAAGTGTATCATAATCTGGCTGTTCTTTTCTCAGGTAATGCTAAGAGTGGACGGACTCCAGGGCCCCTTGAGGCGGAAACAGGAAGAGGTAAATGACGACAAACGAAGGGCCCTTGAAAACCTCAACTATGCTGATTATGCTAATTATATGTGTGATTTAAAGATTAAAGCAGTAGAGTTAAAACAAGAGGAGTTGATCCAGAGCTTGACGGCTGCAAATGATGAAGCCACCATCTGGGCTAATGACCTTGAGGAAAAGCTGAAGAATGCCAAATCTGAGCTCAAGGCATTAGAAGATGCCGACAAGGAAAACACCAAACTCCGGCAAACGTCTCCCGTCTGGGGGTTGAGATCGTCAATCTTCGGAACAAGCAGTCGGATGAGATCGCCTAGGAACAAAAACGGCTGATGAAGGAAAATTAGCGGGACAATGCAGCCCGCCTGAAAATCACTTGGAGCCTCCTCTACCCAGATATAGACTTTGAAGTCTATAAACTTAGGTATGATTACGCCACTGAGGTGTATGATGCCCAAGTGCTGAGTGAAGCTCCTCCGCCTCGCTTTCGAGATTGGGCTGCAGAGCAGGGATATGAAGTCTCGGATACAGAGGAGCCGGCGGCGGACGAACAAAATGAAGGCCCAACGGGCCAAGATCAGCTGGAGCAGCAGCATCCACCTCAGCCCTAGGCGAGTCTCCCCAAATTCTACGGCACTATGCCAATTACTTTCTTTGCCGGCTTGTATGTCGTATAATGTTGTATCTTTACCAACTGTGGAGTTGGGTTAACAAATTAATTTTTTGTTTCTTCACCGGATGTGACTCCTGTTAACACTTATTCTGGTCTTTGTGCCATTTTCAATATTAATGAAGTATTTCGACTCAATCGGTTGTTTATTCATGATTGTGTTTGAATTTTTCAATTTGAATTTTTCAATTTGAATTTTGCATATATTTTCAATTCTTTAATATTTTGCCTAACTTAAAAAAGCGTGCGGCAACTTGCAATCCGGGTGCTCTTGCCCCTGGACAGCTGTGTGGTTGGTTTCATTTCAAATTGATTGATTGGCTTGAAAATACTTGATACCTGGAGAAGTATGAAGTGTTTTTAGGCCAATCAATCACAATGGTGATTGCCCCAAACCAAGTGACAGCCGGCCATGAGAACGGGTGCTTCAAGCCTCTTACCCAGACGGTAATATTATGTCTAGGATTATTACATAGCCATTACACAAAATCTTTTACCCCAATTGGGAGAGAGAGTGCAACTTTGGAACAAATAACCTAAGTGAGAACTTTTGCCGGCAACCGACTAATGCCTTGGGGCATCCGGCATTCGGTAACTTAACCATTCCTTATAGATTATTCTGGTCAGACGGCTATGAGTTGACCAATTTGGTCGTTCAATTTTCGTCGTCTGCATAGGTACGTAGAACCGACGAATAGTGTTTTCTTTGTGACGATGGCACCCAGAGGGGTGTCGCCGGACGCTATTGTCCATGTTGGGACAGGCGGTTTTATAAAATAAGCAACCATCCGGCCATTTGGCCTTTGGTCTTGTTTGATACCGGTTGTATAGCCACTAAGCAATTTTGTAATTAGTTTTATAAGCTGGCCATTGGCCACGCGATATCATATTTATATTAAATGTCAATTTAGTTGGTTAAACAATTTGTCCGTCTGGATGTTACCTAGGCGGAAGGGTAAGTATAACATTAAATTATACTAAATATCAAACTTAGTTGATTAAACTGATAATCCGTCTGAGTATTACCTAGGCGGATAGATAATTATATAATTGAATCTACACTAAGCGTCAAACTTAGACAGTCAAACATGAGTTCCGTCTGAGGATAACCCAGGCGGATAGGTAATTATAAAAATAGCAAAACAATTTTACAAACAAAGTCTGATTTCTCATTAATTGAATCACTGTTTACAAAAAAAATACATTTCTTAGAAGTAGTACTTTGTTAAGTTATCTACATTCCAAGTTCTAGGTAGACACCTGCCGTATGGAGTTTCCAGACGGTAGGTGCCATCCCTGACTTCTTTATAAATCCGGTAGGGGCCTTCCCAATTAGGAGTTATCTTTCCAGCTTCATTGGCTCTACCGTTTGCCTCCATTTTTCGTAACACAAAGTCGTCAACTTTCAAAGGACGCTTGCGCACTTTCTTGTTATAGGCTCTGGTCATTCTCACACGGTATATCTCATGGCGCAGGGCAGTATTGTCCCTGCGTTCCGAGAGGGAGTCCAATGCTAGTCGCATGGCCTCCTAGTTTGCCTCTTCATTATAAAGCATGACTCTTAGAGTCGGCTCGTAATGTTCAATGGGCAAGACGGCTTCAGCACCGTATACCATAAGAAATGGGGTTTTACCGGTTGCCCCTTTGGCAGTAGTCCAGATGGCCCCTAGGATATGAATAAGCTCTTCTTCCCATAAGCCACCGGCTCTTTCAATTTTCTTTTTTATGCCGTCTAAGATGAGTTTGTTGAAGGCTTCAAATTGCCGTTTGCTTGGGGTCGGCCGACTGATGCAAAACAATGTGAGATACCCTAATCTCCCAACCAAGTCTTAAGATGAGGTGTTTCAAACTGAGGGCCATTATCAAACACCATAGACATAGGTACCCCGAACCGGGTGATGATGTTCTTCCAAATGAAAGAGATGACATCCTTTGTCTTGATTTTCTTGACCGGCTCAGCTTCTACCCATTTGGTGAAATAATCCACAGCCACCAAAATGTACCGCTTTCCGCCTGGAGCAGGCGTATAAGGACCCAAGATATCCATGCCCCATTTAGCAAATGGGACTGGGCTGTGGATTGTCGTCAGATCAGTAGTCGGACGGTGAATAAGCTTGCCAAACCTCTGGCATTTGTCACATCTCTTCACCAACTCTTTAGCGTCTGCTTCAAGATTAGGCCAAAAGTAATGCCGCCTGGCTCTGACGGCTAGGGACCTGCCACCTATATGAGAGACACAGTACCCAGCATGCAATTCTTCAAGAACTTCTTTCCCCTTTTCTGGGTAACACACTTCAATAGAGGTTTAAGGAAACCCGCCTTGAAGAGCTCTCCGTTTCTCAACTCGAAGTTTGTTGCTCGCTTCTTCATGACGGCTGCTTCATGTGGTGAATCAAGAAGTATGCCGTCTGCTAAATATGCCCGGATGTCATCCATCCAGGTAGAGCTTCGGTCCAGAATTCCAATGGGCTCTTCACATATACTTCTCTTTTCAAGAACTTCCCAAAAGACTGACCGAGGCGTATCACAGCAGGCGAACGAAGCCAATTTGGACAACACATCCGCTTGATTGTTATCTAACCTGGGCACTTGATTCAGACGAAATTCCTCAAGTGCCCCAACCTCTTCTTTGACTTCCTGAAGGTTTTTGATCATTGTCGGATGAGTTGCCTCATATTTTCCCTCATACTGGCTAACGACCAACTGTGAATCAGATTAGGCATCAATTTTAGTTTCCCCTGCTGGCTTACACATGCGAATTTCGGCTAGCAGGGCTTCATATTCCGCCTCGTTATTTGAGGCTTGAAACTTAAACCGCAGTGCTATTAAAATCTGTCCCCCTTAGGGGACTCATATATAATTCCTGCACCGCTGCCGTTCTTCGTCGAGCTCCTGTCTACATACACTTTCCAAACTTGATCAATGTTATCCGGTTGAGTCGGTCGTGTCATTAGAACAATGAAGTCGACAAACGCCTGACCTTTCACTGCCTTTCTAGGTTCAAAAGTGATTTCAAGACTTTGCATTTCAATAGCCCATTTCAACATTCTATCAGATGATTCTAAGGTAGACATTGGCCGCTTGAGGGGCTGATCGGTTTAAATTACCACCAGATGGGCTAGAAAATACGGCTTCAATTTCTTGGAAGCCATATACAGGGCAAGGCCAAAATTTTCAACCATGGGATACCGGAGCTCAGCATTTTTTAGAACATGGCTAATGAAATAGACCGGGAGCTGAATGTCGTCTCTCTTAGCAAGGAGAATAGCACTGAGGGGCATGATATGAGACGGCTAGGTACATGTATAACGACTCTTTGGGCAGAGGACTAACAAGCCTTGGAAAAGAGTGCAGGTGTTCTTTCATCTTTTAAAAGGCCGCCTCAGCATCATCCCCCCATTCAAATAAGGTCTTCTTCCTGATTACTTGGAAGAATTAAAGGCATTTGTCACCTGACCGGCTGAGGAACCTCCCCAAGGCCGCCAGGCAACCGGTTAGTGTTTGTGCTTCCTTGACAGTGCGGGGTGACTTCATGTCAATTACCGCTTGTATCATCTCGGGGTTAGCCTCTATCCCCCTTTGATCAATTACGAATCCGAGAAACTTCCCAGAATCAACACCAAAGACGCATTTCTTAGGATTTAACATAACCTTATGCCGCCTGAGTGTGGTGAAGGTTTCTCGAAGATCAACAAGGTGATCCGCCTGGTGCTTGGATTTGACTATCATGTCATCAAAGTACGCCTCCACATTCCTCCCAATTTGATTATTGAAGACCGTATTGATCATCTGCTGAAATGTAGCCTGCGCATTTTTCAAGCCAAACGACATCACAATGTAGTAGAATAACCCCTGATCAGTGACGAAGGTCGTCTTCTCTTGATCTTTCTTCCACAGGGGTATATGATGGAAGCCGGAGTAGGCATCCATGAAACTCATCAAGGCATGCCTGGCTGTCGAATCGACTAGAATGTCGATCCTTGGAAATGGGTAACTGTCCTTAGGACATGCCTTGTTGAGGTCTGTGTAATCAACACACATACTCCAGGTACCATTCGGCTTCTTTACAAGCACAACATTCGCCACCCAGTCGGGAAAATTACATGGCCGACTGAACCCACCGTCCAACAACTTTTTTACTTCGGCAGCTGCCGCCTGACTTTTTTCCTCGCCGTGATTACTTTTCTTTTGCCGGATGGGCTTCTTTTTAGGATCCACGGCGAGCTTGTGGACAGCAAGATCCGGGCTAACGCCTGGCATCTCCTCCACTTCAAAGGCAAAAATGTCTTTGAATTCTTTTAGCAGGAGGTGTAGATCTGCACCCAATTTAGCATGAGCAGTTGTTCCAACCTTAACTGTACGCTCTGGACGGTTGTCGTCCAGAGGTATATCAATATGGCCTCCAGCCAGTTGGGGACGGAGCTCCGTTGACCGCTCCCCGTTCATTGATTGCTATTTTTTCTCTTTCTTCACCTCCACCAGCAGCGGTGCCTTTCTTTTCTTTCCGGCTGCTGATGGGGCAGGGACTGGGTCGGCATCCTTGACATTGTCAAGGTCTATTGGTTCCTTCCCTTGGCTGTCTGGGGCCACACTATCCTTGACGGCTGAGAGGTAGCACTCTCGGGCCATCTTCTGATCCCCATTCAAGGAACCAACAGAGCCGTCATCCCTCTCATACTTGATGAGCATGAGAGAAGGGATGATTACAGCCTTGGCTTCGTTGAGTGTGGCCCGGCCCAGAATAATGTTACAGGCGGTCAGCTCCTCAACGACCAAGAACTTGACGACCAGGTGTCTTCCTTTTCCTTTCTCACCCAGCCGGATTGGTAAATCAACCCTTCCGACTGGGTATACCATTCCCCTCCCAAAGCTAACCAAGGTGTGGGTAACCGAATGCATGCTGCTGACATTATATTTCAGTTTTTGCAGGCACATGAGACTGATGATGTCCGATGAGCTGCCGGTGTCAATAAGGATTCGTCCAACCAGCTGGTTGGCAACCTTACATTCAATGACAACCGGGTCGTCATGTGGACGGCGAACACTGCCCCTATCCTTCTCAGTGATCAGAACGTCAGGGAAGGACGAGCTAGCAGACGCCTGCTCATCATCATCTTTGTCCATATTTCGAAGATGGCTCTTTATGCCCCGGATGGTAGGGCCACCGCATGAGAACCCGCCTCCTTATTATTGTCTGAACTACTAGCAGGATGGGGTGTCTTAGATGATTGCCCGGGATTCTTCTTAGTAGTCCCTTTGGACTTTAAGTTATAGGACTTTAACATCCCTTTGTCAGCCAGACGGTCCAACTCCATCCTCATGTGCAGAATTTATTTTTGTTCCTTGATTAAATGGAACTTTTCATTGGATTCGGCTTCTCTAGGGACAACCGGTCCTTGATCTTTATGAGGATGGAGTGGTAGTCCTTGTTAAACTCGTACTTAGGAACGTACGGTTTAAATTCTTACTTCTTCTTCTGAGACGGCTGGTCAGAATCACTAACCGCCCAGATTTCTTTTCTTTTCTTGCTCTCTTCTTTCGTTTTGGCCGGCTGAGCAGGCCGGGTGTCTTTCCGTTTGTTAGACTTCTTAGAGTCCGACTGGTTACAAGGCGAGCAGAGGTCGGTTGCTTGAATATAGCTTTCCGCCTCCCTCAGGGCCGCCTGTAAAGTGAAAACCCCTTTTTGACTAGGTCGAACTTAAAAGTCGATCCGTCTCTTAGACCCTTGAAAAAGTCTGTAAAAGCTAACTCGTCAGACAGTCCTTGGATCTGAATTCTGATCAGATTGAACCGCCTAACATAGGAGCGCAATCCTTCTCTCTCCCTTTACTTAATGGTGCTCAAGTCTAGACTTGTTTTCTTCGCAGGGATGTTCATCGAGAAGTTGGAAGCAAACAAGAACGCAAGCTTCCTAAAACAATCAATGGACCCGGCTGGCAGGTTGTCAAACCATTGCTGGACAATGCCCTTCAATGTAGCCGTGAAGCATCGACACCAAGTGGCATCATCCAACCCCTATAAATACATGAGTTTGGTGTAAGCCATGAGGTGGTCTTCCAGGTTGGTGGTACCGTCATAGGTACCTACCAACACATTTTTAACCTTGGTCGGCTGTGCCGCCTAGGTTATCTCCCGGGTGAACGCAGAAGGTTGTTCACCCAGGCGGAGCAAATGAAGCTGCCAGTCCAGAGGTTGGACGTTGTTGTATGCCGCCTGTCCTCCAAAGAGGGCCGACTAGATAAAATAAGGAGGATACTGACCGTAGACCTGAGAAGGTACATACGGTACAGTCCCAATCATCTGAGGGCCAGAGTGGACGGTATTACCGCCTGTCTGGCTCTCATGCAAGGAAAGTGCATTCCTTGCAGAGGTGTTGTTGAAGCTGTCTGGAAAGTTTGACGTAGAAGCCGACTCAGACAACTGTTGATTCCTCCTACGGGTGATGATCTCCCGCGCGTCAAGAGTTGATTTTTTGCTTCCCACCGGCTGTTGAGTCCGGCAGGGGTTGTTGTCATTCCTCTTAGGCAGAAGAATTTTGGACCAATCAATGGTCCCGGCTGCCTTCTCCTTTGGATGAGGAGTTGGCTGCCGATCTCTGACTGACTTCCCGTTCTCCAGAGGAGTCTTTTTTGCCGCCTAATCCCTACTCAGGCCAGCCTGACTCTTAGAGATCAGATCTTTTATTTCACCCTTGAAACTTGTCATGAACTTCATGAGTTCGTCTCGGGTGACGAGAGCTGATCCACTTGACGTATAGGTTTCCCCTTCCAGCTGCCCAGGGGGTCGATTTGTACCCGCCTGGCTGGAACCCCGCTCCAGAGTGTCTTTGGGCCAGATGCGCTTGGTTATCAGAGAGCCATCATCGGCTATATAGGTTTCAATTTGAGGATCTTCATCCTCTTGGTCTGTGAAAACTTCCGGGTCATCGCCCAGACGCTTAGGGGGTGGTACAAACTCTTGAACCATCTTCGAGGTACTCTCCCCACAGATGGCGCCAAATGTTTTGGGTGTTTTTGTCCCTGGGAGAGTTACGTCACAAAGTTTGGTCCAGCCGAGCTGTACCTGCAAAACAACGGAGACTACGGGTGGTTGGAGCTCTGTCTCCGAAGATCAAGTTAGTAACTTGAAAGGGAATAAAGAGTACAAAAATTTAGGTGGAGATTTACTTAGATTCCAAGCTCAAGTGTTTCTCTAATGAGAGAGAATGTAGGTGTAATCAATGATTGAACGTGTCTCCAAAATGGGTAAATATCTCCCTATTTATAAGGTCATTGGAGATTGTGCCCCTATCTAGGTCACTTGACCTAGATTTTAGTGGGCTGCGCCGCTTTACGGCGTTCCTAGGGATTTGGGCCCTTGAAGGCCGCCATTTCAAAGGCTTATCTAGGGGGCCACGTGTCAAGAGGATATTGAGCCACTTGGGCCATCCTGAGCTCACCACGTGGCCTTCTCTCATTGGTCCACGTGTCTAGGGTATTTTTACCCTAAACAAATACCACGTGCAGTTCTATTCAAACCATTAAACCATAATTTAGCTTTTCCACATAATGAAAAGGGAAAAAGAATCTCCCTGATTTGGTCCTGCGCGACCCTGGCTTGTCTAATGGTGTTGCAATATTGGCAGAAATCTGCAATGTTAAGATTTGGATCTTCACCCTTAGCTCCACTAAATTGCTTCCTCTCTATCATGGTGATAAATTGGAGCTTGATTTCAAATCGTACTCCATCAAGGGCCGGAGTAGGAGTAAGGTGCGGAAAATCGGTGAGCTTTGGCTGCGAGTAGTCACTGAGCTTCTTTTATACCGCCATATCTGATTCTGAATCTGAAGGAATTTTTGTGTCACTAGAATCAGTTGGGGGGTCTCTTCGATTATTTTTTTTCTCAAAACCCGCCGGGATTTGTCTATAAAGATTCCTTTGCTTATGAAACGAGCGCTCGATCTTAGGATCGAATGGGATATAACCTGATCTGGAACACCTGGGCATAAACAAGGAACTAAAAAACAAATATGAGAATTGCCTCAAATAAATAACATTCTCTGACACAAGAGGGGATAATCTAAACTGCAAAAAAAAAAAAAATCAGAAAATAAAAATAAAACTGTTTCCATGGCAACGACGCCAAAATTTGACAGGCTCAAATTGTAACTATGTAGAGAGGGAAGAAGGGTCGAACCATAGGGAAACAAGTCAATTTATTTCTAATTAATTAAAAGCAATCTAAATTATCAAGTAACCAAATTATTATTATAAGGGTAAATAAACTATAAAAGTAAGAGTAGGAAGGAATAAAACTAAGAGGGAAATAAATGAAATAAAAGCCTATGGTACAGGTTCACCAATAAACAATATTACAGGGTAAATCATAATAAGCAATCATCAATGCATCAATTAATCAGATTATAAAAGGCTTTCGCTACGTATTACAATCACAGAGTTAATTTACCGGTATTAAATCTCATCTCTCGAATCTCGACTTAACCATTTATGAATTAGTCCGCCTATTGAAACTAAGCCTAAACATTAATTCTCATCTCTCGAATCTCGAATCAATATTGCTAAACTTATACAATTAAATCTGGCCAAACCTAATTGCATAGCATTAAATCAATCAATAGGAAAGTAATCAAGCATTGACAATCAACAATCACAAATTACCTCTTCATATTATTTATTAGATCCCCATAAACCCTAGAAATAAAAATACTCACGCATAATTAAATCTAAACTAATCAAAGCAATAGAATAAAACATGATGAAAGAATTAAAGAAAATAACTGAAATTAAACGAGAAGAAATTGTTACCAAAGTTATCTGAATTGAGGAATGGAATTAAGAACAAAGTAGAGAGAATTTTAGAAGAAAAAAAATATTCTAAGTAGAGAGATAAAGTCTAAAAAGGAAGGTAAATCAAAATTACATACAAAAATCGTACTTAAACATCCCTAAAACAAATCCTAATTGAAAACTAAGATCTCGGCAATCAGGTGTCTCAAAATCACGCGCCTGATCGAGCCCGCATTTTTCTTCAAGGTTCTCCTGGGCTGTAACACCCTAGAAATTCCTTTCTTTCAAAATACATGTTTTGCCCTGTTTAAAAATTTAAATAGGAATATCTAAGATATTACCGCCACCGTGAAAACAACTAAGGTAACCATCAAAGACACACAGCGGAAGACTAACTTCAAAACCGTTCAAAACAAGTCAACTTGAAAAGTCAACCAACGAAAGTAAAGTCAAAACCAAAGTCAAACGAAGTAAAATAAAACCATCTTACAACTTGGAACCATTGTAGGCCCCTATTAAAACCAAACCGACTTTAAAACTTTTGCGTTAGTCATGCATGATAATAATATCATAAATAATTAAAGCGTTATTCACATCATATACTTATAGAAACTAGCATGATTGGCTCTTCACCCATGCCCATTCATGAATATGCTTCATCACCTGAAAACCTCCTCTCTACTTGTCCCCACTACTCGCCATTAGAAAATGGGTCGTCGTAGGGCCAAAGTAAAGACATGGCCAAACACACACAATCAGCAAAGCTGAGTACACAAGCGTAATAAAACACACTAACAAGCTTTCACCTATATACACACACTTACCTCATTGCACCTGTTCACAAGCATACACACCAATCAACAAGACACAATGACTAGACACTAATTAATTCATTTTGCGTTGATTACGCATCGAACGGGTTTCCACCTCCTAACCTGCCCCAAATAAATTTGAGGTTAACTGACAAGGGAGCTAACCGTGCCAGCGACAAAACCACTCAAAGGTGGCGGAATTCCTGCGCATAATAATAAATAAAAAAAAGGAATATACAGCGTCCTGTACTCCATTAGAAGTTATGGTTAAATATAAAACCCCATAACTTCCCCCATTGTTCATACTCAAGTTATATACGTTCCAAGAGTTTTGGTGCGTAATCTCTTTCACTTTACGTTATTTACATGTTATTGGACTTGGTGATGACTCTCAAAGCATAATAAATCAATCAACAATAATTATTCAATCGACCATACATACCAATTTAATTCTTGAATAATTAGTGACCACATATTATTTAATGTTGAACCCTTTTTAATTCTACCTCAGTGTCAAAGACACCTTAAACGCATAATGCGCCAAAAATCCTATCCCTCGGTGTTAAAAACACCTTAAGTGCACAAAGGCACCAACATACAATTTATTCCTTGTGTACATAGACACTTATATAGCTCCTTCCTCATGCTTAAAGCATCAATAAAAATTATTTGAACCATAATAAAATTCCTTTTTAATATTCCAAACATAATTAAACATGTAGTTTAATTAATCATGCCTTCTAACATGCCATAAATAAAAATGTGGTTCAAACACAACATGCCAAAAATATAATTTTCCAATCCATAAACCATCACAAATAATTCATGCTTTACCATTCAATCACCAACACCATTAATTCACAATTCCATAAATAAACCTTAGCATGATACTACTTGTAATTGATTGAAATCAAGCCTAGCATGATTCTACATCATCAAAATATGCTAAGTACGTGAACGTACCTCAAATAAGCTGTTAAAATAACCGAGTACTCTACAACAATTCCCGAACCAAGTCTCCTACATAAAGGGACAATAAACCTATATTAATTACCTTAGTATACACAAATTTCCAGCAACTTTTAAACATTTTAAAACCTCACTAACAAGCTGAAATTTTGGTTAAAACCTTTAAAACTCTCTCTTTAAGAGAGTAATTAAAACCACAAAGTGAAAACTCAATTATAGTGTTCATATAAAAATTCCAGCATACTTTTTAAGGCTTAAACCCTTTAAAAAAAAATCTGAAAATTATATTAAAACCACTTAAAATATTCTCTACTTATGGGTAATCAACTCCCTTTAATTAATACATAAAAGTAGTATGTAAATAAAAATTCCAGCATTATTCTATTAACAAAAACCCATTAAAATTTCATTAAAACTCCATAAAGATACAATCTTTAAGCTTTATTACCACTTACAATCAATGGGTATATAAAACCCCCAAATCAATTGTGAGTTAGAACCCTAAAAATCAACACTTTAATAATTAAAACCCTAACTTATAATTTTATGAAATCTGAAAATAAAACACTTTATTATTTAAAATTTACAATCTTTAATCATCAAAACATAATTATGATACTAATCAAACATACTTTGAATAATTAAAACCAAAACCCATAAATAAAATCATCAAAATAGCTAGAATGAAAAGAGGAGAGAAAAGGGAAGAAGGAGGTGACCCGTGGTGGTGGTGGTCGGCTGGTCGCCGGCGGCTGCTGGGCGGCCGGAGGTGGCTGGTGACGTGGCAGGTGTGAGGTGGTGGTTGATGTGGAGGAGCAAAGCTTCCAACTTCTCCTTGCATTGTGAGCAGTTCACGTGAAGCAGGGGAAAAGAAAAGTAAGAACAAGAGAAAGAAAATAAGGAAGAAGGAAAAGAAAAAAAAAAAGCTTACCCCTTTGACTTTTGTGTGGCAAATTTGGGGATCAAAGGGATATTTATAGAATAGGGTTAATTATAATTATTTGGGCCTCATAAGAAATGGTATGATGGGAAGAATAATTGGCCCAAATAAATAAGTAAATAAAATGATTAGCCTTATAGTGAAAATGGGCTACATTTAGATTAATTAGTTATTGACCCAAAATATATTCCAATAATGAAAATAGTTTGACCCAAAATATATTTTATTATTAAATAAATAATATATATAAAATACATTAAAATACGGGGTATTACAGTCTACCCCCCTTAAAAGAAGTTTCGTCCCCGAAACTTAGGTACGAAAACAGAAAAAAGCTCACTTGAAAATGAATAAGTGTTTGTAAATTCTGAAAATTTCCTTAATATTTTTTTTAGTTGCTGTACTTTGTGATACTTACTTTTTACCTCATCTATTCATTCACACCCAAACTAGTGTGTAAAGTAACTAACTTACTAACCAACTTACATAAACTAGTGTGTAAGATAATAACTTTACTAACAAACTTACACAAAATAATGTGTAAACTATTAGACTATATAACAAACTCACACTACTATTAGTGTAAGATTCAACTTTGGTAATAAACTTACACATCATAGTGTGTAAAATAATCACACTTATCAACTAAATCAGTGTAAAACTGACGAAGAAGCACTTTAAAATGCCAAAATTAAGGAAAAAGCGCGTAATTCTATCGCACTCTACCCCCTTTGAAGAAAACGAGTTACGACCCCGTAACTCCACTTAACTCAACTTTAGAATCATGTTGATCTTTTCTCATTCCATCTTTGGTAAGGTCATAACACTTCTTTGTATGCATTCTTTGTTGCAAACCAAAATTCTTATTAATTCTAACTCATGATACCAAAATTAATAAATTTCCATCTATACTATCTTTCACCCATCCTCTAGTAAAAGTATGAAGCACTTGCTATCCAAAACTTTGATTTTGTCTATCTTTCTCTTGATCAAATTGATTACACCCATTAATTTCCTTTGCAACTCATACCTTTAGTCATTGTTCTTTCACAATGACTTATAAGAACGTCTTATACCTTACCAAGGTCTAATAATATGCCAAGTTATTCGCCAATTTACCAATTCTATGCAAATTCATATATTTCTATAAACTTAAGCTCATATTTTCTTGCTTCTCTATAACTTTACTTGCTTGGAGACCTAAAACGATCTTCTCACTAATGTTCTACGACATCACGAACTATTCAGGTTCTTTCTGTACCAACCTCAAAATGTTGCCATGCTAATGCTGGCTTACTTGTATGGTGACTTTGTGTTTGTTTTCACTCCAATGTTAACTTTACATCCTTTTTGAAATTGAATACACATGCTCTTTACATGACCTCCAACGTCCAATATTCCTTTTGTTTGTCAATTTATTAATTGGTGGATGTTGTAATCGTACTCAATGTATTACCAAAGTTATCCTGTATACCTTCTAGGATCATGAAAGAAACTAGAAATCTCTATCTAATATAATATTCTTAGGAACTCCATGTAGTGTCACAACAAATTTATGTAAGCCTTCGCAAGTTGTTTCATCCTCCAAGTTTCCTTCATCGGTTTTTAAACATCGAGGATTTAGACAATCTATCCATCACAATTCAAATGAATCAATCACTCTAAACCATCATTAACCTTTATCGAGTCCTTTTACAAGTTATCCTTTCATTTCACTTTTCTGCCATTATATTTCATTTCAACTTCTTACTCTTACAAAGTATACTCAAGCTTTTATCTCCATGAATATTAAAGTGACATATCCTCTTACAAATTCGATCAAATTCACACTCTCTACTTGATTTTTTTTTTCTTCATTTCCTCAAATATTGTTGGTCCCATGCTGTCGTTACCCCAACATTTTTTTTTTAGCTTTCCTTTTCCAACACTTTCGAGGAGATTAATGTCCTTATTCCCCCTTAACTTTAACATTATTAGAAACGCATTTGCCCAATACATTACTTCCCTTTCAATGACATTGAACGTCTCTTCCACGGTCCTTTATCAACTCCAATAATTTCTTGTTACATTTTTAAATCCTTATGTGTGAGAGTCTATCTCAAACTTTAAACTTTAAATTTCATTCGCAAATAATCAATAATTTATACAAATTTATTTCACACTTATTACTTTCCATGAACTTCCAATTACTCTTCGCCAGGGCATTCACTTGTTAATAATCCTTTCGAATCTATCAAAATCTTCCACACCGTTTTCCAACTTAAACCTCAACTACAATTGTTTTATCACGAAGTCGACTATTCACCGCTTCTATCCCTGTTACATCAACTTTTCCTCTTATTGCGAGGTTTCCCAAAATGGTCCTTTCTCAATCAGAACTCACACTCGGGAAAAACTTACGTGCATTTACTTCTCTCTAAGCATCAACACGTTTTATTACAGATGTTCACATCGTCCTTTCCTTCCCATTCTTAGAATTCGCCAAAATACCTTCAATGAAAATACTGAATTCCATAAGTCCATAGAAATTATAGGTGATTCATTATCCCAAAAGGCAAAAATGAAAACTCGAATCGTCCAAACCTTGTCATAAGCGCCAAATTCTAAATATCCTCTTTCTAATATTTTTACTTATTAGTTCTATCCTCAAGTCTAATATCGAAATTATATTTTCTCCTTTCATTTGATCAAACAAATCGTTGCTTTAAAGCAAAGGATAATTATACTTCTTTGTCACATTGATCAATCCCCCATAGGCACATTACAAACACTTCCATCCCTTTCTTTAACAATTACATGCGCTCTCCAGGGTGATGTAACCTTCTTTCAATGACTTCAATAGTATCTTTCAACCCCCTTTAAGAAATGCAACATTAACCCTTTCTCCACATGCAAATATGTCCATATAATACCTCCAACTTCACTTAACCTATATATCCTTGCTTATATTTCTCATGCTTACACCTTTTCTCTAATTAAACCCATACTCTTTCTTCTAGCATCCCTTGAATAAATCTCGTGACCCCTAAATAATCTCAACTTCAATCACCTCATATACAATCCTTACTCAAGTTTTTCAACACATCTCAATCAAATTCATAAATCTTGTCATAAACTCATTCTCCTTTATGACATTTTTACATCCATAGTTCAATATTCTCGACACTTTCAAGTATACAGCGTCTTCATAATTCAAACTTCCTTAAGTTTCAAAAGTTACTCAAGCCGCTTTCAATTTTTTTTTTTTTTTTTTTTTTTTTATCATTTCCAAAATATTCCTTTAAAGCTCTTTAGCCATTTTGTTGAACTTTCGCCTATTACCTTCTTTCTTGATTTTATTCCTTATCTTTATTTTTGATCTCACCTTTCTTTTAGCTAGTATATGAATTGATTATTTATAATTCAATTCAATCAAACTCCCAAAGACATTATGTCTTGAAAACCACCCTTAAACTCATAGTTCGCCATCCTTCAACTCATTCCCTTGAGTTTAAACTAATATCATTTTCTTGAATACCGAGTGATCTTAACAACTTGGAGTACTTCTCGAAACCAAGTAATATTTTCATTTCCACTTAATTAAACCTCACTATCTTTTCTTTCTATCTGCATGAAAAACTGGTAAAACATTTTTCGGGTTTGTTATCTCAAACATCTCCAAATAAGATCGGATGTATTCATAACTTGTTCGTTCCCTCTGACATGGTAAAAATCAACTCTCTCCAGTACTTACCATACAAACTTTTATTGACTCTCAAATTCTCAAGACACAAATTGTTTTTAAACAACTTGTATAACTCTTTAACTCAACCGTCAAAACTTCATGAATTGATCTCCCTTTGGTTTATATATAGTTTTCACTTCTGAACACCATCTTGTTTCACCTTTTTCCCACTATGGGATTGTTGGTGGTTATATCATCCTTTCCTCCTTGGCAATCTGTCAAGCTTGCCTTACTACTTTGTTCAAATAATTCCATTATTAAAATTGCTTCTTGTTACCATACTTTCTTAATGATAAAACTTGTTGCTATATAGGTTGGGTTGAAACACTTAGGTTCCTCTTATTCTAATCAACTAACACCAACCACTAAACTCAATCAAGAAACAATTATAATTTAATTCGAATTAAGGTGTGAGGTAAATTTTTATTTATTTTTTTTTCTTGTCCTCATTCCCAATAATTCGAATACATAAAATCTTGATTGATAAACAACCAAAATTCATATACTTAAACAAACACTCAAAAAAAAAAAAATATCCCCATTAACTGCTACTTACAAAGGGAAGAAAAAAAATGAGTAGCACTTGGAAAACAATAGAAATCATAAGGTTGTTGAACAACTCTAAAAGATTAGGTGAATAAATTCAAGAATTTTCTCCAAAATGATAGCATTGCTACCCATAATGACTCCTTGAAGTAAAATAATTATCCTCTTATCCCAAGTGAAAGAATAAATACTCATAACTCCTAAATAACATATGTCAATATTCTCAAGGTTGAACTTGTGACAATGTATTTAAGGTCCAACATAACAAGAGTCCTCAATATTCCAACAAGATCATAACTTCTCAAAACTCCAACCATATATTAAAATATATATGCTCAACTCTCCATCCCAAATTAAATAACTTTAATCATAAGAAATGATAAGTCACTAAGCTTAAAATGTCAACCTTCTATTGATCCGCATTGAGTATCCCTCAACTCATATAATAACTTTCATCATTACTCATCTCTAATCAATTCCTATGCTCGCCTCATTTGGGCTCTTGTTCAATTTCGATTCCAATTAAAACTCATACTCAAAGACAAAACATATTCCTCAGAATAGATAATATCCCAAATGATTTCATCTTTAAGCTCCTTAACCATATGCATTAAAATCAATCTCTTTATCCTTATAACTTGGTGTCTCCATACACAAGTGTACAAAACTAAAATTACTCATTTTTAATATCTAGACAACGTATTTTAACAACAAATTATCCCAAAAATAATACTCACATTCATGTGATGATGTGCATCCAAAATTTCTTCGAAAATACATCTCAAATAAGACCATTGAAGCGAACCATCCTAACCTAAGCAATTGAACTCTCAAAATCCTTAACATTCCTCAAAATTCTCATCATAGAAACTCACAGGGTATAGGTTTAGGGATCCTACAAGAAAACGGGATTAACTACCAATAGCAAACCCTTCCCATAACCATATAATACAGTTCTTGCAGAAAATTAAGTTCGATGTTCAATCAAACAATCTTGATAGCTCACATATAATGATTCACATATTACATGTTGTCATCCATAAACATTTAGTCATACAACATGCTTGAACACCTCTTAAAATGATATATATATGCACATAGGAAAGAAATTAAATTCTAGCCTATATGCCCTTTCTTCTCCTACCCAAGCTCACCAACATGCTTATAAAAGCTTTTAACACATATTTCTTACCTCAATCCTTGCTTTCCTAAAACATGAACAAACTAAAAATATTTTTGACTCCGTTTTTTTTTTAAGAAATTCAAAAATAAGCTTTGATAAAGAACGAAAAATTTTCGGCTTTCTTAAAAAAAAAAATCGGACATCCTTAATAAAAAAAATTCGGATGTTCTTCATAAAAAATTTGGTCATTCCTAAAATAAACACAAAAATAAAATTCAAAACAATTTAGTTTAACACCGTTTAAATAAATAAGCACTTGGCCAAGTTTTAAAACAAAACACTTTAAAATACATTTTTTTTTTCTTGCTTTAGTGGTAATAAAATCTCAACCAAAGCTCCCAGATACCACTTTGTAACACCCTAGAAATTCCTTTCTTTCAAAATACATGTTTTGCCCTGTTTAAAAATTTAAATAGGAATATCTAAGATATTACCGCCACCGTGAAAACGGCTAAGGCAACCATCAAAGACACACAGCGGAAGACTAACTTCAAAACCATTCAAAACCAGTCAACTTGAAAAGTCAACCAACGAAAGTAAAGTCAAACGAAGTAAAATAAAACCATCCTACAACTTGGAACCATTTTAGGCCCTTATTAAAACCAAACCGATTTTAAAACTTTTGCGTTAGTCATGCATGATAATAATATCATAAATTATTAAAGCGTTAAACACATCATATACTTAGTCATGTTAGCGTTAAATACATTAACATGCTTTCACCTATCAACACACACTTACCTCATTGCAACTGTTCACAAGCATACACACCAATCAACAAGACACAATGACTAGACACTAATTAATTCATTTTGCGTTGATTACGCATCGAACGGGTTTCCACCTCCTAACCTCCCCCAAATGAATTTGAGGTTAACTGACACGGGAGCTAACCGTGCCAGCGACAAAACCACTCAAAGGTGGCGGAATTCCTGCGCATAATAATAAATAAATAAAAGGAATATACAGCGTCCTGTACTCCATTAGAAGTTATGGTTAAATATAAAATCTCATAACACCCCCAATTTTCATACTCAAGGTATATACGTTCCAAGAGCTTTGGTGCGTAATCTCTTTCACTTTACGTTATTTACATATTATTGGACTTGGAGATGACTCTCAAAGCATAATAAATCAATCAACAATAATTATTCAATCGACCAAACATACCAATTTAATTCTTGAATTATTAGTGACCACATATTATTTAATGTTGAACCCTTTTTAATTCTACCTCAATGTCAAAAACACCTTAAATGCTTAATGCGCCAAAAATCCTATCACTTGGTGTTAAAAACACCTTAAGTGCACAAAGGCACCAACATACAATTTATTCCTTGTGTACATAGATACTTATATAGCTCCTTCCTCATGCTTAAAACATCAATAAAAATTATTTGAATCATAATAAATTTCCTTTTCAATATTCCAAACATAATTAAACATGTAGTTTAATTAATCATGCCTTCTAACATGCCATAAATAAAAATGTGGTTCAAACACAAAATGCCAAAAATATAATTTTCCAATCCATAAACCATCACAAATAATTCATGCTTTACCATTCAATCACCAACACCATTAATTCACAATTCCATAAATAAACCTTAGTATGATACTACTTGTAATTGATTGAAATCAAGCCTAGCATGATTCTACATCATCAAAATATGCTAAGTACGCGAACGTACCTCAAATAAGCTGTTAAAATAACCGAGTACTCTACAACAATTCCCGAACCAAGTGTCCTACATAAAGGGACAATAAACCTATATTAATTACCTTAGTATACACAAATTTCCAGCAACTTTTAAACATTTTAAAACCTCACTAACAAGCTGAAATTTTGGTTTAAAACCTTTAAAACTCTCTCTTTAATAGAGTAATTAAAACCACAAAGTGAAAACTCAATTATAGTGTTCATATAAAAATTCAAGCATACTTTTTAAGGCTTAAACCCTTTAAAAAAAATCTGAAAATTGTATTAAAACCACTTAAAGTATTCTATACTTATGGGTAATCAACTCCCTTTAATTAATACACAAAAGTAGTATGTAAATAAAAATTCCAGCATTATTCTATTAACAAAAACCCATTAAAATTTCATTAAAACTCCATAAATATACAATCTTTAAGCTTTATTACCACTTACAATCAATGGGTATATAAAACCCCCAAATCAATTGTAAGTTAGAACCCTAAAAATCAACACTTTAATAATTAAAACCCAAACTTATAATTTTATGAAATCTAAAAATAAAACACTTTATTATTTAAAATTTACAATCTTTAATCATCAAATCATAATTATGATACTAATCAAACATACTTTGAATAATTAAAACCAAAACCCATAAATAAATTCATCAAAATAGCTAGAATGAAAATTGGAGAGAAAAGGGAAGAAGGAGGTGACCCGTGGTGGTGGTGGTCGGCTGGTCGTCGCCGACTGCTGGGCGGCCAGAGGTGGCTGGTGACGTGGCAGGTGTGAGGTGGCTGTTAATGTGGAGGAGCAAAGCTTCCAACTTCTCCTTGCATTGTGAGCAGTTCACGTGAAGCAGGGGAAAAGAAAAGTAAGAACAAGAGAAAGAAAATAAGGAAGAAGGAAAAGAAAAAAAAAAAAAGCTTACCCCTTTGACTTTTTTGTGGCAAATTTGGGGATCAAAAGGATATTTATAGAATAGGGTAAATTATAATTATTTGGGCCTCATAAGAAATGGTATGATGGGAAGAATAATTGGCCCAAATAAATAAGTAAATAAAATGATTCGTCTTATAGTGAAAATGGGCTACATTTAGATTAATTAGTTATTGACCCAAAACTTGTTTATTTATATATTCCAATAATTAAAATAGTTTGACCCAAAATATATTTTATTATTAAATAAATAATATATATAAAATACATTAAAATACGGGGTATAACTTGGGCAGCCGAGCCCGATCGAGCTAATGCTCACCCGATTGGGCGCGCCTTTGCTGATGCTCTCTTCTGCGTGCTCGCCCTATCGGGCGCAAGCTTTCCCGATCGGGACCGGTCTCTTACTCGAGGCTTGGACTTCGATTTGTCTTGATTGTTTGGCCCAATCCGAATTTTCTCTTCGGGTTTTGAATACTCGGTCCAAATGCCCCGGTATCACACACCGAGCCCTTAATCACCGGCTCTAACCGGTCATGGGCTTTAAAGATGGTCGTGTCCTCTTAATGTTAGTAGTTGCTCCATGAAAAACCTGGAAAACGCTCTAAATGTGCAATTTCCTACAAAACTCAAGCAAAACTACAAAAACACTAGAAAACACTAATTAGTAATAAAGTGGCTCTAAAGAGCCAAAAACACTAATAATTATGACCAAGGGACGGGGGTAAAACACTATATAAATTAGACACATCATTTATCATGTTAAGAAAATGTTTGTTTATAATCCAGCATTCTTGACTCATGGTTTACACAACCATGCCATTCAAATAAACTTGCAACTATTGCTCTTTACTTTGAATGTGAGTCTTTCCGTGTGTAAACGGATCAAATGTTGACTATGGAACTCAATAACCATTTATTTGTTCCAGCCTTAGCTTAAAGGTCTTTAAACAAAGAATACGACCTTACACCTGATGTAGAACCACTTGCTTCATTCTAAGCTTGTAAGTCAATAACTTAGCTTATCTTTAATAGTTTGAGGTCACTTTCAAAGTGGAACACTCAAGCAGTATTCGATACTTCGTGAAGATGATGAGTTGCTAAGTTAACTTCAATAACATGAATTCTTTAGTAAAATGGAATCTCATTCCTTTTCTTTGTTCCTCGTTTCCAATATTTCTTATCATACTTTATCTCATAATCTTTAAGAACCATTTCTTTAAGAGTCCATAACTTTTATACTCAAGCATCGTATGCGCCGTAAAATAAAGTTCCATCTTTTCCTTTAACTCACGCTTGACTTACTGCATCAATGAGTCCTACTCATCTATGTATTAAGTGAAAAGATATGTTGGTTTTTAATATTGAAAATTTGAGTTTGCAACTCAATACTTCTTGTTTTATCCAAACTACCTAGTATTTTGTATACATGATGTCCAATCGTCCTTTCGGACTTTGTTATAAAAGTAATTTATGAGAATTGTATTTTAGAAATGCTTTACTTTTCTTTGAGAACCATTCTCAAATATTTCCTTTACCAATTATGTTAAACAATATAGTTTGATTTGGAATTCTACAAATATAAGTGCAAAGAATAACCATTTATCAAGTAAATAAAATAATAAGTTTAAAAATTAAAAGGTATTCATGCAAATTTTCAATCTTATTAAACGTCTTATCCACGCATTAAATTGGTCCCCATTTGGCGAGAATAAGTCGATTCCAAGATCCAATGAAACAATGAGTGGCTAAGCATGCTTTGTCTTGTCTTAGCACTCAATCTCCCAAGGTAAGCAAATCTTTGGTAATGGCTCCAAGCCACTCTTGGTTGAATAAATCGTCGCATCTAATGTTCTCTCAACAATTTATCCACTTTTCCACGACATGTTAGGATTCCATCACTCATATCGTTGAGTTTAAATAAAACTAACTTGCATACCCGGTATGCCTTATGAGTCTAGGGACTAGTAGTGATGCCTCGATTTGGCGTAGCCCGTCACTACTCTCAATACGTCGATAAGTGTTGTTTTGGAATGGCAATTTTACTCAATATTTAGGGACCTAGGGTTTCTATATTGGGTTATTTAAGTTAACTTAATTAATCATCACAAAATTTGAAATCCGAAGCATGCATCTAACATATAATTCATAAATATATAATCATGAATATGTAAAGCATAAGCATTTTGATGCATATTGGCAACTAGCATGACCCCTTGAATTCTTCAAGTCTTCAAAAAGTCTTCTTTTGTAACTTCACGACTTTGTCTTCTAAGAACCTCCATCTTCAAGACTTGACCATAATTATGCAATAATAGTATCTATGATTAGGACTAATCTAAACATTAAGGTATAAAAATACTCAACGGTATGCTGATCGTATTTAGATTTACAAAAAATACATCGCGGATCGCATTCCGTATTTTCTATCCTAATCGGGCCCCACTAGTTTCTATTTTTATAAAACCTATAAGAGAATATACCTTCCATTCATCCACTCACTATTTGTGAATGGCCCATGCAATTTACAACAATAAACAAGTAACAATGCATAAAAACGCGATTAATCTAGTAAACAAGTAACTAATCTAGGTGGTTAATCCAATTGACACTCCTAATTAAAACTAGTCAAAGTTATTTTAACCAATTATGTAAATAAGCGCAATTAATATTTTATGCTCCCACTAATCCACATCCATCTTAATTAATCCAATTAATTAAGCCAGTAAAACCCAATAATTTTCCAAAATAAAATTTGCAAATGTCGCTCTTCAAAACCGAGGCCTAACCTCTAAAATTAATTAAATAATTAAAACCAAATCACATTAATAATATAATTAAAATGGCAAAATAAGCAAACACGAAGCCAACCGTACTCAAGTGGTTTGCGCACTACATATGTCCCATATGAAAGTTAAGGTTGTCTAACAACCCCGTACTATACGGCTTGGTGCACGTGCCTTCACCACCCCACGTAGCATTATCTAGGTACACCCTAGTAGCGTTTGCTACGGGTTACAAGGTGCTAGACACAAGGCCATGACTGCTTGCCCCTTAACACCAAAACACCAAGCACATACACGCACTAAAATGCTCGAATACCCCACACACTATAGCAGCCATGGGGCTGCGCTACGGCAGCAGCACACACGCCACGCACATGGCTGGTGCTGGTGCGTTGCTGCTGTGGCTAGGCGCGCATGCCAAGTACATGGCCGCACGCATTGAGCAGCCACATATGGGTTGCTATGCAGCCCGACTAGCCAAGAGAGGCTTTGCCTCAATTTGTGTGTCAATTTATTTATTCTAAATTAATTTTAGAACTAATTTTCATGAGTAAAATTAAAAATTTAAACAAGTCTAAATTAAAAAAAAAAAAATCATCCAAGTGCATGTAAACAAAATTATTTCCATGAACCATTCTTTAATAAAATTGGTTTAACTTGGTGCAACAAAAATAAGATGGCAATTACTCACTATCAATTTAATTAATTTAAATTAATATAGAGTTTTTGACAAAATAAAAGGGAGTTTGAAAAATGAACATAAGTTCAATAAAGATTCCAACTTTAATACTTGTGAATCCTTGAAGATAAACAAATTTCTATTACAAGTTTCAAACTTTATGATTCCAATCAACTAAAAAATGATTAAATCAACAATGTTTAACAAAAATTCATGGAATTTAGTAACTCAAAGTTTCAGTCACTTAACATAGTTAAAGATTGAATCTTTAGTACTTGGAAGCCTCAAAGAACAACAATTTCACACTTAACGCAATTAATTTGCAATTATGTGAAAAATAAAACCAAGCTTTCAAACACAAATTACCACCAAGTAATCATGCCTAAAGAGGTTTAAAATTGTATATAAAATATGTATTGAACCAATTATATAACCACCATAAATATGCAATTAATTTTCAAGGTTAGAAAGACTTAGAATTTTTTGTAAAACTGAAAAACCCCTCGAAAAATCATTTTTGGTCATTTTTTGGCTAAAAATAGAGCCCTAAAAGGGTAAATTCATTTCTAGAACGCCTTTTCCACCCCAAATTTACTATTTTTAGGTTGAAATATGGGTTCGTGAGCTGAAGTCAGCTCTAATACGAAGTTAAAATGGATAAAAAGAGCTACTAATCTAATTAGCAATTTAAAAACAGAAAAAATAAGCCATAAAAACACCTTGAAAAATATTATGAATTTAAAAAAAAAAACGAGCAAGGCTCCGATACCGCTGTTGGGGTTTGGCGAGTCCGACTCACCGCGGAAACAAACCCAAAAAACAAGACCGCACTCGCAATAAATAAAACCATAAACATAATTATATTAATCACAAGATTAAGATAAAACGATTACCTTTTGGATCATGCTTCGCCTGACCGAATGGGCTCTTACTTGAAAGCTAGCTTCGAAAACACGAAGCCTCCAACGTTGATCCACCCGCACCAACGAATACCGACAAGGGCCAATGTCTTGGGGTTAGCAAGACCTGACCAATCAAACCCGAGTAATTGAGTTCAAAGGCTTTCACTAAATGTGATACCTTTTCAAACTCTTGAGTTCAAGGGTTTTCACTTACTTGTGATGCCCTTTACAACTCTTACTCAAGCAAGTAATCCCAAGCCATGCCTTGGCTATTTATAAGGAAAGCTTCCTTGTGAATTCCACTCATCTTTCAATGTGGGACTTTTCACAAAAATATCCGACATGGAAAGATTAATGAATTTAACCCTTAGTCAAATAAACAAGGAATAAGTAACATGTGTCACATGGTTAGGTGAGGACAACTTTCTTACTTGGTCCCCAAGGCAACTCACATGCATTGTGAGCTTACCATGTTTTACCCAACCTTGAGCCCCAAGTAGGGTTTGGTTGGGCCACTTTCTTTGGGATCGTGTCCATGACCCGTCACCCGAGTCCACGGCCCCCTTATGCCACATGTGTTATTACCATGGCGCGCTGCTAACGTGGCAGCTGCCACATGGTGCGCTGCCACGTGGCACGCTGCCACTTTCTGATGCCACGTGTGCTGCCACTTGGCGTGTAGCCATGTGTGCTGCCACATGGCACGCTCCTATTTGGTGCGCTTCCTTTGTTTTTGTGTGGCTGGGGTTTTTGCTTGTTACTTGAAGCATTTTCTCGTCTCGCCAATTCCTAAATTTTTGCTCGACATTTGAGATTCTCCGACGCTCGGTTTCGATGCTACAATCTCGAATTTCCAACGTCTAAATATAAATTACTCGGTCGACTCATTAATTCCTTCCTAATTAATTCGTTGCTTCAGCTCGTTGGTTGCTTGGGTATGACCCGAAGGGCTCTGTCAAGATTAAGCTGTAAGATTAATTATGCATTAATATTATTGATTGGAAGCGGCCTCCACCCAGGCATTCCGATCACTTGACCTTACTGTAGCTTTCTTATACTTCTGAACCCACTATCAGAATAATACACATGATTGAAGGACATTATTCCTTTCACTAAAACCCCAAACCTACATCCCTACGCTTATAAATAGGGGTTTCGTTCAACCCGAATGAAGACCGAAAAATCAGAGTTCTAACCCTAGCAGTCTCAAAACCCTAATTTCTCAAGTTCTCTTACTATCATACTACTTTCCTTCTCTCTTCCTAAATAATTTACAACCCTAATAAAATCCATTGAAGTCCTTGGAGGTATGAAGAAGAAAGAAATTCCATAAACACATTAAATGGAGATTTAACATAAAAGGAGAACGATTAGTTTCCTTAGCACTTTGATAAATCACTTTTCTTTTATTGTTTAAATAACTTTAACTGAATAAATAGTGTTGTTTGATCACTTTTAACAAACTTTTAATTAATTTAATTCACATAGTTTTCTTGTGTTAATCAAGACTAGAATTTGAATACACTACAACAAATTAACCTTTGTGCCACGAGTATAATCGTGGCACAAGTTTCAAATTTCCTTGGCTATGTAATTTAGCCACGGGAATTTCGAAATTTACTCCCGTGGCACAAGAGGGCGTGGCTAGGAATTTTCCACGGAAAAATGAATGTCGTGGCAAATTTTAATTTTTATGCCACGGATAATCACGTGGCAAACAAATTCATTTGCCATGAGTATTAATGTGGCTAACAAATTATTTGTCACTAATACTACCATGGCTATTTAACATTTTTGTCACAAATAGTACCGTGGCTAATTCGCATGTTGCCACAAATACTACCTTGCCTAATTGGCTCTATTTCCATAAATACACTAGTAAATAAAGACCAATGGGCACCGTTTTTTGATCGGTGCTGATGTAGTTAATGCCAAAACCAAAGGATCAAATAATAACTTTTTTATTGCTTTATTTATTACTTAAATTGATTCACAATGACTTACATATAACTTGGCTTTCCATTAATAAATTCTTGTAATGTTTTACATTAAAAAAAAATATTACAATGGGAGCATAACCACAACAATAGGACTTCAGGAGCATAACAAGATTAGCATTAAGAGTTTATAGCAGCAGGAGCATATTAGCATCAACATCATGCAATAGGAGCATTGCAGCATCAGCTTCAGTATCAGCATCATGCAATAGGAGGGTTGCAGCATCATGCAATTAGAGGATTGCAGCATCATGCAATAGGAGGATTGCAGCGTCATGCATTAAGAGCATAACAGCATCAGCATCATCCAGTAAGAGCACAACATCATCTGCATCAGAGTCATGCATGATCTACGGCGAGACTAGGTCGTTGAAAACTAATCTACCCTTGGTTAAAACAAAATTTATAATCTCTCAACACACCCTTATACAAAGCATAGAGTAAGTCGAGGGTTGAACCGCTAGGAATGGGAGGTGAATGCTAAAGTCAAAGCTAAGCTTTTTCGAAGCAATAAAGTTAGGTGTGTGTATCCAAAACAATCAAATAATCGAAATGAAATCAAATTTAGCAAGCACTAGGTTAGGATTCGCATGTACTCAGAATGGATGGAGCAAATTGGGATTGGAGATGACTAAGTAAAGTGTTGCGAGGGTAAATCAACTACGCATTCAAGAGAAGGTAAGCTAATCTCCTAGAGGTCAAGCTAGCGCCAACTACGAGAGACACTAACCAGGAACCTTGCAAACCTACTCAATCGACAAAAGCAAGCCACAAATCAATTATCCGTATCAATGTAAGCTTACAATGCATTCTAGTGTAACAATCAAAGTTAGATACTCTTCAATTAATCACACACATGCACTTAATCAATAAACCAATTTAATCACAACATCAACTCCATCAATTTCCCCCCAATTAGCATAAATCCATCACTCATACATGCTTCACCACTCCCCTAACAAGAGAACTACTCACCATCCATTGAAATTAAGATCAAAACTAAGCAAATCAACAATTTCATCATCATCATATCAATAGAACTAATTCTATAACAAATTCAATTCAAACTTGAACAATAAACAAAGGAATTGAAAGGATAAGCTAAAAATTGCATTAAAGTAAAAGAAATCCTTACAAACTTGCTTTAATTCAATGGAGAAAATGCTAGAATTAACAATCTTCAATCATTAATCAACAATCAAGAACCTCTCTCTCTACCATCTAGAGTTTCTCTCTCTAAAATTCTAATTCTAATTTCTGTATTAATTCTCTAACTTTCTCTAATACTACTCTCCTAAAAATAGAAAGAAAATCTATATATAGTAAAACTAACTAAGAGAAGTTAGTTCGATCGTCCCCAAATAAACCCATACAGGCGCGACCAACTATAAGAGAGAGCGCGACCGCACAAATCTTGGTACGGAAAAGGGACCCAGACAGGCGCGCGCCCGTGTTTGGGAGCAGGGCATCCTTCTTCCCTATCATTTTGATGCTTCTCGTGCGTTCTACTTAATGCCCTTGATAAACACGGGACCTTGTAGTTTCTAAACTCCATGTTTGCGAGTTCAAGACTAGAAACTATGCCCCCACGGCTTGAATGCACAACTCAAGGACTTTAGGAACTTGCACTTGTCCATGCTTGAGCTTTAAATGGAGAACACTAAACATCCTAATTAATGCAAAACTTGGGAAGAGGCCTTGGGAAACATGGATAACGACCATAACCTGATAAATAAATTAAAACAAGAAAATAAAAGAGAAAATAACAAAATAAACCAAGAAATGCATAAAGAAAGAAATCCAACTAAGAAAATGAAAACTAAAAGAAATAAAGAGCAAAATCAAGGAAAAGCTAAGTAAAAGAGCTATAGAATAACATGAAATTCACCCTAAAAAGAACCAAATGATTGCCATAAATGACACTCATCAAATTCATCCAAGCTAAACTTTTGCTCGTCCTCGAGCAAAACAAAGAAATAAAGAAAGAATAAGGATGAAAGACTTATTCAAAAAGAAAAAGAAAAACATAAGACGGGAATATACACTAAGACTCACTATCATAGGAATCCCGATTGTTTTTAGCTACAACAAGCCCTTTAAACCCCAAAGTCGCCTATGAGGACAAGTGAGGTCTTGTAAAGGTTTCCTAAGAGCTTAACCTATAACTCTCCACCAACATACATGTGGCAAACCACAAGAAGGAAAGTAAAAGAAAGAAAAACAAAATTGAACCCTTGACGAATTGGACATTACAAAGTGACCACATTTCAAATGAATAAACATCTTTCTTACGCAATAGAGGTATGCATGTTTCAAGATATCCAAGGTTGATTGAAACATAAAGTATGCTAAGCATAGAGAACTAGTTATCACAATTCACCTTCATCCCGATCGATCTTGCCACGTTCTCCCTATAGTCTCAAATCAATAGCACCTCGAAGGAGCGGGAAAAAATACACTTTTGGGCTACACGACGTCTTGACTATGCATCCCCTCTCTTTAGGCTTTAACTCATAATACCCTCGCTCGAAATTTGACTAAACCTCTAGGTCGAAAGGTCTTTCCCAATGGTTGTAAAGTAAGGGCAAAAAGGGTTAGGGGTAGGCTAAAATTTTAAAATTTGGTGGTATCCCTAATAGTGAAGCAAAGAACGGGCCCTTTCTTGGAATCACAATCAAGTAGTAACCAAACAAAAACAAACTAACTCCCCCAATCTTATTCAAAGCCGTAATCACAATCATATTTACAAAAAGCGTAAACGCTTCTCCCTCAAGCCTAAAGGAAGCATTGCCCTCATTTTTAACTTTTTTTTTTGTTTTCTTTATTCATAAATTCAAATCAATTGTCCTCGCCTCTTTTAACTTTGGACGGCTTTTACAACTTTGAATTTATTATGCCCTTGCCTTTTTTAAACTTTGGACGGCTTTTTCTATCATACATTTACCATTATTCACAAAATATTCACAAAACAAAAGCTTGCTTACAAAAGGAACCAATATCCATACTTATAAGTCACAAACTCCAACAACATGACCATTTGCTTCACATAAACCAAAAATGGAACAAAAAGAAATAAAAGGCTCAAAATTCTAAAGATGTGGCTTGAAAAGAAGGGAAAAGGCTCAAATGGTTAGCAAGAGGGAAAATGTAAACCCAAAGAACTAAAATAAAGAAGATTAAATCTAGAAAAAGAAAAATTACCACCCGAAAAGATGCCTTTGTCCTCCCTAGATGGTTCGGTCTTGTGTTTGAGAACTATGAGTTAAGATTCAAGATTAGGTCCGCAATAGTCAAGGATCCATGCCACTCATGCAAGATATGTAGAAGGCTTGGAAAACGATGAACCTCCCATGGATGTAGCAAAAACTCATTATAGGTATAAAATTGACCATAGGAAGCAACTACCAACATGCCACAAACAAGTAGAATCCGGTCTCATGATCCTCCTAGTTCTAGAACATGCTACCTTAGCATACACCTATCCTAGAGTCAACCAAGCATATTCTCAAACCGTGCATACCCATACCATTTAGGAAGATATTCATTCAAAAGCAAAAATCGGTTTTATATAGTCCAATTCAATAAGAAAAACAAAAAGGTGACAAATAAAGCCTCAAAATATACCAAAATCCAAATACAAAAAGAGAGAAAAATAGAAGAAAAGAAAAGAGGAAAGAAAAACATAGATAAAGGAAAAGAAGGAAAATATAGAATGGAACAATTATGCAAGTAAAACATGTAATTCCTTATCGACAAACAAGTGATCAAATGACAACATCGCCAATGATCCCAAACACTCTAGGTGTTAAAAGCATCCATTCTCGAACCATTCAACTTTTCCTAAAACTAATCCTAAACTATGCATCCAAGAAACTAAAAGAGAATAAAGAAAAATAAGAAAGATCTAACCGGCTTCCGAGCCATGCTAAATAGTAAGGTGAAGAATCAACCACCTCATGAAGCTCCAAGAAACAAAGCATCATCATCAAAGCCATGTGAGAACAAAAATGGAAAAAGAATTGTGGACAAAGAAAACGGTTAATAACTTCAAAACAAAAGAAAAGAAAAGAAAACGAAAAGGAAAGAAAATAAAAGGCAAAAATAAGCGAAACTAAACCATTAAGAAAGCAAAAATAAGAAAATAAGAACTAAAGAACCAACTAAACATCTAACTAAACAACAAAATACAAAACTACAAAATTTGGATTCAAGGGTTTGGATATTGGGGTTTTAGATTCAAGGGAGCGAATCACACATCATCATCACAACAACAACAAGATCAAGAATGAGCAATCATAATCAAAGTAGTATTAAGAAAGAGATCATTATGCAAAGAGACAAGAGAAACAAGGTTAGTTTCAAAAACAAACTGGCCACCGAGACAAACCCCTAAGAAAAGGAAAAGTTCCCCCAAGCTAATCATAGATACATCTCAACATCCCAACAATACAAAGCAAACACATATGATATAAGGGATGGAAGCACATGACACAAAAATGAGGGAACTGCTACCACTACCACTCAGCCTGGAGCCATCATTGTTATCCCCTTCATAAGAAAACCCGGATGGGGGACCATAAGGATCCCATTCCCCAGTGTAACCGGATGGCCAACCATAATGCCCCCTAAAGTTATCTTGTTGCCATGGGCAAGGCGAGCAGTAGTGGGTGATCAAGGTGTACATAGGGGTAGTTAGGATCACCCCTATAGTCGCTCCCACCAGGAACACGGTAATCGTAGTTACCATGCTCATCGGGGAATGAGCGAGTCTCGGTGTTGGACCCCGCGGGTCCTTGCCAATATGGGTACGTAGGTACCCCATCATCCCCAAAAGATTGTATAGGACCATACTGGGGTGGAAAGTAAGGGTAGTTAACCGGGAGAGTGATTTCTTCCCGCTTAACACCCGCATCATACAAATGTTGTTGTTGGAGAAACATACCTTGTTGCATCTCCGAAATCCCTCTCATATGAGTATAGAGGGGCTCAAAATCTTTATCATACATGCCCTCCAACCGTATTTGCATGCCCTTCATTTGAGCACTAAGGGAATCCAAGTCGGAGTTGGCATATTGGTGATGTTGCTCTTAATGCTATTGTTGTTATTGTTTTTGTTGTTGTTGTTGTTGTTGTTGTTGTTGTTGTTGTTGTTGTTGTTGTTGTTGTGGCTCTTCTTCCTCTTCTTCACCCATCTCCTCATCATCATCATAGTAGGGCGGTCGGTGACTCATGGGACATGCCAAATGTTTGCTACATTCTCTCGGTGGAGAGAAGTCAAGGAAGTGTTAGGGAGATAGCACCAATGCTCATTATCCCTTAGCCTATCAAACACCTCGTCTTCATCATTCTTTGCTAAGAAATGGATTTTCTTCAATTGCTTGACATCAAGGTAGAGAGAATCAACATCCCCCACCGGAGTGCAAGATGGCAAATAGTGTCCGAGCTCAAGGCTGGTCACTAGCCTAGTGACCATGATCCCACAAGGGATCTCGGCAGAATCCCTATCTTGCAACCCTTGGCTATAGCTGGAAAAAGTGTACCCCAAGTTTAGGCGACCCCGGTACTTCACACGAGTAGCCACCCATAAAATCCGAAGTTCTAATTGGCTCATCTTTCCCAATTCCTGCTTCGGGAACACCAAATATCCCAAAAGCTTATGGAGAACCCGGAGACATGGCTGGTATACCTTACTAATCTTGGCATACCAGGTCACAAAGTCACCACATTCAGAAATATCATCCCACCACGAATTTTGATCAAATTCATCGTTAAAGAAGAGCTCGAGATCCAAAATATCAGAATTTGGATCAAAGTCTAGAGCCAAATTAAACTCTTCTAAGGATTGATCAAATTGAATGTTGAAGAGTTGAAATCGGACACGGTAGATACCACCCTCGACCACCACAAGATCAACCGTGGCCAAGGACTCCAAAGTCGGTTGAACATATGTATGGAAGCTTTGACTCACAAAAGATCCCATGCGAAGGTTGTTAAGCAATTCCCTTAAATCCTCATCAATTCCAAATTTAATCATGTCCGCTTGAAAGTAATGTCAAGAAGGCTTGAGGGGAACGGTTTGCTTTAAGCTTGCAGTATCTAGCTTTTTGGATTTGGTCGGTAATTCTAAGTTTGGGGATAGGGGTAGGTTGACGTTGTTGTGAGGTAAAGGGAGGAGGAGCGGGTTCTTTATTGGTTTTTTGTTTCTGAGGCTTTTGATGTGTTTAGACATGATGAAATTTCAAATGTAGCAACTCAATACACCACAATCACCACAAGAAACTCCAACCAACAATCTTGAATGCCTCAATCGAACTCCTTAACAAAAACCGACAAGCAACAACTCACTACCAAAGTTGAGCAATCCCAAATGCACACAATTACCACCAATTCAAGCCAACAAATGCATTCAAACCATACATTAAGCACAAAGGAACCAAGAACCAAAGCTCAACATAATCAACGAAGCACTACTACCAAAAATCCGACCACAACAATTCTCAACAATAACGACCAATCAAGCTACACATACAACAAACAACACAATGTAAGCAATAATCAATCATTATACATCACAAACAACCAACCAAAATCCAATTTCAAACATCAAAACCACCAAAATACATACTACTACTATTCGTACCAATGAACTAACTAAAACATGCAATTATATGGTATAATAAATCAATTAAGAGTAAGAGTAGATGATTACACCATACAAGAAGCAATTTAGAGCAATCTTTAGCCACTAATTTCCACTAACACGAAAATACCAAAATTAGCTTCAGCAATGGAGGAGAGAGAATGGTGGTTGTTATGGGTGAAATGTAGTATGAATTTTGTTAAAAATGGAAGAATTGTAAGAGGAATTGAAGAATTGTAATGGAAATTTGGAGGAATTTGAGTGAAATTTGATGAATGGGAGTAGGGATATGGTGCGTGCGGATGAGGGTGAAGGGGAAAGTGTGCGTGAGAAATAAGGGTGAAGGGGAAATGAGGGAAAAGAAAGAATAAAAGAAGAAAGAATAAGGCACGGCTGGGGGGTGTGCGGCCGCACGACCTGACAACGCGTCCGAGCCAGTGTTGTGCGTGCCCACGCACAGGCTAGGCGCGCCTGCGCCAGCTGCTGCTCCTTAATCCCTTCTCCTTGGTGCATTCATGCGTGGGCACATCGATAACTATCATTCCGGGATTTTTGACCCCATCATAACAATCGGTTTCTAAATGTGAATAATGTGGGTTCAACACCCTAAATAATGGTAGCACCACGATGAACTCACCAAGTTCCAATTTCTTCAAACTTAAGCACAAATTTCCTTTCTTATCATACTAACAGTTCTTACCCTTTTTACCTCAAAATATCGATAAAATTGAATACAAACACATCAAAAACCTCAAAACACCATTCCATTGCTTGTTCCCACTTCATGTAATCCAACTCCAAGAATTCAACCTATAAATCCAAAATAAAAACAAGTTAAAGAAAAGAAAAGAAACTAAAAGAAAGAAAATTAAGAAAAATAGAAATCAAAAGAAAAGGTTCGAAATCTCCGAGTTACCTCCCAAGAAGCGCTTGCTTAAGGTCCCAAGCTCGACCCTTCCTCCGAATCACGGAGGGTCCAAGAACACCACCTTGTCCAAGGTAGCGGATAGAACAACTTCTCTTTCATTTTTAAGCAACCTCACATTGTTGCTTGACAAGACTTCACTTGCTTGCACATCAAAAACAATCTTTTCATTTCTCAATTTCTATCTCATTCTCTTCTTCCTCGAAGCTCCTGCTTTCTTCTTGACTTTGTTTCTTTTTATAGATGGTTTCAGACCATCTACATCCATGGAATCCTCCTCTTCCTGTCGAGGGTAAAGCTCAAACCAATGAGGAATGTCAATCTCCTCTTCGTTCATAGCCTTAGAAAGCTCCTTCTTATCTTCACTAACTTTCATGCAATTAAAACTCACAAGAACATCATCAAAAATATTATGAACATTGTTACATGAAGAGTCAATCACATAAAAATTATATAAAGAACGAAGGGAATCATCACTCTTGATTCCTTTCACAAGGGATAAGGACTCACGCATTGGTTTTAGCTCAAAGCTCTTTTTCTTATTACCAGTTCTCAAGGTAATACGGCCTCCCTTAACATCAATCAAAGCTCCCGAAGTAGATAAGAGACGGTCTCCCTAAGATAATAGGAATGTGGTCATCTTCTTCTATTTCAAGCACAATGAAATCAACGGGAATTGTAAAACCACTTATCTTAAGGGGAACATCCTCAACTCTTCCCTTTGGAAACTTGATGGACCTATCGGCCAATTGCAAATTCATGTTGGTAGGAAGAAGTTCCCCGAGCTTTAGCTTCTTAAAGATCGAGAAGGGCATTATGCTCACACTAGCACCCAAATCACACAAAGCATTCTCAAACAACTTACTCTTGATTTTGCAAGGAATGGAGAAATTACCCGGATCTTTCATCTTCTTGGGGAGGTCATTGTGAATCAAAGCACTACAACACTCACCAAGCTCTACCGAACCTATGTCATTACAATCTCTCTTACCACTCAATATATCCTTAAGGAACTTGGAATATCTAGGCATTTGGGTCATGCCTTCGGTAAGAGGGATAGAAAGATGGACCTCCTTCAACATTTCAAGAAATCTCCCAAATTGTTCATCTAGTTTGTTCCTCGTTAACATTTGGGGATATGGAAGGTCGGGTTTTCTCACTTCCTCTTGCTTTCTCTCATCACTCCTCTTCTTCTCATGGCTCTCTTCTGTGCTCACATCTCTTGACACATCTTTCTCTTTTTTCTCACTTGAAACACTCTTCGACTTGTCTTCCTCACAATCCCTAGAAATTCTCTCTTCAAGAACTCTTCCACTCCTTGTGGTGATGGACTAAACGGGTTTCTTAGGATCAACTTGTTGAGAAGGCAACGAAGAAGGACTAGCAAAATATTTCAAAGTGTTTGCTAGTTGGGTGATTTGTGTCTCAAGCATTTTTTTATTTTTAATGATCTCATTAAATTTCTTATTGCTTACCGCCATATAGGTATTCAAGATTTTTGTTTGAATTTCAATTATCTCCTCTAAATTGGACTTGGACGATTGAGTATAGGAATTTTCACCAACACCATGAGATTTAGGACCAAATCCGAGTGGGGGTCCCCTTTGGTTGTTTTTAAAATTCCCCCTATTTTGATTGTTACAATTGCCTCGATTTTTATTGTTGCCAAAATTTTGGTTTTTGCCACCAAAGCCTTGAAATTGGCTTTGCTTTCCATAATCTTGGCCTTGGTTTTGATTGCTATAACCTTGGTTATTATAGTTGCCTCGGAAATTTTGGTTTCCTTGGTTCCTATAATTACCATTGTTATAGTTATCAAATCCACCTTGTTGGTGAGAATTTCTATATCAAAAGTTTCTTGATCCATCAAACCTTTGACCATTATTATTGTTTCAGACAAAATTCACATGTTCACATTCACTACTCTCACCATCATTAAGATTTTCAAACCCATTTGAACAAGTAGAAGCATCATGGTCATAAGACCCACAATTATCACAAATCAAACATCCATTGGACATATTGTTAGAAGTAGAAGGAGGAGTAGAGTTATAAGATGTACCTCTCCCTTTAATGTGGGAGGGATGACCTTGTGCATTGGAAGTTGCACTATCAAGCTTGGCCTTCATTGTTGTCATCTCCTTCCCCGAACTTGCAATTTGAGAGGATAGATTGTTGATGGCATTAAGGTGATCAACCGAATAAACCGTTGATCCATTATTGCTTGAAGACTCTCTTTCTCCTTCTTGCCAATCCATATAGTGGCGCACCATATCTTCTATAATGTCCACAACCTCTTTTTCGGTTTTGTTCATGATAAGCCTCCAGCTCCCGCATCAAGACACGATTTTCCTTGAGGACTCAACCCTCCATAGAAAATTTGAATGATTTGATAGGTTGGGATGCCATGATGGGGACATTCTCTTTGAAACTCCTTATACCTTTCCCAAGCTTCATACAAGCTCTCACTAGGTTTTTGCTTGAAACTTTGGATCAAAGCCCTTGCCTCCACCGTTTTCTTTTGGGGGTAGAACTTAGACAAGAATTCCTTGGTAACTTCATCCCATGTTCTAAGAGAATTTGTCTTGACCTCCTTGTCTAACCATTCCAAAGCTCAACCTATGAGAGAGAAGGGGAACAACTTGAGCCGAATAAACTCTTGAGAAACACCATTCACTTTAATAGTGTTGCAATACTTCTCGAACTCTTTGAGATGGTTTAGCGGACTCTCAGTCTTAGCCCCACTAAATTGTCTCCTTTCGATCAAAGTGATCATGGCCGGTCTTATTTCAAAGTCATTTGCCGATGTTGTTGGAAATGCAATCCAACTTTCAAACCTATATGCACCGGGAGTTCCCAACTCCTTCAAAGCTACTCTTGGATTATCTCCCATGCTTACTTAGTCCTCCTCTTCTCTTTCTTGGTGAATTTCTTTTCTTGCAGAGCTTGGACTCAAAGAACGATTAGCAACCTTTATCCTTGTTATTGTTCTCCCGAATTCCGGATCAAATGGCACTAAAGTCCTTCCTCTTATACTACGCATACAAAAACTCAAAGCAAATGTCAATAGCACGGCTACAAATGTAGCCTAAAGAGAAAAATCTTTTTGTATTTTTGAGATTAAGTGAAATAGACTCAACAACAATAGCATTCATCTACGCCACTCTCCGGCAACGGCGCCATTTTTTATCTAGGGCGAGTATAGGTCGCTGAAAACTAATCTACCCTTGGTCAAAACAGAATTTATAATCTCTCAACACACCCCTATAAAAAGCATAGAGTAAGTCGAGGGTCGAACCACTAGGAGTGGGAAGTGAATGCTAAAGTCAAAGCTAAGCTATTTCGAAGCAATAAAGTGAGGTGTGTGTATCCAAAACAATCAAACAATCGAAATCAAATCAAATTTAACAAGCACTAGGGTTAGGATCCGCATGTACTCGGAATGGATATAGATAATTGGGATTGAAGATGACTAAGTCAAGTGTTGAGAGGGAAAATCAACTAAGCAATCAAGAAAGTAAGGTAAGCTAATCTCCTAGAGGTTAAGCTAGCGCCAACTACGAGAGACTCTAATTAGGGACCATGCAAACCTACTCAATCGACAAAAGTAAGCCAGAAATCAATTTTCTTTATCAATGCAAGCATACAATGCATTCTAGTGTAACAATCAAAGTAAGCTACTCTTCAATTAATCACACACATGCACTTAATCAATCAACCAATTTAATCACAACATCAACTCCATCAATTTCCCCCAATTAGCATCAATCCATCACTCATACATGCTTCACCATTACCCTAGCAAGAGAACTACTTACAATCCATTGAAATTAAGATCAAAACTAAGCTAATCAACAATTTCATCATCATCATATCAATATAACTAATTCAATAACAAATTCAATTCAAACTTGAACAATCAACGAAGCTATTGAAATGATAAGCCAAAAATTGCATTAAAGTAAAAGAATCCTTAAAAAATTGCTTTAATTCAATGGAGAAAATGCTAGAATTAACAATATTCAATCATCAATCAACAATCAAGAACCTCTCTCTCTACCATCTAGAGTTTCACTCCCTAAAATTCTAATTCTAATTTCTAAATTAATTATCTAATTTTCTCTAATTCTCCTCTTCTAAAAATAGAAAGAAAATCTATATAGTAAAACTAAGAGAATTTAGTTAGATCGTCCCCAAATAAACCTATACAGGTGCGGCCAACTATAAGGGAGAGCGCGGTCGCGCAAATTTGGTAACAAAATAGGGTCCCAGACTGGCGCGCTCGCTCCACCAGGCCGCGCAGCCGCGCCATAGTCGCGCGCGCCCGCGCTTCGGAGCAGGGCAGCCTTCTTCCCTATCATTCTGATGCTCCTCGTGTGTTCCACTTAATGCTCTTGATAAACACGGGACTTTGCATTTTCTAAACTCCATGTTTACGGGTTCAAGACTAGAAATCATGCCCCCACGGCTTGAATTCATAGCTCAAGGACTTTAGGAACTTGCACTTCTCCATGCTTGATCTTCAAATGAAGAACACTAGACACCCTAATCAATGCTGAACTTGGGAAGAGGCCTCGGGAAACTTGGATAATGACCTTAACCTGAAAAATAAGGGAAAACAAGCAAATAAAAGAGAAAATAACAAAATAAACAAAGAAATGCGTAAAGAAAAAAATCCAACTAAGAAAATGAAAACTAAAAGAAATAAAGAGTAAAATCAAGGAAAAGCTAAGTAAAAGAGCTATAGAATAGCATGAAATTCACCCTAAAAAGAACCAAATGAGTGCCATAAATGACACTCATCAATGCACCAATAGCATCATGTAACAGTAGTCAGCAGCAACAGCATCATGTGACAGTAGTTAGCCGCAGCAGCTGCAGAAACAATAATGTGCAACAACATCCACAAGAAATTACATCCACACATACACTCACAAACATAGTCACACAAACCAGATTATATTTACAATATAAACAACTTGCATTCAGACTCGGAAAATTGTAAAATAACAACAAAACAGAACCAAGATTAATTCCCCTTCACCACAATTAAAAAAAATCCAATTACTTAACCATGAGCCTGGCAACTTGACGCAAGCTTTTCCTCTTCTTCTCTTTTTTCTTACTCATTTACCTAACTATAGTTACCGTCAAGGTAAAAAAATAAAAAGATTAACATTAAGGGTTTATTAGGCTAATATGAATTTATCTGAATTGTAGCAAGCCTAGCAAAAATGTCGAGCACAACACAAACATACAAATATCACCTTGTCTAACGATATGCAATATAGGAGTAACTATTGCATGATACTCGATAAACATTTCAAATAAAGACCAAAAATGATCAGCATGCTAGTCAGAAGGCACTGTTCAAGTTTATAAGATAAGACGATAAGTGCGAGTAAAATTTAACCTAGAAAAAGTAGGCCAAATTCTTCTATAGAGTTCAACTTCTATAAATAGTGCATTTTCCCCTTCCTTTTTCAATAAAAAAGAAATTAATTAGAAATGACATAGTTCACGCACACTAACTAGCTAAACCTTTTTGAACATTTCAGTTCAAGGTGTCTAATAATAATAGAAAAACAATCAATATACATAATATAACTTGTCGCAAACTATATCATAATTCTTTTTTTAAAAAAAAAAAGAAAATCTGAAGGTGGAATTAATATGGCAGTACCAAGTCCTAGATAACCCAAGCACTTTTTTTTCAACATTATCTCAGTGAGCCAATTAAGGAAATTATACACATCCAATGTGATTTTGAAAGTCAACCACTAATTTTCCCAATTTCATAAATAGTAGAAAATCTGTGTACAAAAGAAATGTTAATAAATCTAAACAAATCTGCAGAAGCAAAAAGAGATTAATATAGCATGGTTGGGACTTGGTCATACTATGTAGAATGTAATTTTGACTACAAGTACAAATGTAACAACAACCTACTAAAGATACCCAACACAAGACTTAATATAAAGAAAAAAAAAAGCTCATAATAAGGAAATAATAAGCAAAACTACTTAACTAGGACCCTAGTAATAAATAATTCTAAAAGCAAGATAAATAGATGCATTTTTAATTGCAGCACCAATTGCTTGTAGAGTTGTAGGTTATATAAATGGATGTCATCCTTGCACCAAACAAGTCTTAAACTACGTACTATTTAGTTCACAAGCAAAAACCCTTTGTTTATCTAAATAAAAAAGGCAAAATTGGCCTCAATACTCTAAACTTTGGCTTGGGTGCACACAGCACCCTGAACTAAGAAAAATAGCCAAAACACCCCGAAGTATTAGCATGGGTGCACTCAGCACCATAAAAGAAAATTTCCGGCCAAAAGTGGTCGGATTCCGGCGACTTTTTTTTTTAATAAACTAATGTTTTTTTATTTTCTTATTATTATTATTGTTATTATTATTATTATTATTATTATTATTATTATTATTATTATTATTATCATTATTATTATTATTATATAATATTATTATTGTTATTATTATTATTATTATTATTATTATTATTATTATTACAAAAATACCTCGATTTGCGTGTTGTTATTTATTTTTTTACCCATAATGGTTCCAAATTAAGCTCGGAATTTTTACCCATAATGGTTCCAAATTAAGCTCGGAATTCGTAAAAAAATAATGGAAATACCTCGTTTTGCGTGTCAAGCAATATCTCAATTTGCGTATTGGCTTCGGGGTCATTTTTACTTTTATAGGGTCCGAATTCAGCTCGAGAGTTGCAAAGAAAATACCCCGTTTTACGTGTCAAGAAATATCTCGATTTGCGTGTCTTAGCTAATTAGATTTTTCTCGACACGCAAAACGAGGTATTTCTGTTTTTTTTTTTTTGCCAAATTTGAGCTAAATTTGGATCCAATAAGGGAAAAAATGACACCCGAAACCGTTTCTGAACAATTTCCGTCAAAAAAATAACAACACGCAAATCAAGGTATTTTAGTAGTAATAGTAATAATAATAATAATAATAATAATAATAATAATAATAATAATAATAATAAGAAAAAAAAATTTATTCAAAAAAACATTTTTTATTAAAAAAAAAAATTATTAAAAATAAAAGTCGCAGGAATCCGGCCACTTTTGGCCGGAAAATTTCTTGTATGGTGCTAAGTGCACCCATGGTAATATTTCAGGGTGTTTTGGCTATTTTTCTTAGTTCAGGGTGCTGAGTGCACCCAAGCCAAAGTTTAGAGTGTTGAGGTCAATTTTGCCAATAGAAAATTAAATCCTAAACCAGATACTTTATTAGCTAATCTCAACTCCTTAACTTAGGTAACTCAAGTTTAATCCCTTCATCTCCCCCTGCCCACCCCTTTGATTAATATAGAGTAATTACACTATATTTTAACCCACATTATACTAGTGATACTAAGATTTCATTACGATAAAAATAATAATAATAAAAAAAGGAAGAACAAAGATGAGAGTATAATTAGAAAGATTAAATTTAGTATCTCCCTAATAGAACTATCACTCACACGTGGAAACCTAAAATTGCATTGGAACCATGAGCAACTAAACACTAATGAACAAATCAAAATTTTTACAAAGTTGCCTTTAAAAATAACTCATTAAAAGCAACTATAGAAAAATTTATGCTAAGCAAAGAGTGATAGAATAAGACTAAGATACGAGAAGGAACAGGTGATAAAAATAGGGAGAAAATGCCATGTTAGGCTTTATTTAATCAATAGAAAAAAAAAGGGTTGCGAAAATGACATAAATGACAAGCAGATAGTACCTAATCACACAAGACCACTGAAAATAGTAACATAGAAGCCCCCCTCTATATAAAAAAACCTTCATCGTACGACCCTCACATAGTCATATTATATTCCATACAATATCTTGCTTCACATAAAATAATCATCAGTCATGAACTCATCACAACAGTGAGCATTACCTTCTTTCTAATTCATGAAACATAAACAAATTAAGACAAAGTTGTCTGGCCATCAATCCAACATAACTTCAACAAATGAAATCCACTTATAATTGATCAAATTAACCCATATTGAATTGAGCAAGTACTTCAGAAAAATTAACCCAATTAAAGAAAAAAAAAGGAAGATTTACCTTTTAAAAAATTGCAAGTTCAATTGTCAACGGTAAAAAAAATAGGAATCAAATAACAATTAAATTAAAATCAAATAAAACTTGAAAAAAAATAAACACAAATCATGCATAATGAAACAAAAAGGTTGCAATTTAATAGAGAATAAACAAAATTTAGGAGTTGTTTCACTTAATTAATCGATCAGAGAACAAAAATAGAGGGGGGGTTTGGGGAAATAAGTTCATCCAAATTAAACTACTACCTCCGTTTCAATTTGTTACTCCCATATACTATTTTGGGCGTTTAAAAAAGATATACCCATATTGAATGTATTCCACTTTTAATTTAGTTTTTATTTCCTATTTTATTCATATTAAATTCTGATGGGTATATTAATTGATTGTGAATTAATGACATGACTCTAAGTAAAGAAATTACTCTCCTGATTTATGCGAATATGACTAAAACTTTCCTTAAAAAAATCAAAAAATTAAATAAGGCAAAACTATTTATGAATTGTTTTTTAATTTAATGTTAGATTCCAAATATTATCCTTTTCTTATTTTATGTGATTGATTCCATATGGGACTATCATATTGAAACGGAGGGAGTACTAAATATTACTTCAATTAAACTCAAGATATCAAAACATTCAACATAAATAATTGGCACGCAAAGATACATAATTTAGAAAATTTTGATCTTGAGGAAATTTCATTCAAATTCCGCCGTATTAATCGCAAAAATTGAATCCAAGACTTGCAGACAGTGGTGGAGGATGATATGTTGAAAGCCGTGAATATAGAAAGTCGTGGAGGTGAGGAACCGCTTCATGAGTTTTAGATTAGAACCCTAAAAACCACCGACACCCCACCACCATCAATCCACCCCATGCCAACAAGATTTTGAATAAATGAATGAATTTCTAGAGGCAATGGAGAACGGGGTAAGAGTGAAGCTAAGAAAGACGAGAAAGATGGAATCGTTGGGAACTTGGAAAATTTTGAGAGGAGAGATGAAGCACAGGTGGGTTAACTGGGTAGTATTGGAGGTAAGAATGAATTTTGAGATGCGAGAAGAAGGAGTTGAAAAATTAAACCAAAAAACATAATTAAATCACCATTTTAATTAATTCCGTAGCTTTGAGTTTTTTGGGAACTGACTTTTAATTGGGTCATGTTTGGAAAAACCAAGGGTAGGAGTAGCTTTTAGCAGTCGGGTAGCGGGTAATTATTATAGTAGCGAGTAATTTGCAATAAGTAGTGGGTAGAGATTAGCTAATAATATTACGTTTAGTAGTACGAGTTTTTGGCAACAATAGCGAGTTAAATGTTTATATACAATAAAAATACATGCATAATATTTAAAAAGTAAACAAAAATTTTCAAAATTAAAGCTATATCCTACCTCTCAAACACTATTGTTGTTAACGTTTGACAAAAGCTATATAAACGCTACCTCTACAACTAACCACTACCAAACACAATTTTTTTTGTTTTTACTAGTGTTTTGACTTGGACCAAGTGATAAGCGGAAAGCTACATAAAACGCTACCACCAAACAATGCCTCTATTTATATCTTAATCCCGTTTTTAATTTAATACTACATTTTAGGCACCGGTCTTCATTATTACATGTGACACTAGTGTAAAGTTTGTCACGAAAATAAACTATCCATGGCACAAATGTAAAGTTTGCCACGGGAAAAGAGCTAATCGTGGCACAAATTTTAAGTTGGCCACCGGAGAAGCGGTACTCGTGGCACAAGTGTGATTTTTTCCACAGGAAATTAAATACCCTTGCCATAAATTATTCTTCCAATTAAGGTTTTGTATCATAGTTCATTTTACCCGTGGCTAGGTGAAATTATGCTACGAATTTGGAATTTATGTGGCGTAATTTGTGGCACAAGTGCTGATTTGTTGTAGTGATAATTAATTTATTGTTTTATCACCTAAGTCAAGGCAAACATTTTTTATTTCTTGTTCATTTCACGAATTTGATTAAAAAAAGAATAATGACTTTTGCAATGTAATTCCTACGAGATTAAGACTTGTAAATAAAATCAACTAACTTAGTTTTAGGTACCACGTTGCATATATTGTTTGGTGATTAAATTATTAAAAAAGGAAGAGCTAGCGGAGGTCGTACTAGGGCTAGGATAGTGATTCCCCTCTAAAGGGAACGTTATCTTAGTACCCTCGTTGTCGATCTCATTTCTGGTTTGTGTAGACCAATTTAGGCATGGGTAAACTTACGATTCGTGCTAATTATCCCTTGAACTCTACTTGGGAGAAAGGATGAACGAGGTTTATGAGTTTTCCTAAAACTCCTTGGCAACTCCTAATTTATTCTTACAAAAACAAGCGTGATGAGAGGATCATTTCTAATTCAAGGTCCCCCAAACAGTTAGGAATTCAAATCCTAATACACCATAACAAGTGTAAAGTCCTAGGCTTTTTAAGGGTTATGGGCATTTAAGGAGAAGGATCCCCTATGATGGGAACACCCTCCTTACATTTTCCAAAATGAAAAAAAAGAGAAAAAGCAAAGCAAATTCAAATTCTTTGGCAAAAGTGAAAAAATTGTTAAAAATGAAAAAAGTTCAAAAATAGTTTGATGTAAGTATATTTCTCCTTATACTAAACATGGAGGAAAATGCTTCATTTTATCTTGGGGGGAAGCATTCTTACGCTTTTTGTATGCTTGATTTTGGCTTTGAACAATCTTGGGGGTGTTTATGTTTTTGTTTGGTAAATCCTTGATTATGGTGTTGAAGATTTATCGCCCTTTGCTTCACAATTTAGGTATACAACAAAATTTTAAATTTTAGCCTACCTTTATCCTTTTTTCCCTTACATTACAACCCTTTTCAAGACCTTTTTACCTTTGTGGTTGAGTCATAAGTCGGTGGAGGGAGATGTGTGTCAAGCCTATGGAGCGGTGTGCATAGTCAAGATATCAAGTAGCCCATAAATCTCTTCTTTTCTGGTTCCTTCGAGGAATCATTACGAAATTGTCCTTAAAAACAATTTAGTTGTAGTTGGCTTATATAATTTGAATGCTGAGTTTGATCCAATTACCATATATTAATGGGCCAGCCAAGTTATTAAATTATAAGAAAATGCAAAATTATGTTAATAATAAGATAATACATTTTTTTTATTTTTTAAGAAAAAAAAAAAATAAAACTCACCAATTGGATCAAACTCACCACGTTTCTAGGGTGGTCAATTTTAGGGGTTTAGTGGTGGCTGGGTGGCCAGTTTTAGGGGTTAGGTGGGGTACGGTTGTCAAGTGAGAGGGGTAGGGTTGGGACATGGGGGTTTTTGGTGGGGCTCTGGTGGTGGTGGTAATGGAGGCCCGGTCTTCCATTGATGGTGGGAGGTAAAAGGTAGAGGGAGAGATTTAATAAATATATAATATAAAAAAATTTTGTGCAGATGATAGATAAATGTTGGATTATTTCCACATTATTTAGAGGTGGGATTGTTTAAGCAAAAGTGGAATAGGTGGGATTATTAGTTTCAATTTCTCTTTATTGAAATTGCTTTATACTGTATATGATTGGGAAAATGAGCGGGATTTTTTTTTTAATTTTTTTTATTGGTAGAGAGAAGGGCCCTAATGGGCCCGGACCTATCACAAGTCTTCTCGGCCTGGGTTAGTAAGATAGACACTTTAGGATTGGGGGGGGGGAGATAGGGGAAATCTCACCCCATGCTAAAGTGCCTCTAGTGGGGTTTGAACCAACAACCTCATGGTTGTGATAAACCATACCACTAGATCAAACTATGCTAGGTAAGATTTTTTTTTTAATGAGATAATATTTGTTTAGTACTTTAGTTTGCTTCTAGTGTTTTGAAGTTTTGTTAGAAAGGAATGTAGTATGGACATTTATATTAATATTTGTATATTGTATATGTGTAAGAGATCAAGATAAATAAATTTATTCTTATTAATGTACATAGTATTTAAATATTTTTATTGAAACAATTATTGAAGAAAGAAAATTCAAATGATTACATAATGACAAAAATAAAATTTGCGAACTTTGTACTTTAAATAATTTTAGTATATACTTCGTATATGATTGGTTTTTTTTTTTTTTTTTTTTTTTTTTTTTTGGAAAATAAGAATTTTATTGCCAAAATAAGAAAGTTACAAACTTACAAGAAGCTAAGCTGTAACAACACCAAACACCACAGACAAAAAAAGGCCAAACCACCACCAACACTCCAAGAATCTACCCAAACCACCTTCTAGGAAGGGTGCTTGAGAGAAACAAGGACAACTACTGGACTGAAGCTCACAGCCACCTTCTAGGAAGGGTTTTGAGAGCTAGGACCAGACAAGAACACCAAAGACAAAAGCAGCACACAAAAATAGGCAAAAACAGTAGCTTAAAGCACTATAACCAGCCTATATAAGCAAATAAAAAAGCTAAAGCAGCTAAAAAGAAAAGAGAAGGACACTAAACCACAAGCTGCCAAAAAAACAACACAAAACCAGCACCCAAGCTGCAGCAGACTTGCTGACAGACAGCAGAACAGAGAAACAACAGCAACATCAAACCAGTAACAGCAGCAGCATATCAGATTGATGAAGAAACCGATCAAAATCGAAGAACCATGGAGAAGAGAAAGAAGAGAGAAAGTCAAACCTCATTTTACCATTTGTCAAAATTAAAATGTTAAGATCGTATATGATTGGTTTATTGTATTATATATGATTATATAGTGTTGCTAAATGTGATAGTAACTTATTTAGATAAATATCATTTCTTGAAACAAAAAAACAGAACTATTTGTAAAATTTTGTACGAAATAAAATAATGTCAGAGCCTGTCTTATTGAAATTGCTTTATTTACGACTGCTACAATGAGAAGGAAATTTATATAATGAGACAGTGACATGTGTCAAGTTTGCTTCTAGTGCCGTATGTTTCAGTATATATCTAGGTCTGATCTTGTTCCATATATGCACGGTAATTTTAGTATTATAATCAATTTAGTACTATTTTTTATTAGTGTACAAAAGTTGTCAATTTTTATTTTTTTGGTAAATAAATTTTATTATTACCAAAAAGTGAAAATTACAACTTACAAAAGCTAAGTTGCATCTCCAAAATACACAAGCCTGTGAACATGCAAACAACCCCCAAACTCGCCCTAAATCCCATAGTGCCACCTTCTAAGAAGGTTTCACTAGGGAAGAAGGGAGCAGGCCTTGCCTAAAACTTCCAGCCACCTTCTATGAAGGGTGCCATAAGAAGCAGACAGGAAACAACAAAACAAGCCCCTCCTTCACTCAATAGTAGGACAAACCCTACATCAGGACTAGACAACAGGGCAGAAGAACAAAAAATCAAGAAAAACTTGAACAACTGTAGGAAAAGAAACCTGACAACAAAAACAAAAAGCCAAACTATAACACAAGTAACTTTCTATTAGAGACTGAACACCTACAGGCTACAGAAAACAAAATATCTAGAAAAACACCAGCAGCAATCTTGCAACTCCCTGTGTGTAGACACCCATTTGTCTCTCCCCAAAACAAAACAAAGTGATAATTACCTTTCGCGTCGAATCATAATCGAATGAAGTGAAAGTGTGGAAAGTTTAGTGTTGCGGATAGTTTTAATTTCTTTTCTCTTCTCTCTGTTTTTGAAAACTTATTTTGAGAAAACAGTCAATCCAGTTTGGTTGGTCTATGATATGGGTCCAATAGTAGTGTAGTTGGATGGGGCTTGACAAGACCGTTCCAACGATATAATATAAGCCCAATTCCGATGAATATTGAGGAAGTTATGGTCCAATTACTAAACTGGGCCCGGTTTGAGCCTTATATGCGGCCCAATGATCTAGGGGAGGGCCTAATATGGATTTATCATTCCTAATGGAATTAGGAGGTTTTAGTCTTCTAGATTCTTCTAGAAGGTTCTTTTCATTCCTAATTTAATTAGCATTGATAAATTGACTATTGTTGACTTTTCAGAGTTTTAATTAAAATCAAAGAGCATTTTGAGGAAAAATACGATTTATCCTCCTGTACGACAATTTCTACCTGATTTAAAGAAAAAACGCGTGAATTTCTGAATCAGCGCCAAACGCCAGCTGTAGCGCCTAGCGCTACGCTTGGCGCCTGGCGCTAATGTTGGCGTCTGGCGCCAATAGCCAGCGTTGGCGCTAATTAATTTTTATCTGCGCCAGAACTCTGTTTTGATATTTTATCTTTTTGGCTGATTTTCTTTATAAATAACGTCGTAAAAACTCCGTTTTGATTCACCTACAATCATCCACAATCATCTACAATTCATCAACTCTCATCAAGATTCTCTTGATTTCTTTCTCTCTATCACTTTTCTAAACTAGCTTTCTCACAAATATACAAAATTCCGCATTCATTAGATCTAGAACTACCTAGCCATATTCGAAGTTGGCTTCGCCCTAGACGTGAAAGGTTTTAATTTCTGAGGGGTTTGGTCCCAAATCTCTATTTCAATTATTTAATTTAATTGTTGTTTATTATTTTCCTTGAAGTTACTAACGCGTGTATTTTGTTATTAGAAAGAGGTATGAGGCATCCAAGTAAGTGCTTTAATTGTTTAATTGATATTATGATGTAGAAATCATGTCTAGGTTGTTATTATGATTCCTAGTATCATGTTAGGATGTTTTTCTTAATTTGATGTTTAGGGTGACAACAATAAGTTCCTAGTATCATGTTTAGGGTAAAGAATATAATGTCAATTATGATTTTTATGATGCCTTTTATTGTCTTTCCTAATAGTATCATGTTAGGGCTATACATTTGATTTTTATTGCTTAGCGACATGCTAGGGTTTGTTATTAATCTTGTTAGTATCATGCCTAGGATCTTGCTATTATTATTATGCTTTTACGTGAATATTATGATTATTTTTATAATTGTTATGATTATAATTTTGATTATTATTATTATGATTATTATTATGTTACTTGATGATTTTAATTGTTATTGCTTGATCACGCCTTTTATGCATGTTTAAAGGGAATTGGTACTTGAAATCACGTTTAATAAGATAATTAATAATCTTGTTTAGGGTTAATTTGATTATAATTTAAGTGATCGCCAATAATAGATTTGTTTGTGCATTAATATTCAACCAACATAGATAAACAGGTTTAGGGTTAAACCTATTGATTGCATGTTAGTTAGAAAGCGCACATGAATACGATCAGAATAAAGTAGAGGCCTATTATTAGGTCAGATTCAATCTCTTTTAGGTTAGATTTGTACCTTCATCCCCGAACCCTATTTGGTTCAAGACCTTATGGAGTTGACGATCTCTTGGATTGTTAAGGGGTGTAACCTTCACCTCGCGAACGGTTTACAAGTTCCTAAAAAAACTTGTTGGCGACTCTTTTGCTCTATCTTCTTTCCCTTTGGACGCCACCGTACTTTAGTGTATGATCACAGTGGGGTTCAAGCCAGGGGATTAATGCTTAAAATATTTCATACAGTTTTTGGCGACTCCACTGGGGTGGATTTCTATTTTAATTACTGAATTTTTTTAGGCAATGATTTAGAATGAGTGGATGAGACTCGAAACGTTCTCAGTATTTCATGTGCATAATTTTGATTTACATTATTGTCATATGCATAAAAAAGATCTCATTTGAAAGACCATCCATAATGAGTTAAAACATAGGATTTTACACGTAGGAAATTTGAGAAATATCTTTCACAAGTAGGACCGAAATAACACTGCGCAAAACTGGAAAATTTTATCGAGCATAGAAACCTGCTGAGGCATGTAGGAATTAGCGTCAGCGAACAGAAGCTGGCGCCAGACATTTAACCGTAGCGCCAGACGACAGTCATGTCGCCAAGCGTTACAGCTAAATCCTGGCGCCAACCTCTATTTGTTGGCGCTAAATTCTTCCAATACCGAGCAAGAAATATGCGTTCTAATTTCGACCAGTTTTTCGCATCGTCTGCTCGATCCTACTTCCTGATTGAGTTTTTCTCACTTTTTTGAAACCCATATGTGTTCTACATATGGACATAACCCCCTGGGAATTCATGCTCCATCTACCTGATTGAACGCTGTGAGCAACAAAGGGTACATCAGAGAATGTTGAATTCACCAAACCATGGAAGCGAGTTTTTCTAAAACTCGCGGTGTCCCATCCACTCGCGCCAACCCTTCACGGTTAAGCTTCCGCGCGGTGCATCCGGACAATTAACCATGGACCCTCTATTGACTAAACCACATCCCGAACTTTAGAGAACTAGAGCTATGGTTAGGTTGCAAACTCATTGCATCATATTGTGCCTACTTGACTAATTGTGCATTATTTGTTGTGCATATATATGTTTTCTTAACCATTTGTTTGACATGTGTTGAGATTTAATAAACTAATGACTTAAAGAACTTTGCCTAATTAATTAATTGATTAATTAATTTGAGTAAATAAAGTCTAATATTTTAATCAGAATTGACCTAGTACGACTTTAGGCATGCCCCTGTTGATTAATAACACCGAAAACACTCTCAGATTGAAGCTCCAGCATTGGCGCTAAAAGATGAGCTATAGCGCCACTCTGTGGGGTGTGGCGCCTGGCAACAGATCTGTCGTCTGGCACTACACTACCAAGTGCGACGCCAGTCCTGTCGTTTTGACGATAGTTCGGATTATTGATCGAGTCATCACTGTGTGTCTAATTAACCAGTTTACTAATTAATTCGGTTAAATATTGCTGTCAATAATACCTTGTTAAGTCATTAATTGAGTCTAGTCACATAGTCTAGCCACATGGTCATGACACGAGTCTTAACATGTCACCTACACTCACTAGTCTTTGCACACACTTTGAGTATATGTCGCCATGACCATGTCTTAGGTTCATGCATGAGTCGGTCTTTTTCGTCATTTGAGTTGGGGGTACATTTTATTCCTAATTCTTCATATCCCTCCATCTACATCATTTTTCTTCACATTCTATTCCAATCTTTCTTCACTTCCTCCATCCATTTCATGTTGAATAAAGTTTGAGTCAAATAATTAACAATAAATATCCCCAAATTCCTTTTCCACAGTACTTGGTCGAGGAGAGAAGGGCGATTAATCAAGGACAACGTCTTTATTCAGGTCTCGCTTTTTGATAAACCGATTCGTCAAAAGAGGAAGGCTAAAAAGATAATGGCAAGTCAAGAAGAAGTCAATGAACTTAAGAATCAATTGAATGACGTGACTGAGGTGTTAAAGGCTTTAACCCTCAAAATCGATGACCCTGTGAAGCAACAACAAATGAACCTCATGCAAGAAAGTTTGAGAAAGCTATCTAGTGACTATAAATTTCAAGGCATGAGTTCACAAGGGGTCTCGTTGGACAAGGAACTTGTTCCGCATAAGTTCAACGCCACTGACATTCCTAAATTCAAGGCAACAGATAACCCTTACTTCCATCTAAGAACTTTCGAAACTATAATAAACATTAAGGGTATCGATAAAAAGGTTTTCTCGTCTCTGTTCTCACTATCTCTTGAGACCGTTTGCCAGCAATGGTTCTTTTCCCTCAAGAAAGAGAAAACCTGTTCTTGGGAGTCGATAACAAACGTTTTCATAGATAGATATAAATGCAACATCCAAGACGAAACAGACCACAGACAACTTGAGATGTTAAAACAAAAAGAAAACGAAGGGGTCACTTCTTTCTTTAACAAATGGAGGGAAACTTCTGCTAATATGGTCAAAACTCCTATTGAAAAGGAATCTGTGACGTTGTTTATCAAGAATCTCCAAGGGAAGTATTCAAAGCACTTATAATACCAACACAACTTGAATACTTTCAAGGTTGTCTATAACATAGGCATTGACATTGAAGATGATCTTCTGAAAGATAATAATGTGAGAGGAAAGAAGAACGACCATCCTTCTTCTTCCTCTCCCATTAATGAGGTACATACCACGAACACCTCTAAATCACGAATCCAAAGGTCAAAAAGGGTGTTCACTCCACTTGGTATGAGCTATGAAACAACTTTCGAGAAGCTACACCACAAAGGACTAGTCATGCCCATAGGGCCCATCAAAGATTCAATTCCAGAAGCCAGGCCACCCAAGTGGGATCCTAATAAGCACTGCAAATATCACCAAGGAAAAAGTCACGACACTGAAGAGTGTTGGAAACTCAAAGAAGCTATACAAGATTTGATTGATAACAATGAAACTTCCGAGATTCTAGCCATCGAAGAAAATCAAACATCCTTCGGTCCATCACTTCTTATCACACCTGTATGAGAACCCAAGATCGAGACAACTTATATATTCTCTCTCGATGAAGTGGCCATGATTGAGGAGGATGAATGTCTTTTCTTAGATAATACTAGGGAAGACTCGTCAAGTCTGAAAGAGGACGTTCGAAAACTGCAAGATGTCGTTGCCATGCTCTTGAATATGGTAGAAGGATTAGCAAATCGGGTGATGGTCATCGAAAAAAATTCTCGCCAAGGGTTTAATGAAGAACTCAATGCTCCTAAGCCACGGGAAAAACGGACCATTGAAGAACACACACCAATAGGAATGACTTACAATGAAGCTTTTGACTGTCTCCATGATCAAGGTCATATTCACTCCATTGGCCCCAGTCAAGACCCTCCATCTGAAAAACGTTTTCCCTATTGGGATCCAAATTCCTATTGTCGATACCATAGAGGTTGCGGTCACACTACCGAAAAGTGTCTCGCCCTCAAGGATCGTGTTCAAGACTTCATTGATTCAAATCTTCTTCATGTTTCTCCGCGGGACAAGAAGGCCAAGATTAGTAACGATAGTAACAGTGGCTGTAAAGGGAAGAAGAACAACTATCCTTCTTCTACCAAAAACACCTACCCTAGTAGCAGTATTGGTACTTTCGACCTTAATGAGATCTTAGCCATGGATAATCGAGGATTTAGAAAGCAACAAAAAAAGGATTTTACCCCTATTGGAATTAGCTACGATGATGCTTTCGATCGACTCCATGCCAAGGGACTCATTACTCCTATTGGACCTCTTCAAGATCACCCGCTTGAGAAGAGATTGCCTAGTTGGAATCCAAATGTGCGCTGCAAGTACCATCAAGGTAGGGGTCATGCAACTGAGAGATGTTGGAAGCTAAAGGAGGCTATCCAAAATTTGATTGATAATAACAAGCTTCCCATACCTCCAGTTAACAAGAAGAGCGAGTGATGATAAAGCAAACAACACAAGGAAAGAGAGGAGCTTCAACGACGAGATTTCACGACATCTTTTTTCCTTTTCTTTATTACCCTTTCCCCAATAAGTCTAGCATAGGCACCTTTATTTTCCCTTAGATTAATTTTGTAGATTCTTTATTTTTCCCTTTTTAATAAAATAAGCATTTATTCCCTTGCATATGATCATTTCATTACATTGCATTTAAAAAAAAAAAAAAAAATCCATGTCTAACTAAACACAAGGTATACAAATGATTTGAGGCACCCCTTGTAGCCACATCATATTACCTTTCACCTTTTTAATTTACAATCCTTTCTTCATAAACCACTTTTAGCCTTGTCTAACGATAGAACTTTCATTTTTCAACCCATATCTACCTAACCTTGGGATAGGACAGTGTGCAACTGATAAGTGACTTTTATGTCACTTCTAGGGTGTTTATTGAGTCGCTTTCCGGCTTATTTTACAATAATTTAGCCCATTTTGTTCTTTATTTCTTTTATTTGCTTATTCTCGTCTTTTATCTTTATTTTGAGTACTTTAGTAGTTTTTAATAGTTTTTAGTTTATTTTCGTATTTTTAGTTAATAATTCGTAGTTTCTCTAATTTTCTTATTTTATTTTATTTTCACATTTGTTTTCTTTATTTTATTTTATTTTATTTCTTTTGATTTTATTTTTAAGTTATTTTATTTTATTTTATCTTTATCTTATTCTATTTTATCTCGTGGTAATACCCTCGTGATTTTGGTTATAGGTGTTCTGGGTTTCAAAGTCATATTCGTGTTCGGGGTCCGAGATTTGAGGCAATTGCACAATACCCCATGCACAAACAACCTGCTGCCCCTTTAAGCTGCCCTCTTACCCTTCACCACACCTCACCTTAACCTCCACCGCATCCTCACAGCACACCACCGCTGCTACCAATAACCCCAATTCAGCCCACCAATAACCTGCTCCACCGCACATCAACCCCGCAACAACAACTCATCAATTCCCCTGCTCCCACAGCGCCACAGCCACCTCCATCCACCAATCCGTCAATAACAACAACAACAACTACATCCACCTCACGCAACCACCTGCGAGCCTCCACCATCAACCACCCATCAATTCGGCTCCAACCAGCCATGCTTCCCAGCCGCAACTCACATCAACCGCAACCTCGCACATCAGCCCGCATCACCTGCTGCGCCTCCCTTTTCGCCACCAAAACCAGCAGCCAAGCAGTAACCCCTCTACATTCACCACCGCTACACAACCACCTATTCGCACTAGCAAAAAGCCCTACGAATTGCAGCAACAGAGCAACCCGCAACTTATACCCACAAGCCTCAAAAGCGGGCGCACAACCCTGTCAGAAGGCGCACACAATTGGAGTAAAACAGAATGATACAGTAGCATTTGCGCGACCTCTGCGCAACGTCTTCGCGGGCGCGCAAATGTGGGTTCAATCACGAGCTTCTCACGTGATTACTTATGAAGATCGAATGGTGTTGATTTATTGATGCCGATTTTTGATGATAATGGGCGGTGTTAATGTAAGGGTAATTGTCGTTGATATTGTTTGATAGGATGTGAAGCTTGGGATCATTTTTCCCCATTTTTAGTGCAGCTTCAATTCCAAGAAGGGGAATGAGATGGGGTCTGACTTTGGTTTTGGTGGACTGATTTGTTTTTCTTTTTTTTATTTTCTTTTTCTTTTAATTTCCTTTTCCTTTTACTTTATCTCTTTTATTTTTCCTTTCTTATTTTCTATTTTCTATTTTATTTCTCTTTATTATTTAGTTTCATTTTATAGCTTAGTATAAATACCCATTTTTGGGGGTAATTAAGGGGAATCCATTATTTCCATTTTCTTAATTAGTGGAGGAGAGCTTCTCTCTCTTAGGGTTAGATTAGATAATTTTTAGTGAGAGAAAATAGATTATGGCTCAATTTTCTTCCAAGATTCAATTTTGCTCAAGTTTAAGTTTCAATCAAGCAAGAATTCAAGTTTTCATTTTTCATTAATCCTTTTTTTAGTAATCTCTTCTCCTTTTCCTTTAGTTTTATTTATTTGTCTTATTGTTGTTTATTCTTGTTAATCTTATTAGTTCATCTAGTTGTTATTGATTTCATTGATTTTAATTATGTTTTGTTTTGAGTTTCTTGAGTTTTTTTTTCTAGTTTTGATATTGTGTTTAATCTCCCTTCTCTAGGCTAAACTTTTGGCTAGGGGAAAGGGGTGGAAGATATGATTTGATATTGGATGAATGATGATGGTTGGATTGAACTTATGCCATATATTGATGAAAGACATGATTTTTATTTGCTTGGGATTATTGTTGCACTCTATTTGATGTTTCCTAATTTAAATGCATGAAAGTGATTTGAACTAGATTAGGATCACCTCTATTTTAATGATTGCATGAGAATGAGTTATTAAAGTGGAGTTTTTATGGATTGTGCTTCTTTATTCTCTTGATTTGATTGTAACTAATAGGATGCATGAGAATGATCCTATATAGTGTAGACTTCTTTCATTGATTTTCCTAGACTATTGCATGAGAATGAATTTTTTAGGTAGAACCTTGTGTTCTTTGGCATATGTTTCATGATAATCACCATTATTCTCCTCTTTCTAATCATATTGGACACCCCCGTATCCCTAGCGTCATTTTCTATTGATTTAAATCATCATTTTCTTGCTTACTTGTAGTTTTAGTGTTATACTCAACAAAACCAACAAAAACAATCCCCTTTTTACTCTTGCATTTGTGATATTTGATGTTGAATTAGCGTGCTTCCTTAATGGTTCGACCCTTTACTTGCCACTAACTAGTTTAGTGTAGGTTTAGGTATTATAAATGATTAATTTGGTTAGGGTGGTTGCATAACGACCTATCTATCCCGCGATCAGCAACTTATGCAATTCTAAAAAAGCTTGAGTGAATTCAAAAGATCAAAATAAATAAATAAGCAATAAAAAAAATAAATAAAAGTTTACAAAAAAGGCAAGTGTTCCAATGTCTTTGATATGAAAACATCTTCGATAAGAACACGTCTCAGATTGCGTCTCTTATCAAGTGCTCGGTACCGTGCTTGAGAAACATGAATGCCAAGTGAGTGATAGACCGCATGATCGGGATTGCCCACACTTATAAAAACGAAACAAATGCTAAAGCAAAAGAAAAATCTAAAAAAAAGTAGAAAACCTCAAGCATGAAAATACAAATATTCAAAAGCGAAGTTGCACACCTTGGGGGCTTATTGAGGGTCTTGAGCCTTTATCCCTTTCTTCTTTAGCCTTTAGCCTATCCACGTTACAACCCTTAAAAAGACCTTTTTGAGGTATACACATACTTGTGCGAGGTTCGGCTAGAGCTACGTTCGGCCTGATTCCTAACGGATACGTAGGCAACCTCACATCGAGGTGCGACCGTAATAAACATGCATTCATACTCACATTCATACACCGTGATCATATCAAGGAATTTCCTATGCTCATCCCTATCTAATTAGAGCTAGACTTGGGGGCTTGATCCCTACATCATTAACTTACCTAGCCTAAGAGTCACCACCATTTGACTCTTTTAAAAATAATATATTTTCACACACTTAGCCCTTGCGGCCTAACTTTAGTGTCACTTTCACACACTGCACAGATACATGACCAAATTTATTTCCCTTAGGAACCCTTTGTTATGGAATCTTAACACACCGTTGAATCATACCTTGTCATATCAACATCACTCATCAATCATCATTGCATCACGAAGTATGAAGTGCTTAGCCTCCGTGCCTAAGTTACCGAAATACTTTCATCATTGAATCAACCATTGAGATAGCCTAGGATGGATTAATCCTTGCCCCTTGAGAGATAGTATCAAACAACATTTGACTAAGCTCATTCAACATGCATCATAAAAAAACTTCGCTTCTTTCTTTTCGCGTCTTTCTTTTTCGGGAGAAAGTCGGTACCCTCCACAAAAATGACGGATTTTGCTTTTTTGCATTTTTTAGTCACATTGAATCAAAACTATGCACACACGGGTCATGGGTCACACGTGTCGTTTCACTTCGAGTAGAGTCAACCTCGAGTCAATCACAGTGAGTCAAGTTTATGCCTTGATTTGTGTCAAGTCAATGAGTCAAGCAAAGTTAAGCCTTAGGTCAACCCTAACATAATTAAAGAGATTAGCAAGGTTCTATAGTAAAAAAAAAATATAGGTGCAGCAAAACAGGGAAGACCCTACTCCAGCGCCAAACGAAAACATCTAGCGTCTGGCAATAGTTTTTAGCGCCTGACGCTAGATCCCAGTGTCTGGCGACAGAGTCAATTCTTGGCGCCAGAAATATTTCAGCAGCAACAGAGCTCGAAGCCTCTCAGAAAGGTGATTTCGACCTCATACAACAATTTCGGGTTCCTTGGTACGCCAGTTAGCCCCTATAAGCAATTTGACATGATTAAGTAGTCGGTTTGATTACAGTCACAATAAGTGATCGACCTGACGAAAGATCGTCTCACTTAGCTCAAAACGCCTAAGCGTTGGCTTATCACGAACATAATGGTTCACAAGAAGCAAACCGCCGACGTATTGGCATAGCGGAAGCAAAGTTCAAACGAGCTTTAGAGATCGACAAGCGCTGGTCTTCGGAAATTTTTCTTCAAAATATTATTGCAACAAACGTTTAAGTATCGAAGCTCTTTTGTTCAGAGACGCGTGGACATATCATCGAAGCTCTTTGCTTCTAAGACGCGTGGGCATATTAATAAAGCTCTATTGTTCAAAGACACGTGGACATATCATCAAAGCTCTATTGTTCAGAGACGCGTGGACATATCATTCAAAGCTCCTTTGTTCAGAGACGCGTGGACATATCATCAAAGCTCTTTTGTTCAGAGACGCGTGGACAATTCTTTCAAGCTCTTTTGTTCAGAGACGCGTGAACATTTCTTTCAAGCTCTTTTGCTCAGAGACGCGTGGGCATCCTATCATCAAGCTCTTTTGCTCAAAGACACGTGGGTATATCAATCAAAGCTCTTTGTTCAGAGGCGCGTGAACATATAAAAAAAAAAAGCAGCTCTTTGTTCAGAGACGAGTGAACATCGAAACAACAAGATGGCGTTCCATAGATTGTGGAGAGTTGTCACAAACAACTGAAGGTGATTTCAAGCGGAGTTGTCTTCGATCATGTTCCTTTAGATGTGGAAGATGGTCATAAAGCGGAAGAAGATTGTTTCAAGCGAAGCAATCTTCGATGGTATTCCCTTGGATGTGGAATATTTTAGAAAAGCGAAAGAGGATCGTTTCAAGCGAAGCAATCTTCTAATTTGAAAGCAGTTACAAGCGTAGCGGTTTTCAAGCGGGGTGGCATTCTCTTGTTAAGAGGTCATCAAAACAGTAAAACGGCAGCAAAACGGTTACCTCTAGAGATGTGTGCTCGACGGTGCAAGATACGCGTTTCTTAACTCTTTTTTTTGTTTAACTAACGCTAGTTTGCAGGTATCGACGTGACAAGAGTGATTTGGGATCGCAGAACGTTCTGAATCATTCTCCGTCCCTATCGATACTTTGACTTTTGTTTTTCGAAACTTGCGTTTCTCCAAACTCAGTCAAAGTGGGGGCTTCTGTAGACACTCATTTGTGTCTCCCCAAAACCAAACCCAGTGATGAGTACCTTTCGCGTCGAATCATAATCGAATAAAGTGAAAGTGTGGAAAGTTTAGTATTGCGGATAGTTTTAATTTCTTTTCTCTTCTCTTTGTTTTTGAAAACTTATTTTGAGAAAACATCCAATCCAGTTTGGTTGGTCCATGATATGGGTCAAATAGTAGTGTAGTTGGATAGGGCTTGACAAGACATTTCCAACGATATATTATAAGCCCAATTCCGATGAATATTGAGGAAGTGATGGGCAAATTACTGAACTGGGCCCGGTTTGAGCCTTATATGCGGCCCAATGATCTAGGGGAGGGCCTAATATGGATTTATCATTCCTAATGCAATTAGGAATGGTTTTAATCTTCTAGATTCTTCTAGAAGGTTCTTTTCATTCCTAATTTAATTAGCATTGATAAATTGACTTTTGTTGACTTTTCAGAGTTAATTAAAATCAAAGAGCATTTTGAGGAAAAATACGATTTTATCCTCCCGTACGGCAATTTCTATCTGATTTTAAGAAAACGCGTGAATTTTTGAATCAGCGCCAAACGCCAGCTGTCCACCTTACCTACGACCATAACTTATTCGTTATAACTCGGATTTGGGCTTATAATATATCGTTGGAAAGCTCTTTTAAATACCCATCCAAATATTCAATCATTGGACACATATTATGGACCAAAATAAACTGGATTAAACGTTTTTTTAAAAAGGACACGAAATGAATGATTTTAAAAGACACAAAATGAATTATTTTGGGCTTATAGGCATGAAAAGAGAAAAATGAGTTATGGTTTGGGAAAATGGGATAGGAGTTGGGTTGTTTTTTGAAATGGAAATATGGATTTAAGCACTCCAAGATTAAATACTCAACCCGACCAATAATGGCGGTGAAAGGTTGTTCATCATCGGGTTTGGTTTTGGGGAGACATTTTTAGGTGTCTACAATTACCATCACCAAGCTGCATCGAGTCAAATTCTGGACTTCTATTTATAAACACTATCTTGAATACTTAACTAATGCTTCACACTTGCAACAACTTCCATTGCCAGAGCATAGAAATCAGTATTTGTCACATCATTAGAAATTTGTTGCTGAATATCAGATAGATGGCTTTGATAAGTCTCAAGTTTAGCATGAATATCACCAAACTGTTGAACATTCAAAGTCTTTAAAGAAGTCTTAACTTGCTTGAGCTTGCACCAGACATCACCCATAGAATTATTAGATTCAGAAACCTGTCAGGCATCTTTAACAATAGATAAGAAACTGTCATGATCGACTAGACAGTTAAGAATCCTAAAAGGTTTCCCTTTCCCAAGATGAGCAGGAAAAATCTCATAAACAATAGGGTTATGGTCAGAAAGAAAGGGAGGCAAATAATGAGCTTCAACATGACCATAAAAATTAATCCACTCCTGATTGACAAACACCCTATCAATCCTAGAAAAGGTTCTAGGATCAACATAAGCCTTGTTGCACCAGGAATAAACGGACCCTTTAGTCTTTATTTCAACTAAAGCTGGATCATCAATACATTGTTGGAAATCCCTAGTCTCATAATCTGATATAGCAGCTCCATTCAATCTATCTTCAACAGACAAAATAGAGTTGAAGTCACCAGTACATAACCAAGGTAAGAGATTAGTAGGTATTGATCCTAAGTTTTGATGATGACTCAAGGAACCTAAGCAAATTCATATAAGTTTAACTTTTGTTTTTAGCTATGATTGATGCCAGGTTAATGCTACGAAATTTTGGAGTAAGAATGGAGCATGGAACAAGGTCTAGGTCTGCTATGGAAAGACAAAGAAGACAATCAGTAGTCAAGTTCCTTGAGTGAGGAACTGAAGCTCCAGAGCCGAAGCTTCTCAGAGTTTTAAGGAGTCTATTTATTTTGTCTTTAATTTTAGGCTTCTTGTATTTATGCTAAGTACTTTGATTATGATAGGATTAAGGTGGATTTTCTTTTATTTGATTAATATTTTATTTTTCCATATTTTAGCATGTTTATTTCGAAAATATCTTGTAAGTGAAAATATCTGTTGTTAAAAAGAGTTTTTGATTTTATTGAAGCTTATCTTTTTAGAAAATCGGTTTTTGGAAAATAAATCTTTAAACACGTGTTTACTTTGTCAAAGAGGTTGAGAAAAATTAGGAAGTAGTAATACCAGTTCCTTTTTAATTGGTTTTACTTGCTGCCTAAGCTCCAACAAACTACACGACCTAATTCTAAGGGAATTGTGGATTAGTGGAGATTGAGGCAACGACTGTTTTAACTTCCTCTATTTTTCTACAAATTAAATTGGTTTTCTGATAAGAAAAACACACTTGAGCATTACAATCTTTAAGCTTGCAAAAAGAGTCATAATCCACTTAAGTCCATGAGTGATTTAGTACTTAGTATTTAGAGTTTAATCTTGAGTTGTACTAGGATAGTTTGGGTAAACTCTAAGAGTGTTTATTTCTTTGAGTGAAGCTAGTATAAAGAGAGAGTTTAGAGTGATCAACTAGTTGAAGGGTACTTAAGTTTGTTGAGGAACTTGAGTGTAGATTCTTAATTTGTAATAGGTTGTTTGCCCTATTATTATTAAGAGTTGAGTTTAAAATCCCTTGTGGTTGTGGTTTTTCTTCTTGATTAGGGCCAAGAAGTTTTCCACGTAAAATCTCTCTTTGCACTTTTAGTTTTTATTTGATTTACTTTGTTAATTTGCAAAAATTACCCTAGTTCCTCTACAATACAATTCACCTCCCCCTCTTGTTTGTTCATTCGAGTCAACAATTGGTATTAGAGCAAGCTCCTTGAAGAAATCAGGAAACCCTAACGAGTTAAGTTCCTGGAAGCAAGATGAACAGTCACGAGAAACTGGAAGAAGGTTACTCTACGCAGCGTTCTCCTATGTTCAATGGGAAGTTCTACACATATTGGAAGAACAAGATGGAGATTTTTATCAAAGCTGACAACAACCAAGTTAGGAGAGTTATTGAAGTTAGTGATTTCGAAATCACCAAAACTACTGGTGAAAATGAGGTAGTACCTAAACCCATGTCTGACCTTAATAAGGAAAATTTTTAAAAAATGGAAACTAATGCACTTGTTGTTAAACAACTTCACTGTGGTCTTGGAGCCCATGAACATAATCATGTTATGGGTTATAAAAATGCTAAAGAAATTTGGGATTTACTTGAAGTAACACTTGAAGGAACTAACAAAGTGAAATGCACTAAAATTGATCTTCTTATGTCTAAATATGAACGCTTTGAAATGCAACCTAGAGAAACAATCCAGGAAACGTTAACCAGATTTACTAACACTATTATAGAGCTTGTTTCTCTTGGAAGGAAAATCCCTATTGGTGAGCAAGTTAGGAAATTTCTAATAAGCCTCCCTCAAGATGTAAGATAGAGAGCCAAGGTAACTGCCTTACAAGAAACTAAGGACTTCACGAAGTTCAACATCGAGCAACTTGTTGGTTCCCTCATAAATCATGAGTTGCACTTAGGAACAAGTAATAGTGAAGGAAACAAAGGAAAAGGCTTGGCTCTCAAAGCTGGTGATCCATTAGACTCTTAGGTGGATGAAGAAGAAGCTGATATGTTGGATAAAAGGTTCAAGAGAATGTTCAATCGAAATAACAGAACAAGGAACTTCACCAAAAAGTCCTCTACCTCAAAAGCTGACTCCGGATGTCACAAATGTGAATCTCTAGATCACTTCATTCGGGAATGCCCTCTTTGGGAAACTGAGAAAGGAAAAGGGAAGGATAAGGAACAAAAGAAGAGCAACAAAACTCTTTTCAACAAGACAGACATTAGGAAGGTTATGATAACTACTTAGGAAGATTCTGAGATTGAAGATGAGGAGGAACAACCTGAAAAAGAAACATCCAATCTCTGTCTAATGGCCAAACGTTATGAGAAGGCTTACAATAAAGAATTGGCTAAAGAGGTATTAATCGATCCAAATAACCTTAGAACTCTTTCTAAAGAAGTACTTATTGATTTCCTTTTAGAAACGGAAGATAACTAAAGAATTGATATTAAAAAGAAAAATTAGTGTGAAAAAGCTCTTAGAGTCTGCAAGGAACACATCAACTTGATTGAGAATTAGCTCACTAATGTTCAAATCAGATTCTTTGATCTTTTTGACAAGAATCTTCTTCTAAAAGAAATGAATGAAAACCTCAAGTAAGAAAATATTATGGGTAATGTAGAACTGACTCAATACAAGCCTGCTAGTGCTGACTTTAAATCGTTAAGTTCCTATTCTGAATCATTGCCTAAATTTAATAAAGATTTTACAAAAAAAAAAAAAAAAATCTTGATGAGTTATGAATTGAAAAGGCAAATCTAGAAAAGGAACTTGCTATCAAAAAAGAGAGAAGCAGTAGTCAGATTGGCATACCTAAGCGGATTGAGAATGCTCAAACCTAAACAAATAAAGGACTAGGGTACATTCGATCTAAGCATAAAGGTTAAAAGAAGTATGTTGATTTACCTAGTTACAACATATGTTCCTTCTGTGGAAAGAAAGGTCACTTAGTGAATACTTGATATAAGAAGGAACAATCTATTAGTAAGAATGGTAAGCAAGTTTGGTTCAGGAAATCTGACATTGCTTCAACGTCTAAGGAACCCAAGGAAACTTGGGTTCCTGAAACTAATGAATAAGTTCTTTTATAGGTCCTACTGAAGGGGGAACAACACGTTGTACCTCGATAACGGTTGTTCAAAGCATATGACAGGAGACAAATCTAAATTCCTGTCACTTGAGGCCTATTCTGGAGGAATTATGACCTTTGGAGACAACAAGAAAAGAGAAGTTATTGCAAAAGGAAAAGTAGGAGGGTCAAGTTCCTATTCAATTGAAAATGTACTATTAGTCGAGGGTTTGATGCACAATTTGCTAAGCATATCACAATTTTATGATAAAGGAAACTCTGTAAGTTTTACTTCTGATTCATGCAACATCATTAATGTCAAAACATGAAGGGTTGTTCTTGAAGGAACTAGAAAAGGGAACACATATATTGTGGATCTCAATTCTGTCCTAAGGAACAACCTTACATGTCTGAGTACCATTAATGATGATCCTTTATTATATCACAAGTGTTTTTGACATTCTAGTTTCCCACTCATGGATAAACTTTGAGCAAGGAACTTGGTCATAGGGATTCCCTCAGTCAAGTTCCTCATACAACATATCTGTGATGCATTTGTGAGAGGCAAGCAAGTTAGGTAATCCTTTAAAAGCAAAAACATGGTGAGCGCCACAAAGCCATTGGAACTTATTCACATGGATTTGTGTGGTCCCATGCGTGTTCAAAGTAGAAGTGGAAAGAAATATGTTCTAGATATAATTGATGATTTTTCTAGATTTACCTCGGTGATTTTTCTATCAAGCAAGGATAAAACCTTTGATGAATCTATGTCCTTCGCCAAGAAAGTGAAGAAATCAAATTATCCACATTTGATCAGATCATGGAACTAAGTTCGAAAATTCAAGATTTCATGAGTTCTGCAAAGAGAATGGCATGGATCATAACTTCTCAGCCCCAAGAACCCCTAAAAAAATAGGGTTGTGGAAAGGAAGAATAGGACCCAAGAAGACATGGCAAGAACAACGCTCATAGCTAGTGGACTTCCAAGAAACTTCTGGGCTGAAGCCATCAATACAACATGCTAAATTATAAATCGAGTTATGATGAGACCAATCATCAATAAAACTCCTTATGAACTATTTAAGGGCATAAAACATAACATTTCTCACTTCATAGGTTTTGGATGCAAGTGCTTTGTCCATAATAATGGAAAGAGGAACATTGGTAAATTTGATGAAAGAAATGATGAAGCAGTGTTCCTTGGCTATGCATCAAATAGCAAGGCTTATAAAATTTACAATAAAATTACTATGTGTGTCGAAGATAACATTCATGTGATATTTGATGAATCTAATATGTTTATGAATGTGCAGGAACAAGACAATAATGATTATGAAATTGGAATGGTTAGAGACAAGGAGGATGATAAAGAAGCATCCAGTCATTCCAGACAAGTGGAACTTGAGAAAGAACATCAAGAAAATGCTGAAGTTCCTCCTCCTGAAATCCAAGTGGATAAAGGTCATGAAGAAGCAGGCAACGAAGAGGAAATAGAAGGAACACAAGAAGAAGCGCCTCAAATAGGATTTCCAGCTAGAGAATTTCAACCAAAGTCATTCAAATATCAAGGCTCTCATCCTACTAACCTCATAATAAGTGATATCGATAGAGGAACTAAGACCAGATCACATATGAGGAACTTATGTGTCTTCCAAGCCTTTCTATCCATAATTGAGCCAAGAAATCAAGAAGAAGATCTTAAAAATGTTGGCTGGATAATTGCCATGCAAGATGAACTTAATGAGTTTGAAAGGAAAATGGTCAAGCATCTTGAAAAGAAACCTAAGAACAAAAAAGTAATAGGGCTCAAGCAGGTTTTTAGAAACAAGCTGGATGAGTATGGAACAATTGTAAAGAACAAGTCCAGACTTTTTGTGAAAGGCTACAATCAGCGAGAAGGTATTGACTTTGGAGAAACTTTTGCTCCTGTTGCTAGATTAGAAGCTATTAGAATACTAATTGCTTTTGCTTCATTTATGGGATTTAAGTTATATCAAATGGATGTTAAATGTGCTTTCTTAAAGGGTTTTCTTGAAGAAAATGTATTTGTGGAACAACCACCTTATTTTGAAAACCCCCAATTTCCTAATCATGTCCTCAAGCTTGATAAAGCTCTTTATCGGCAAAAGCAGTCACCAAGAACCTGGTATTAAAGGTTCTCCAAGTTCCTGCTACAAAACGATTTTAAAAGAGGAAAAATTGATAAAACCTTGTTTTTGAAATATGAAGGAACTCACTTATTAGTTGTTCAAATATATGTTGATGATATTATTTTTGGAGAAACTAACGAAATCCTGTGCAAGTATTTTGCTGATTTAATGAGTGGTGAATTTGAGATGAGTATGATGGGAGAACACAACTTCTTCCTTGGACTTCAAATTAAACAAATTAACGAAAAAAGAAATTTCAATTTACCAACAAAAAATTGTCAAGGAACTGCTGAAAAAATATAACCTTGATCAAGCAAAAACCAACCATACACCAATGAGAACTGGCACAAGATTGGATGAAGATCTACAAGGAACTAGTGTAGATCATGAAGGAGTTTTGTCTTCGATAAGTGCAATTACTAGATATATCAAGGATCACCATTATGGAGATAATAAGTTCGTTCTCTTGGGGCGTCATCATCTGTTGCTAGACTATGAGAGATGATCTTTGGGCTAGTCAAATGGTCCAAAGCCCGCTAGAATGGATCCTATGAGGTCACATACAAGGGTATTGGGTTAAGCAAGTTAGAGGCCCATTAATGGGCCTCATGAGAAATTAACTAATCATGAAATGGATTGGGCTAGCATAGTTAGATTGGAAATAAGTTTTAGGCTTTTGACATGGGCTCTTATTTAGAGATGAGATCTATAAATAAGATCCATTCCTAGGGTTGCAACCAAGCAGTCATAATTCACACACAGTGAATTTTGACATCAAGGCAACCAATCCCAAAGACCCTAATTCCTTTCTCTATTTCACGGCTATCTCTCTCCTCCCCTCGTTCGTACGGCCGGCCACCTTGGTGGCGCGTGTGGTGGTTCGTGGTGGTTATGGTGGTTCGTTGCTCGCACTTCTCCATAGAAGGTCAATTGAAGGGTTCAATTGCAACTAACTAGCATTAGTGGAGGTCTTAATCTGTGCCCGTGGACCAAGTAGAGGAATCACGCTTGAGGTTCTTTATCTCCCATTGTTCTTGCTCGATCGCACGTGGAATCACGCTTTAAAGGTACGATTATATGTTCTTTATGTGTTATGCATTAGATCTTGGGATTAGGTACTGTATGAATATGATTCATGTTTATTTCCGCTGCGTAGTACCTATAATTCCCTACAGTGGTATCAGTTAGCCTATTGCATTTACGCATATTGACTATAATTCTTTGATAGTCCACAATTTTAATTCAATTAAGAGGGAGATTAATTTAATTATGGTTCAATTATTATATTTAACGTGATTAAACTTTTAGAATCGATTAAATGTGATTTAATTATGCTCAAAATAGCCATGAAGAGACCGAATTTTAGCCCTAGTATGTTCGAAATTTTCGAACACCCTAACCCTAAATTTTCGAATTTTTCGAAATTCCTAGCCCTAAAATATGATTTTTGTGCTTGATTTTGATTTAATTCGATTTATTTTATGATTCATAATTTTAATCGGATTGATTTATGCATAAAAGTGTTTTATGTATGATGATAAATTTAATTTTAAAAGTTAGAATTAAATTGGGATTAATTTTATGATGAACCCTAATTTTAAAGTTGAATGTGATTTAATTTTAATCTTATGGACTGATTTAATTTAATTTTAATAAATGTTATTTTAATTAAATTAAAAACCAAAAAAAAAATATTATTTTGGTCGGCAAGCGCGGCTGGGTGGCGCAGCCACGGCGGCTGCCGACCAGGTGGTGGTCCAAGAGGGAGGGAAGGGGAGGGCGGAGGTCGGGGTGGCTGTGGGCAGCAATGTGCAAGTGTTGCACGGCTGCCAGAGCAGCTGCCCGCTGCTGCCTTGCGGCAGGGGCTGCTTTTATGGCAGCCAGCCACCGTGGCTAGCTTCGGCTAGCAAACCACGGTGGCCGGCGGTGGTGGCTTGCAGTTTTTTTTAAAAAAAAAAACTGTTTTGAAAAATTATTTCAAGATAATTATGAATTATTTTGGGATAAAATCAGTTTTATTTTGGATGAGATAAAATATTTTGAAAATATGATCTTTTTTTTTAAAAGATAAAATTGGTTTTATTTGGATAAAATATTTTATTTTAGGATAAAGTCAAATGTTTCAAAAGTTGTTATATTTGATATTATCCATATTTAAAGTTGTTAAATTGGTAATTATCCATAATTAAAGTGGTTAATTTTGGATAAGATTTGTTAGGATATTCTGAGCATATTCCAAAAGGATAATAATTGATTTAAATAATGTGATTATCCCATAATTATTTTTGGATTATAGTTGATTTAAAATTTTGTGATTGGCGATAGAATTTCCTAACTTTGTTAGGATAAACTTTGAGGATAAATATGATTTATCTTTTAAGATTAAAATAAGATTTGATTCTATATCATGACTAATTTAGAATATATGATATTTTAGTGATGGTCATGAATAATATATGATATTATCTAATTACATTAATTAAAATATAAGATATTTTGGTGCCATGTTTCCTTAATTGTGAACATTCGATGTTGTAGTTTAGGAAAGCATGATGAGTGATTTATTATGTGGCAATTTTATAATATATGATGTCATTTATTGCTATATAATGACTAGTATGGCCCAGTAGATTACTAAATACGATCTGCGCATCGTGATGTATTTTTGTAATCTTAATACGGTCTATGTACCGATAAAGTATTTTTGGTAATTTTATTTCATTTTATTTAAGTTGTAGATAGAATAGAGTAAAATTACAGGTTGCAGTTAATCCAAGAAGCCCATGAAGTGAAGGCCCAAAGGAGCAAGGTGGATGAGATCCATGAAGGTTCAAGTGGGAGCTTTTTGCTTTATTAGTTTCTTAGGATTAGGGGCCATGCTATGTCTTGTTTATGCATTCAGTTTATTATGCATGTTAGATTTTATTGATGTTATGTGATGATGCGCTAGAGTTCACTATTTAATCACAACATAATAAATCTAGGCCCCAGTAATATTGAGGTTGCTTTTCCAATTGAAAACCCGATGAAACCTTCGATATTTATGACAGGTCATGCCTCAGCTGGGTGTCATACTATATCTTAGGGGAGTGGGGGTAAATCACGTTTTACACTTTTAATTGGTTATACTCAACAAGGTTACCTAAAGAGTTTAGAACCTTGAAGCTAAGGGTAATAATTAAACATGTGATGGGTAATTATTCAACCAAGAATTACAAAGAGTTGTAATCAGTAAAGAGTTTACTCACCTTGAAAATGCAATACTTGATGGTAGTGCCTCAGTCCGGTCAATTATTGCACAAATAAAGGATCTTGGAATCATTTTATTCAATAGGGATCAATTAAAATTGAATAAATGCTTTAAAGTTGGCAATTTAATTCGCTTATGGCACTTTAAATTTTTATTAAACATAATTTAATTTTGCGTTTACTTACAAGTAACATGTCGTTCTAATTTTATTATTATATATAATATCTCGATTGAAAATAAAGTTGAGAAACGTTCTCAAAAGGTTAAAAGATAATCCATGAACCTATATTCCAATTTTGCTAAGATGGTTCTAAAAGGCAAGTTTTAGAAATCCATGTCACATGTCTAGAGTTGGTTTTATTCAAAATGTTTGAGTAAAATGCCAACACATCTTCATTTTGAAAAGAGTTTCAAGGATATAATGAGATGGGAGGTACAAACCCTCTAAAAGCCAAGTATAAAAGTCCAATAAAATCTCTTATCTTCAATATAATTGAATATAAGAAAGTGATTGGAAATCTCTATGATCAAAAGTTGATCAAATGACGCTATTCTTCATCCACTTTATATAAGAGTTAAATAGTTGATTAAACTCTAATATGAATGATGATTGAATAGACTTAGCAAAATCATGAAATGTGCTTAAAGTAGTTAAGCAAAGCATCATTTTGAACCTAAGAGAAGTGTTCTAAGTGGCTCAAATGGGAAAGGTTTAGGAATATATGAGGATTGCATTAAGAAGTTATAGGCCAAGAAATGCAAACAAGTTGCTACTTCTCAAACCTAGAACTACTTACATGCTAAAAGTTGTTATGAACAACAAATGTTTCAAATTAAATGGACCAATTCCAATTGATTAGAAACTACCTCATATAGTTGGAAGGTAAAAGAATGGAAATGTTCCAATTTAAGAAGTATATTATAGAAATTGATTTAGCACATTGCTACTACTTCTTGGATATATGATGTCTTGTTTAGTTCTCTCTCATTGAGAATGAGGTTGAACTAAATGAAGAAGTATGGCTAAGGGAGAAATAAATCTACAAGTTTAGAAGCAAATGTTGCTACTTCACAAGTAGAGTCTACGAGTCTGGAAGCAAAAGTTGCAACTTTACAAGTAGAGCCTATATTTCACCTTACCTTGTTATTGGCTAGAATTAAATAAATGTTATTGAATTTTGCCATTATCAAAACACCATTCAATGTTAGTAATTACTAAGCATCGAAGATTCAAACGTGGAATAAATATTATTCTATGCTTCATTGAGTCCTAATGTGTTTAGAGATGGCTAAATAGGTTCAAAGTTCTATATGATAGAAATTATTAAACCATTTCTATATATATTAATTGTCTCTAAAATGTCAATTAATTCGAATGAAAAATGAACATTACATGCGAAAGATCCAAAGGGATGGACTTTCAATATCATTGGATTATGAATCCATTGATATATGTAAATATCATTCTAATTTGAAAGTATTGACAAAGTCACCATTTAGAGAAATTATGATGGGAACTCAAGGTCGAATACATATCGATGTAAGAAAACCAAAGGTTCAAAGGCTAGAGACGGACATTGAAACTTCATTTGTGATATGATCACATGTGCTTAGTTGAAGCATAAGAGTGAAAATTTTGAAAAGTTCAAAATGTTCAGTATGAAGTTCAGTATAAACTTGACAAGATAATAATTGCATTACAATATGATTGTAATTGTGAAAATTTGAGTCAAGACATTTACTTGGCAACACATTCAAAATATTACGATATGATCGTAATAATGAAAATTTAAGCCAAGACCTTGATGAACATCCAAGAGTTGTGAAATCGTTTTACGACAAACTCCGAAAGGAAACCTTGTGAAGTGTTTATGAAGGGAGCTATCAATCTATATGAGATATATTTTGATAATGGATGAAAATTACCTATCTTCTAACCATTGTTCAAGGGATATACTTTTAAGATAAGCTACAAAACTAAACAAACTACATAGGTCAAATCAAATTGTAGGAAAGACTTCATATGTGATATGGATAAGAAAAGTTCTTATTAAGTCTTTCTACAAAGCAAGGAATAAATATTGTATTAAATCGTTTAATGCACGATCAATTCCTATACATAGCACAGGGTACTACTACACAAATCATACTTAGCACAAAATGTTTGTTGCTCAAGTAGGTGCCCTTATGAAAATTGTTCCAAAAGGTCAAGTGGGAGTAGTATAAATCTCAAAATAGTTTGAGAAAAGCAACAAACAAACATGGTTCAAACCATGATTGGTTACCCTATGCTAAAAGTGCCTCCTCAAAAGGCAAGTGGGAGTATAAGAATCTCGAAAAGTTCAAGAAAAGTGATTTCGAAAATCTTGAAGAAATTTGAGAAGTAATCGAATCAAAGCAACAATATGAGCAAGATTCACCTCATGTTATAAGTGAAAACGCATGGTCTCATTAAGTGTAATGGGAATAATAACCATGTGTCGAAGGTAGTACATTCCAAGTGCACATCCTCAATTGTCGTTTCTCATTGAAACTAAACAAAGTTGTTGTATAAGTTTCAATTGTTGCATCAAAACCCACAATGATGACTAGCATATGTAAAACTTAGTCAAAGAAATATGATTTCATATTGATTAAGAGTTCTAAAATATTCATTTTGGAACATGATGATTATGCAAGTAACAAAGATGATTTGACAAGTAATGACTCCAAGTGGTTTAAAAACCAGGAAATCTGAAATAGATTCTAAATCTGTAAGCAAGTGTATGACACTTGAATAATTTGCCTAATTGGGTGAGACCCATTATAAGCAAAGCAGACAAGAAACAAAAATGTTTTCTAACTGAAGCAAAGACTTATTAAAGGATTCAACTAATTCATAGTATGACTATGACTACGATGAAAACTTTACATTAGTCACGTTGCAAAGATCTATTAAAGATATTTTAGTGATTTCTACCTTATAAGATTTGGTAGATGGATTTCAAAACACTTTCTTGAAATTTTTCATGAAAGAATATTTGTATATGATACAATCAAAAGTTTGAAGATCCAATAATCCTAAGGATGCATAGCATCATGGTGTTAATGTTCTTAATTTTGTGAGTAAATCAAATCGTTTGATGTTCTCGTAAAATGAAGAAAAGGTCTTGTGTGTACAAGATGTTTAGTGGGAGCTATGAAGTCTTATTGGTCTAGTACAAAGAGCAATTATTCATTTCTTGAAGGGTTAAGTGATGGCTAATTCATTTTGTATGGAAATCTTGAAGAAGAAGATGAGTGCATTTGGGATTCAAAATCTATAAAGATAGGTTTTGATGGATGTTTTAGCTTGGTTAAGAAACTTATATTGATAAGATTCTTACAAAGTTCAACGTTATATTGAAAGGAGTTTCAATCCCATGTAACATGACACATTGCTTAATGATTCAATACTTTGAGAAAGTTTGATGAAATTAAGGTCTTGAGTGATGATCCTTATGCAGTTTGCAAAGGATGCATCATGCATGTCATGGACTATACTCGTCTATTTGATTCACATGTTTTAAGAACAAGTGATGATAGATTTCAGTCGAAATCCAATGTAATGTTGGAATACAAATTAGAAATTTCTAAGTTCCTTGTGAAAGGACGAAGGAAAATTCTTAGTGTATGGAGATGAAAATGATTATAAAATTTAGAAATTGCAAAATTCATGTTTATGAGAATGTCTCTTGAACTCTACTTACTAAACCCCTTCCATTTCCAAAGCATGAGAAACATGCTAATGAAATTGGATTGAGGCAAATGATGTAATTAGAAGTTGTATTTGTTTTTGGAGAAAAACAAGTTACATATGAAATACATTCATTTGCAGAATTATGTTTATCAATTGAAACAAAGTTTCAATCTTATTTAATCGTGGTTTCAAGATTAAATAAAATGTCCAAAATAATTATGAATTGATGGGCATATCAGGTTGATGACCTGGTGAATGAAACCCCACAGGTGAACTAAATTCATATATTAATTAAGTTCCTAGTTCGGAATCATTAAACTGGACATAAATGATTTCAATTCATGGACTAGCATGTAAGATTGATTGGATAGCGCAGTTTCATGGGCTATAGGAGCATAGTGAGGCTTGGTCAATCACATGGATATGCATGAATGATGCATGATCGAACTATAGACCTACTTTGAAGTTCAAGTATAGAGCTTCCGGATATATTAGTGGATTCCTTTGACATGAGTGGAACATTGATTTCATTCAATGGATGTTATGGCTGTGGTACACTCAAACGTATGCCCGTAACTGGAGATTATAAAGGGTGTTTCCCAATTATTTCAGAAGTTGAGTGGGAGCTTTGGTTGCCACAAGATTGAATTAAGTCTACCTATTTAATTAGGAATGTGTCTTGGCCTCTTGGAGAGGGAGAATTCAGAAAATGCATGGTCGTGCTCAAATGGATTACATAGTAACCATTTGTTTTGTAATTCTCACTCAGTTTTCAAGAAAAGATTAGTAGACTAATATGATCGCGACATGAGATGCAATCATATTATCAAATCGACACACATTGACTTAAGGAATTTGAATATTGCGCACTTGTCTCAGACAAGTGGGAGATTGAAGGAGTTGTGTCTTCGATAAGTGCAATTACTAGATATATCAAGGATCACTATTATGGAGATAATAAGTTCGTTCTATTGGGGCGTCATCATCTGTTGCTAGACTATGAGAGATGATCTTTGGGCTAGTCAAATGGTCCAAAGCCCGCTAGAATGGATCCTATGAGGTCACACACAAGGGTATTGGGTTAAGCAAGTTAGAGGCCCATTAATGGGCCTCATGAGCAATTACTAATCATGAAATGGAATGGGCTAGCATAGTTAGATTGGAAATAAGTTTTAGGCTTTTGACATGGGCTCTTATTTAGAGATGAGATATATAAATAAGATCCATGCCTAGGGTTGCAACCAAGCAGTCATAATTCACACACAGTGAATTTTGACATCAAGGCAACCAATCCCAAAGACCCTATCTCCTCTCTCTATCTCACGGCTATCTCTCTCCTCCCCTCGTTCGTACGGCCGGCCACCTTGGTGGCCCGTGTGGTGGTTCGTGGTGGTTCATGGTGGTTCGTTGCTCGCACTTCTCCATAGAAGTTCAATTGAAGGGTTCAATTGCAACAAACTAGAATTAGTGGAGGTCTTAATCTGTGCCCGTGGACCAAGTAGAGGAATCACGCTTGAGGTTCTTTATCTCCCATTGTTCTTGCTCGATCGCACGTGGAATCACTCTTCAAAGGTACGATTATATGTTCTTTATGTGTTATGCATTAGATCTTGGGATTAGGTACTGTATGAATATGATTTATGTTTATTTCCGCTGCGTAGTACCTTTAATTCCCTACAGATCAAACAGAGTATAGAGGTATGATCGGATCCCTTCTATATTTAACTACTAGTAGACTTGATATTGCTTTTAGTGTTTTCTTGTGTGCTAGGTTTCAATCAAATCCTAGATAGTCACACCTTACATCAGTTAAGAGGATTCTAAGATACCTCAAAGGAGCTGACAATATCTGTCTCTTTTATCCTAGAAGTGATACTTTTGAGTTAAAAGGTTTTGCAGATGCTGACTATGCAGAAGATTTGGTTAACAGAAAAAGCACTTCAAGAATGATCCAGTTCCTTGGGCCATGCCTAGTTTTTTAGGGCTCTAATAAACAGAATACAGTGGCCTTATCAACTGCTGAAGCTGAGTACGTGGCTGATGTAGCTTGTTGTTCTCAAGTTCGTTTGATAAAGAAACAATTAAGAGACTATGGTATGAAATATAATTGCATTCCCATTTATTCTGATAATACTAGTGCGATATGCATTTCAAAAGATCCAGTTCATCAGTCTCGAGTGAAACATATTCACATAAGGCATCATTTTCTTAAGGATATTGTGGAAAAAGGATTAATTAAGTTAGATTTTCGTGACATTCACTAGTAGAAAAATGTACATTTGCGTCGCCATATTTACGTCACTCATTCTAAGGAGCGAAGCAAATGTATTATTTTACCTTCCTTTTAAATTATTTGCGTCGCATATTATTTAAGAAGCGACGCAAAACTCAAGTGCATTTCAGCTTTCTATCATTTGCGTCGCTCCTATTTATTAAAGCGACGCTATTAATAAACTTATTTGCGTCACTCATTAGTTAGCAAGCGACGCAAATAAGTGATTAAGTAAATTGCGTCACTCTTTTACTAATGAGCGACGCATATGTACATTATTATAAACAAGGTTATTTGCGTCGCTTTTTTATAATAAAGTGACGCAAATAACTCTTTTGGCTTTAGGTTTTTCTGTGTTTTTTACCTTAGTTTTTCATCAGGTACCTACATTCACTATACAAAAAGAAAAAAAAAAACAAGAGTTCTTAAATTCCAGCGAATTTCTACAGCAAAACACCCACAAATTTGTCTCTGAAATCCAACAAATTCGGCCAAAAACTTGCGTTTCCCCAGCAAATTTAACATCTGAAATCGCAGTGAAGTCGAAGACCCATAATCGGCTGCAAATTCAAGCAATTTCGAGCAAAAATTTAGACCAAAAACCCTAAGAAATTCGAAGCCTTAAACCCAGAAAAATTGATTGTTTCCAACCAAAAATCCCCCATTTCGAGCAAAAAATCAACTCAAAAGCATACAAATTCGAACCCTAAAAGCCCCAAAAAATTCAATTTCGGTCTTCAAGTTCGATTGGGGGATTTCGTGGGGGGATTTCTAGGGTTTTTGGCAGCGACGCAATATACCCTAAGAAATTCGTCCCATTTCAGTCATAAATAATTTTTGTTCGAATTTCAGTCAAAAATTTAGATCCGAATTTTTGTTGTATGAATTTTTGATTTTTGAATTTTCAAAATCAGGTATTAGAAAATATTTGAAAATTAATTGCGTTGAATTTTTTTTTGGTTGTAGAAATATGTTAGGGATTGCGCGGCGAAAAGCTGTTCGTGGTGGTGTTTCGGTAAAATTTTAGAACAATTTCTTGAATTGATTGTAATTTTTTAAAATGTTTGTGTGATTTTTGAATTGATGGAAATTGATGTTGTTGTGATGTTATTCAGGTGCTAGGGCGTCAAATTCACAGGAATTCTGGACCATCTGCTCCAGCTTTCGGATCTCACAGCTATGCTACTGCCGCGAAAGAGGTAGTTGTTAGATAAAGCTCAATTAGATAAAAATTTGTGTTTTTATTGGTTAAGTTGATGATTTCAGCTGGAATTTGTGTTTTCTTTGCTGAGTTGAGGATTTTAGCTGGAATTTGTGTTGTTTGAGTGTGTTTTTCCCTAGACTGATCACCTTATGGGGGCGGTTTAGGTTGCGAATGTGAATGTTTTCATGTAGTTGTCATACTGTTATTGTTTGTGCCAATCTTTTTTGCTATGTAGAATGTAGATTGTGAAAGTATGAAAGCAGCTTGTCTTCGTAGTCGATACAATACCTCTTGTTGTGCGACCTTGTGTATGTCATGTTGTATGGACGAGGTTGAGGGTTTTGTTTTTGTTTTGTGTTTGGAGTAGGGAGTGCTTTTTATGTAATTATTATAGTTCTCCTCCTGATTTTGTAATTCCGGAACTTAATCTATAAATGTCATTGTTTTGGATGGAAAAAAGATTTTTGATGTTTTTTCTGCATGCTACAATTTAGGATTGGGATTATGTATCAGTACAAGAAATGATGAATTTGATTAAGTTAGTTGTTATGCATGATTTTTCTTTCAAAATTCATGCATAATACCTTTTCTTTTTATCCTTATACCGAAACAAGTACTTTGCATTATACAAGAACCGTCTATGTAGTACACACACCTTACATTCTAGGGAAGCATGATGCTTTTATTTGATGGCCAATAGTTTGTGCGAATATTGGCCAGTAAAATTTCAATTTTGCTAAGATTTTCCTCTGCATTAGGTTTTGGTCTAGTTGACAACCATCAAATAGAATTGTGTATAGGTTAATTTTTATCAGCTTCAAACCTATCCTTGCTCTAAACATGAGTTTCATAGCCCAAATATCATTCATGACCATTGTTTATAATATCATTCATGATTTTGATCTTGTGAAGCATTGCTAGAGTAACTATTTTTCATTCTTTCTTTTAGCTCAACAACTATCTTTCCCCACAGAGAGAGAGAGAGCAACCTCACATACTCATTTCCAAGTCCGATTTGCATGACTGTTAGGGTTGTAATCACCCTGGCTTAAATATGAACCCTCTTTCACAGGTCAGTCTATAATCAAGAGGTGCTTTGGTTGTATTAGAAGGGTTAGATCGAAGTGGAAAGAGCTCTCAGTGTATTCAGCTTCTCTCTCACTTGCAAAGTATTGGGTGTTCTGCTGAGTTATGGCGGTTTTCGGATCGAAATACTGCTGTTGGGCAGATGATCTCTGCTTATCTTTCCAATCAATCTAATTTGGATGATCATACTATTCATCTTTTGTTCAGTGCTAATCGTTGGGAGAAAAGGTTGTTTCTTTTTTCTTTTTATGATTGTTTTTTTATACATAATTTGTGAGTTGCATACCATGTGTTTGATGTTATGTTTAGCTGAATCTAATTCCTTTCTATGTTGTTATTTATTGGTTAATTTGGGTAATTCGTTCTCGTTTATATTACATTCTGGAGATTGTAGTTGGAATTATGATAGATTACTTTTAAAAAACTGTCTTTATTCCCCTGAGATTTTGAAATATATACAAGTATATTGGGACAGGAGTTCAGAATGTGATTTAAAGTTGTAAACTTTACTTCTTCATGAATCTGTTTTTTTGGTGATATGTTTGTTTAGTTGTTGACTTTGTCATCTACAATTACAGATCCATGATGGAAGAAAAGTTGAAATCTGGGACTACCCTCATTATAGATCGTTATTCATACTCCGGTGTGGCTTTCTCTTCTGCCAAATGTCTTGATTTTGATTGGTGTAAGGTAAAATGTTATCACCACAATCTCTGTTTAAGTGACTGTTGAATGTTCTATAAAATTGGTTACTGACTTTTCATAATCCCATGACTTGTGAAAGTGTAAGGATTAAAAGTATTGTTTAACTCTTTTGGTTTGGTAACAATGGCATTCTATGAAGCATTATGTAAAGAGAGAATGGCTGATATAAGGAAATAATATATAGTAATTACAGTTGTTGAAAACCCATCTTCGAGTGAGTGTGATGTATGTTGACAACTTGCTTTGAAGATTCCAACTCTTAGTAATCAACCAGTTCACTCAGGCATATCTCTATTTAGTCGCAATATGATCACAATTCTCTTTGTGCAGGCACCAGAGATAGGATTGCTGGCTCCAGACATGGTCTTATACCTTGATATATCACCAGAGGTATACTTTCATTCAAATAGGCATGATAGGAATTTTGCCTTTAGTTTCACTGATAAGAATTTATGGGGCGTACCATTTATTTGGTAAGATCTGAGACATGGCTGTTAAACCAAATCTTAATTTTTTCATAGCTTGCATCATACAATTTTGGTAAGGCTGTAAGGTTAATAGGTTTGACAGTGGTGACTTTATCTTGCATAGTGTCATTATAGTGATGCCTGCAATATTATGTTGTGCAGGTTATACTAATTTTCTTTTACTTAAACATGTTCCAGTTTCTTGCAATGTTCTTTTTATTTTTGTAAATTATGTTTTTTAACTAGATTATGTGAGATAGTTGTTGTTTCATCAAATTCCGTAATAATGCCATCTAGATTTTCATACGATGCTGAATGATAACAGATGGTTGATGCCTGCTTGCCAATGGAAGAAGTCCAGAAGAAGCTCAGAGAATATGTGTTTGAGTGTGTTGCGGCCTGCAAAAATGGAAGGGCTCTGTCTCACTTCTGGTCACAATAGGCAAGCTGCCATATGCCTCTTGCTCGCTTGGGCGAAATTGTATACTATAGTCAGTAATCAGTAGTTACCACGTTTTGAACTCTAGGTTGAGCTGTTGAGGTACTTCTACCTTTAAGTTTAAGTCTAGAAGTTGGAGTTGTATTATACGTTGATTTGGTTAAGAAACATGGTTTGGAAATTTTATGGGTAGGCCAAATTACAAAGGAGACTCTGCCGAAATTTACATTTGCATTATTCAATAATATTGCATTTTAATTTCAATTATATTAGCGTTAGCATATTACTTTATACCTAGGAAAACAGGTACTACAAACATATACAAGGCAATTATTATATTATAATTAAAAAAAAAAAAAATTCACCTCATTTGCGTCACTCATTAAACAAACAAGTGACGCAAATACAGCAGTTTTGTATTGTCTACTCAGTCATTTGCGTCACTCCTATATAAACAAGTGACGCAAATAACAAAAAATAAGTTTATTGGAAGAGTCATTTGCGTCGCTTGTTTATAAAGGAGCGACGCAAATAACAAAAAAAGTTTATCTGAAGAGTCATTTGCGTCGCTTGTTTATAAAGGGGCGACGCAAATGACTAAAAATAAGTTTATCAGAAAAGTCATTTGCGTCGCTCTTTTATAAAGGAGTGACGCAAATAACCAAAAATAAGTTTATCTGAAGAGTTATTTGCGTCGCTCCTTTATAAAAGAGTGACGCAAATAACAAAAAATAAGTTTGTCAGAAGAGTCATTTGCGTCGCTTATTTATAAAGGAGCGACGCAAATGACAAAAAATAAGTTTATCAAAAAATTCATTTGCGTCGCTCGTTTATAAAGGAGCGACGCAAATGACTCTTATTTGCGTCGCGCCTAGGAGCGACGCAAATGACTTAAAAGTCATTTGCGTCGCGAGCAGTTGCGTCGCTCATAGAAGTGACGCAAATACACTATAAATGAGCGACGCAAATGAGCCTTTTTCTACTAGTGATTGAAAATCAAATTGTTGACATTCTCACTAATCCTTTGAGTAGGGATAAATTTGAAAAGATGCGTATTGAACTTGGCATGATACAATTGAGTTAAGAAGAGCTCAAGTTCCCCCTCAAAAGGTATAAGTAAATCTTGTATGCGTCATATGTGTCTCACACAATTTGAAAATATGAAAACATAGTCATAAGCATTAGAATGTATGGCATTGCATATGGGATTGTGGTTGTATGTGATGAAATTAAATTGCATCAAGCTTGTCCATGTTACTAATGAACTATGTTTATTTGTTCCAAGTTCCTCCGAAAATTTATATCTCAATAAGATTGATTTTACCCTTCGAATTAATTGACTAGTCAGTTAATTAATTTTATCTTTTGCAAATCTTATCCTTGTAGTTTGAACAATAATTTTTTTTTTTAATCTGAATCTATCAAGGTTTTTTTTTCAAAATACCTTAGACTCTAGAAATTCAAATTTAAAACTCTGATCAAATTTCATCTCTATTTAATCTAGACCCTTCTATGTCAAATCATATTAAATGAAGTTTTGATATGACCAAGTGAAAAGTATTTTTTATCCTTCTTCAATCGGAATCTACTCCATTCAATTAACCTTCTTCACACTTCCACCGACTCTTTTACCCCTTGAATTTTCACCCCACTATAAAATGAAGCCAAAACCTAAACACTGTTCCTCACCTCCTCATTCCAAAAACTATATTCTCCATTTTTTCGATTCTGCTTGTTCTTCCATGGATATTTAACAAAAAACCCAAATCAGACCTCAAAAAGACTCTCCCATGGACATTAAGCAAGAAACACTAACCAAAGCTGTTGTTGAAAAACCAAAGAACATGCCAATACATCGCAGCGAATTGAAGAAACGAAAGCTGGAGGAAGAGGAACTTGAGCATTAAGACTGGGAGGAAATGAGTGAAAATATTATACAAGAGAAACCTTTAGCTGTCAAGAAAAACAAAGCAAGCTCTGATCGTTTCACCCATGGTTTTTGCATCAATTTGACTTGGTGTGAAGTAAGTAAGTACTCCGAATTACTTGAAACATTAGAGGCTCAAAATTGGGTGCAAATGTTTAGTAAAAGTTATAATAATGTGCTTGCTCATGCTCCTTTAAAAGAATTTTGTGAGAATTTCAAAAATGAAAATGGTGTGTGCTACTTTAAAGTGAAAAATCGTAAAACTATTTTTTATGCTGATTATCTAAGTGCTATGGAGCTCCGAATAAGGGGTTTGATGTATACTTTAAAGGTGCTACTGATTTAAGTGTTAGTGATGTGTCTATAAAATAAATTATGGAAGCAATTTGTGGAAAGATGTTTAAGGTACAAACCAATCATTACCTGTTTTCACCCATTCAGACATTGTTGTTTATTTTTGTTCACTTAGCTATTGTTCGAAGAACCCAGCACAGGCACGAGGCCAATCTCCTTGATGTTATGCTCATGTACTGCCTTGAAAACAAGATACAAATTAATATTCCTTCCATCATGATAAAACACCTCACCCACTGCCTTGAAAATTATTTGAAAGTTGGATATGCTAATCTGTTAATCACTCTCATAGAGTGTTTTGGTATTTCAGTTGAAATTTGTGAGCATCTCAACACTAGTAGAAAAAGGCTTATTTGCGTCGCTCATTTATAGTGTATTTGCGTCGCTTCTATGAGCGACGCAACTGCTCGCGACGCAAATGACTTTTAAGTCATTTGCGTCGCTCCTAGGGGCGACGCAAATAAGAGTCATTTGCGTCGCTCCTTTATAAACAAGCGACGCAAATGACTTTTTTTATAAACTTATTTTTTGTCATTTGCGTCGCTCCTTTATAAACAAGCGACGCAAATGACTTTTTATATAAACTTATTTTTTGTCATTTGCGTCGCTTGTTTATAAAGGGGCGACGCAAATGACTTTTCTGACAAACATATTTTTAGTTATTTGCGTCACTCTTTTCTAAAGAAGCGACGCAAATAACTCTTTAGATAAACTTATTTTTTGTTATTTGCGTCACTCCTTTATAAAAGAGCGACGCAAATGACTTTTCTGATAAACTTATTTTTAGTCATTTGCGTCGCCCCTTTATAAACAAGCGACGCAAATGACTCTTTTGATAAACTTTTTTTGTTATTTGCGTCGCTCCTTAATAAACAAGCGACGCAAATGACTCTTCCAATAAATGGATTTTTTTGTTATTTGCGTCACTTGTTTATATAGGAGTGACGCAAATGAGGTGAATTTTTTTTTTTTTAATTATAATATAATAATTGCCTTGTATATGTTTGTAGTACCTGTTTTCCTAGGTATAAAGTAATATGCTAACGCTAATATAATTGAAATTAAAATGCAATATTATTGAATAATGCAAATGTAAATTTCGGCAGAGTCTCCTTTGTAATTTGGCCTACCCATAAAATTGGGAATGACGGCATTATATTAACAACCTGTCCAATAATTTACATCTCAATATTATAGACATTATACTCATCATCCCAACACCAATTAACCAAATTACTTCATTTCAAGCCTATAATCCAAAACAAGAGTCAAACATGCGCTAAGTGATAAATCTAAAGTTCAACATTACATATAAAATACTCTGCCCAAATATCTCGGATCTCATTTATCTCCTCCTCGGTGTACGGTGTAGTTCTTGAAAAATCCTATCAACACAACAAATATACAAGAGGAAAGTTTTAATTCAAGATTGTAGCTAACATCAAATTGTATTTATCAAACAAAAATGAAATATTTGACAACTCATACCTGAATAAGATCTTCACTGCTATGGTGATGTTCAAGTATTTCGTACATATAACGCATGACGTAGTAGCCACACTCACGTCCACCCAATTGTTGAGGACACTACATGTAATATATTTGTAAGTTGAATTAAATTGCTATACTTCAATTATTAAGAAACTAAAATTTAGGGTCAGAAATTAAGGTAACCTGTCCCAAATGCCATGTCAATTTACTTCCCCTAGATTGTCCACTTAATGCCTTAAAACTTCGAAAAGCACTACACATTTGAAACAAAAAACATATATATATTACCCTTACACACATAAAATCATGACATTAATAACAAACTAGACTTACTTTGTCATTGCAAACTTAATTGCTAAATTTCGCTTCTGCCTCAAAGAATCAAAGATGATGACTTCACGCTTAGCCATGCATAAGACCAAAAGAACCCAATGATTCCTACATAATAAATTAGACACACATTTGTAAAAGAGTAAAATAATATCAACAATTTGCAAAGTTCAAATAAATACAAGTTCAAAGTTTATACTTTTCATGGTATGGGCATAAGATGAACTGCTTAGATTTTTGTTTTTCCATCACATGTGTCATGTATAGTAGGATACGATCAGCATCACTATGCAAATAGGTTTCTGAAATCATTTCCGGACACATGAATCCAATGGAAGCCACTTCCTCCGTATCGAGTAAGTCACTCAAGGCCCTACATATATATCATGTAATAACATTATAAATGGTAATAAATAAGTATATGGGAAGAGTGAAATTTGAATATCTTACATCATAAAAACTTGCAAAACTGAAATATTCAGCCAAGCTCCTGTGAGAAGTTGATTGACATCTTCACGTTTGATAATGATGTCCTTACTGTCTTCATAACTAAAGGTCCAAGCATCAGCCTTAACCTTAATAGTTTCACCTTCGGGTAATGAAGATAACAAACTATTCAAAGACCCACACTTCTGAGACAAGTTTTCCAAAGCATAATCCATAAGAAAAGCTTTTTTTGGATTGGTGTTGGACTCTTTTGTTTCGCGACCACTTTCAACTACTTTCATTTTGTCTTGCATGTTTTCTTTGGCCGATTTGTTGTTACCATTGTTCTTATTTGATATGAATTCCTAATCAATAGTAAAGCAAATCTATTCAACAATTTGCTATATTTTGTATGGCAAACTATATGTAAATTGTTACAAAAATAATTTACCTTGTCATGCATGAGTGAAACCAAGTATTTCGGCCATTGGGTAAATGTACCATGAGCATGCTTAAGTTTCTTGATGACTGAAGAAGGAACTGGAACCGAGAATTCTTTGAACTCGTCAAAAAAATCATCAACACTCACCCTCACGTGATCCGGAAGGAGGTTACTATGATGATCAAGGATTAACTCCGGATGATATGTACCTTGACCTCCAAGCCTCCCATCGTGTCGAGACTTTGGCAACCCAATTTTCTGTGAACGTGCAAGATATTGAGCAACCCATGCTGCCACTTCCTCAGCAACTGTTCGTTGTACAATACTAGCTTCTGGTTTGGCCGGATTCATGACTTTTCCCTTTAAGTCACCCATTTCTCGTTCAAAAGGATACATGTATCTCATACACACTGGTCCACAAAGTTTAATTTCACGTACAAGATGAATAACCAAATGAGGCATCACGTCAAAAAAAGATGGGGGAAAATACATTTCAAATCGACACATTGTCTCAAGTATATCTGCTTGCAAGTCATCTAAAATACTTGGATTTATGACCTTGCTACAGATAGTGTTAAAAAAGACACATAATCTTGTAATTGTATACCTCACTTGAGGTGGCAAAATTCCTCGAATGGCAACTGGTAATAATTGTTGCATCAAGACATGACAATCATGAGATTTCATGCCACCCAATTTCAAGTCAGACATTGACACAAGTCTACGAAAATTAGAAGAAAATCCAGCCGGGACCTTTAAACCATCCAATGACTCACAGAAGCTAGTTTTTTCCTTTTTAGACAAGGTAAAGCAAGCTGGGGGAAGATACCAGCGTTTTCCTCGAGATTCGGGTGCCAACTCTGAACGACTCATAGCAGCCATGTCTTTTCTTACTTTAACTCCATCCTTTGTCTTTCCTGGCATGTTTAATAAAGTTCCCACAATGGCATCACATATATTTTTCTCAATATGCATTACATCTAGACAATGTCTAACTTCCAAATGTCTCCAATATGGAAGAGACCATAGCTCAGACTTCTTCTTGTAACCCCCAGTTGATTTGCTTTTGTAAGGCTTACCAAACTCATTCTCAATGTCTTTGACCCGCTGATAAACCTCACTTGCACGTAAAGGGCCACGAGCTTCTCTCAACTCCACTTTTCCATTAAAAGACCCCTTATTGAATCGAAAAGGGTGGTCTTCTGGAAGATGTCTTCGATTATCCATGTATACATGCTTGCCACAATTGTCTAGGCGCAATGCCTCCAAATCATCTTCACAAATGGGGCAAGGAGTTCTTCCCTTCACAGTGTACCCCGACAAATTCCCATAAGCTGGGAAGTCATTTATCGTACAAAAAATCATGGCACGTAAAGTGAAATTGGTTTTACTATATGCATCAAACATTTGGACACCTTCATTCCACAACAATTTCAAATCTTCAATGAGAGGCTCTAGATACACATCAATGTCATTTCCAGGTTGTTTAGGCCCAGATATTAGAAGGGACAACATAATGTATCTAGACTTCATGCATAACCAAGGAGGCAAATTGTAAATAGTTAGAAGAACCGGCCAGGTGCTATATTGGGTACTTAGTGTCCCAAATGGGTTCATTCCATCTGTACTAAGACCAAGCCTAAGATTTCGATCTTCTTCACCAAAGTCCTTGAACTTTCGATCAATGTTCCTCCATTGCGGGGAATCAGCAGGATGCCTCATTAACCCATCTTTCTTCCTCCCATCAGCATGCCACCTCAATAATTTTGCAGTTTTTTCATCCGAGAAGAGTCTCCTAAATCTCGGTATAATTGGAAGATACCATAATACCTTAGCCGGAGACCCTTTCTTACACATCTCACCAGTATCATTCATCTTGTAACGAGAAACTCCACACCTTGGACACTCATGCAAATCAGCATACTCATTTCGATACAACACACAGTCATTGGGACAAGCATGTATCTTCTCATACTCCATACCCAAGGGGCACATAAGTTTCTTGGCCTCATAGGTGGAGTTTGGAAGTTCATTCCCGTCGGGAAACATTTCTACTAAGGCTTCTAACAACTGCGTAAAACCCTTGTCAGTCCAACAATTGCTCGCCTTTAAGTTGAATAACTTCATAATAGCACCAAGTTTAGTGAACTTTGTACAACCAGGATATAACGGGGTTTCAGCAGCTCTCAAAATACTATCATATATCTGGGGACACTCTGTGAAATGGTCTTCAACATCTTGCATCATTTCATCTATCCTGTCCTTCTCCACTTCACTCTCACTTTCAACACCAATATCATCAGCTGTATCGATATCCTCACCTTGGGGGTCATTATCATCATCACAATGATTCTCATCTTCCCTTGGACAATAACTAGAACTTGCCTCAATATATATGCTCTCACCATGCCATGTCCACCTCGTGTAGTTTTCTTTAAACCCACGACGAATTAGATGATCTTTAATATCAACTATATCATGATATCCCCTCGAATTATTACAGTCACAACAAGGACAAAGAATATTCTTTGACTTATTCTCTGTTTGGTGTTTTAAGGCAACAGTGCTAAACTCTTCAATTCCTCGTAAAAAACTTGTACAATTTCGTTTACCATACATCCAACTTCGATCCATTTTCAACCACTGAATAACAAAATTAATTTTAAGATAATGTGTATATTTTGTAACATATATAGCTCCTTAACCATAAACAAGAATATAAGGCATCAAACATTTTCATTCAAAGTTTATATCATGTAATTGCAACTCCGGATGATCCAATAAGGTCCTTATCACTCCAACCTAACCCATTCTTGAATGTCCTATCTCACTAATAACTACTTGTAAAGTTTGGTTCTAAAGAAAATCCGGCAGCATTTCCCTATAGTTCTCCAAGCACACAATGTAGATAATCGGCTATCAACATATGTACCCAGAGAACAATCGGGAAATAGTGAGCCATGATCTTCTTAGATCCAAAACAATTCAAGTAGTTATCACCTAAATGAGATAGAACATTCAAGAACAGTCCCAAACCGGGGACTATTCAAGAATTACTCCTAATGAGTAAGCCCTGAACGGGTATCTAAGTCAATGATGCAAGTATTATTGCAATTCCAATCAATTATATCACAATTAAAAATCTCATACAATTCACAATCATTATACCAACCAGAACAAATAAGTTAATATTGCAAAGAATGGTTCAGATATATATACCACAAGTGAAGACAATCTCGTATGCGTACTACCGCCTTAATCGTTTGTCCACAACCAGAACCTCGAGCAACTTGTGGAATTCACTTCCGCATAATTAAGAATCTGCCATAAAAAATTACATATATTAAACCAACATAGTTGATTCAACTTAATCTGCCATGTGACATAAAAGTTGTTATTCGGCATTGATTCTATTCTTTAATCCTCTTTTTGTTTTCTTTTCTGATCAAATTTGACTTTATTACATATCTTTATAAGTAAAGGTGGGGGTGCATAACTGCATATTTAATAGTCAGGTGTGACGGGGTTCAAGCAAAGAGCAGGAATCTTAGTGGATCATAATTTTCACCAAAACCTTACCTAATTAATTAATCATACTAATAATTTTCTTCATAAAATCAGATCAAGCAACCCATTCCTAAGAGGTATTCACAATATTTGACTCACGTGACGCCATATGAGTCCGTAGGAGCAATTTTTTAATTAATGGCAGATCTACTGGTACCGTACTCACCCCCTTTCCTTTATATCTTATTGTTTATAGTGGACAGGAATACATACAACATATACTATATATGATGATCACAGAAAGTGACCAAACCAAAAGGGACAGTCCAAATATTAAGTATCTTTGTCCATGTGATTATGATAATCACTTTGTCTGACCACGTATTTGCGTGTGTGCTCGTGATCCTAAATCTCATAGAACAAGAGCGAGCACGAGAGAAATAGAGTTCAGGACATTACTGAAAGTGCCTAAGTAGAGGTACTTGTTCTCATAAACGCACCCAATTCGTGCTTCCCATCGCCCATTATGATGATGCCTACAAAAAAATTAAATGATAAAAAATAATTTTAATAAGACATTCAAAGAATCATAGATGTCAACCAGTAGTATATTGCAAAACAGCAACTGTAAAAATCTACAGACTAAATGCAAACAAATTTGCAGAACAAATGGAGCACTAACAATTATCCATAGTAAAAGAACACAATCTATTAAATTACTTTAGTTTGAAGTTTGAAACTTCAAAGAAACCATGGTATTTCAAAAAAAAAAAAAAAAGCCCCAAAAACAGTGCAATAGTATTTCACTGGGAGGAAGAACAGATCGCATAAAAGCAGGATTTGCAGGTGAACAACTATGTCAAGTTGACTGCACTCCTACGCCAATAACATGAAGTAATAATAAGCTCCTTACTTAACTAAACTACATAGAGAAAGTAAAAGACTTGGGTATGCTGGTATTAACTAAACTGCGTTATTGACTAAGCTATTTAGGCTTGGGTATGCTGGTATGGTACATATCCGTTTTCAGGGACTATGCAATATGCTCAAATGACTATGCTATTCTACAGACTGTTCAAAGATGCAAACAAGCAACCAGTAAAATATTGCAAAACAGCCATATAAATTCAATGACTATGCAATATGCTCAGATGAAAATTGACTTCAAAAATTCAATGACTGAAATTCACAAGTATGCAATATGCTCAAATGAAAATTCAATGACTGAAAATTATAAAAATTCAATTAAATCTGCCATATAAATTCTAATTAGTGAACTAACACTAAACCTGAAATTAAACTAAGTCATTGTTCAAGTTAAATGCTACATTCTATCTACCATGAAAAGATTGAACATAAATAGAAGCAATCTTACCATAGGTGAAATTGATTTCTAAAATTCAACAATGTCGAGCCGAAATCGATTTTTGGGGGCGAAATTAAGCGATTTTTCCACTCGAAAATTCAAAAATTCAACATTGCTGTAATTTGCTTGAACTTCCTCGCGTTTTTGGGGGCGAAATTAAGCGATTTTTCCACTCGAAAAGCTCAGATATTGCTCGAATTTTTTCAGCAGGATTTTTAATTGAATTTTTTGGGGTTTCTAGGGTTCGAATTCGTATGGAATTGAGTACATTTTTTGCTCGAAATGGGGGATTTTTGGTCGAAAATAATCAATTTTTCTGGGGTTTAAGGGTTCGAATTAATTAGGGTTTTTGGTCTAAATTTTTGCTCGAAATTGCTCGGATTTGCTGCCGATTATGGGTGTTGAACTTGATTGCGATTTTGGATGTTGAATTTGCTGGGGAATTGCAGTTTTTTGGGCGAATTTGTGGGTGTTTTTTGGGCGAATTTGTTGGATTGAAGGGTCGAAATTAAGCAACTCTGTTTAGTGAATTAGTGAAAGTGAAAAGCTAAGGTCAAAAAAGCGCAGAAAACCTAAAGCAGAGTTATTTGCGTCACTTTACAATAAAAATGCGACGCAAATAACAAAATCTGAAATGCTGAAAATTTGTTATTTGCGTCGCTTATTTATTAAAAGAGTGACGCAAATTATTCACTGCCTTATTTGCGTCGCTTGTCAGTAAATGAGTGACGCAAATAATAAACTTATTTGCGTCGCTTTAATAAATAAGAGCGACGCAAATGATAGAAAGCTAACATTCATTTGTTTTTTGCGTCGCTTCTTTAATAACAAGCGACGCAAATAACTTTAAAGTATGGTAAAAACACACATTTGCTTCGTTCTTTAGAATGAGTGACGCAAATATGGCGACGCAAATGAGCCTTTTTCTACTAGTGCAAACTACACACTAACCACTTTTTCCAACCAAAAACCCTTGAAAGCAGAAACTTGCATGTAGTTGATAGTGTTACCTAGTTTCTTCCAAAATCCCTTCCACTGACCAAAGCAAAAGAAGAAGTTAAGATTATGACTAAGGAGAAGTTGGAGAAGTGGATGGAGGAAGACAGTGAGGGAGAGGAAGAAAAGAAAGAGAATATGAAAGGAATGTAAGAGGTATCAGGAAAGAAAGGAAAGAAGGGACGTACTTCTAGCACATGGAAGAGAAAGAGCACAAGATTGGCTCTAAAGCAAAAAACGAAGGTTGAAACCGCTTCTTTTGTTTATCTTAGGGAGGAGAGAACATTTATTCAGGGGGAACAAGGCAAATTTGAGCAAGAGTTTGTGATACATTCTGTTCCAGCAGGTGCAGGTTCACGGTTTGTTGCGTTTAGTTCATTCAGTTCCACATTGGAACTAAAGGCTTTCAAGGACACTATCAATTTTCTCTCTTATGCTCCACCAGCACTACCTTTAAGGATTGGGGCTTTAGAAAAAGTGGTAGGAGACCTGTTACAAGCCTCTAAGGAACTAACACGGCCCTGAAGGAGAGCACCTTAACTCTCTCTCAAGGCTACGCAGATCTGTTGAAGAAGCTGGAGGACTTGGTTGATGAAGAAGTTCCAGTTGAAGATGTCGAAGAATAGCATCAGTCCTCTGTCCCTAAAGCCCAATTTTATTTGTCTCAGCTTTAAAACTTTTGCACTTTCAACTATGTCTGGATTGAACTTGTTTTTTATTTTTCTTCTTTTGGGTCTGTAAACATTAAACATGTTATTTTATTTTGTTTTTAATGTTCTAGAGGAACATCAGTTTGTTTATGTGGATAATGCATGTTTGCTTAATTTATAACTATTTTCATACTATTTCTGCCTATATGTGCTTTGTTCTTTGCTTTGGACACAAACCATTACCATGGTGCTGTGTTTATATATATATATATATATTTGACAATCTCTCAATCTATCTATATTGAGTATATTGAGGTATAAAAATTTTAGTTCCTTATGTTTCTATCTAGTTCAACATTTCTTTTGTTGTTTTCTTTTCTAATTGTTTCTTCTTTATACTAGTGTTTGATTTTGATTTTTCATTCATAAAAAAGGGGAAATATTGTTGACCCTAAGTTTTGATGATGACTCAAGGAACCGAAGCAAACTCATATAAGTTTAACTTTCGTTTTTAGCTATGATTGATACCAGGTTAATGCTACAAAATTCTGGAGTAAGAATGCAGCATGGAACAAGGTTTAGGTCTGCTATTGAAGGACAAAGAAGACAATCAGAAGTCAAGTTCCTTTAGTAAGTATTTAGAGCTCCAAAGTCGAAGCTTCTTAGAGTTTCAAGGAGTCTATTTATTTTGTCTTTAATTTTAGGCTTCTTGTATATATGTGAAGTACATTCATTATGTTAGGATTAAGGTGGATTTTATTTTATATGATTAAGATTTTATTTTTCCATATTTTAGCATGTTTATTTTGAGAATATCTTTTGTTAAAAAGAATTTATGATTTTATTAAAGCTTATTTTTTTTTAGAAAATCAGCTTATGGAAAATAAATCTTTAAACTTGTGTTTACTTTGTCAAATAGGTTGAGAAAAATTAGGAAGCAGTAAAACCACTTCCCATTTAATTGGTTTTCCTTGCTTCCCAAGCTCTAACAAACTACACAACCTAATTCTAAGGGAATTGTGGCTTAGTGGAGATTGAGGCAACGACTGTTTTAACTTCCTCTATTTTTTTATAAATTAAATTGGTTTTCTGTTAAGAAAAACACACTTGAGCATTACAATCTTTATGCTTTCAAAAAGAGCCATAATCCACTGATGTCCTTGATTGTCTTAGCTTAGTACTTAGTATTTAGAGTTTAACCTTGAGTTGTATTAGGATAGAGTTTGGGTAAACTCTAAGAGTGTTTATTGCTTTAAGTTATTCAAGGAAAAAGAGAAAGTTTAGAGGGATCAACTGGTTAAGGGATCAGTTGAAGGGTACTTAACTTCGTTGAGGAACTTGAGTACAAAGTCTTAATATGTAATAGGTTGTTTGTCCTATTATTATTAAGAGTTGAGTTTAAAGCCCCTTGTGGTCGTGGTTTTTCTTCTTAATTAGGGCCAAGAAGTTTTTCACGTAAAATCTCTCTTTGCACTTTTACTTTTTGTTTGATTTTCTTTGTTAATTCCAAAAAAATTAACCTAGTTCCTCAGCAATACGATTCACCCCCCTCTTGTATTGTTTATTCGAGTCAACAGTTGGCATCCCCTTAAGGCCACTCCATAACTACAATCTATCATGACATGTGTCATGATTAGACCCTAATGACTAACAGAGTTAACGACCGTTAGTCATTAATGGCACTCGGTGAATTATTTAAAAACTGTGTGGCATTTGGTGAATTATGAAAAGTCCGATGGCATTTGGTGTATTTTTAAATTTGTCAGTGGCATTTGGTGAAATTTCCGTTTTAAAAATGGTGGTGTACATTAAAAAAGAACTTTAATCTCAATTAGTTCACTATTAGGGCTCTGAACCCAAAAAGAACTAGGCAAGGGTTTAGTAACTCAATTTCAACAAGAAGTCTAGCAAAAGAAACCCTGAGTTTTCTAGATGTACATTTATCAACATAGACTAGAACACCAAGTAAGCTATTAGTTCTACTTAGTGTTTCAGTTTAAAGGTAAATTAGGTAGCTTGATCCATAAGGGAATGATTCTCAAGATTTTAGCGTGAAAATCAAACTTATCAAACTAAGCCTTCATAGTGGACGACTTTTTAAAGAACATGTGAGGACCAGAGCATAAAAATAGCATTCTTATCATCAATAGATTTCATATTAATTAAAAAATATCCCTTATCATGCCAAAATATGTCTAGTTTAGCTATGTTATTCCCGTTATTAGCAATGAACTTATAAACTGCAGAAATAGTAGGAGAATAACCAACAACATAGAAAATAAGATCATTACCCCACTTCTTGTTGCCCTCAAGAATATCAGCAGAGCTAAGTTTAGCAATCGATTTACCATCCCTAATCTCAGGAGCAATGAAAGACAGGGAGGTTCCTTTTGTATTTAGCTTCCCCTTTAATAAATCCTTCCATTATTCGGCAGGAGCTTTAGGAACATGATTCGACCCATCAGGAACCTTAGAAGCTTCGGAATTAGCAATAGGAGGGACTATCGAGCTCTGATTTTGCCCAAAAATCAATGGAACATGAACCGCAAAAAGCCTAGTCATTGTTCCATTAGTTTGAGCTCTCTGTGGACCTGCAGAGCTTTTGTGAAAGATTTCAAGTAATCTTAAATCCCCTCTAGAAATCATTCCGACATCCGGATTCACCTGATGAGGAGGTGGAGTAACCAACTCATCTTCTTCAGCAACCGGGTCAAAGGTTGATGAGAACCAAGATTTCCTCATATTAACCAAGATCTTATCAAATTAAATGGTGCTTGCCTAGAGTTTTGCGGGAGAGGTATTGATTGTTTCTTCTTACGTGGCATGGTGATTATTAGAGCTAAATGAAAACCCAACCTCGCTGCTTTAAATCACCATGAAAATCGCCTTTGAGAGAAAGTCAACAGAAGTCAACGTGGAGCAAAACTCAAAAAAAAGTTGTCAAATTAGTGTGAACTAAACTACCTAATATTTACTAAAATAAAATATAATCTTGAATAAACTGATTATCTAAATATGTACTTAAGAATTAGTCATTGAATCATATTAGTTCGTTTGTTATAGTGTTACCTTTCTTGTTAAATAAATAAAAATTTTAATTAAGTTTCCTTTTTGCACACTTTAAAATTAGTCTATTATTTTATTCAAATGGTCCATACAACATAAAATTTTATTATTTCATATATTCCTAACAAAGTATTATTTTTTATTCAACTATATGAACTGTAATTTAATATCAAAGTAATTTATTTGGTAAAAATAATTAATTAAAATCTTTTTTAATTATTATTATGGATTGTAGTGTAATTTATATGATATTTTTCCAAGTGATGTGATTATTATTTATTCTTTATAAAATTAAAGACTTAGCCGATGACAATTTTATTCTTTATAAAATTTGTTAATTATGTATTTTATCGTGTTCTAGTACTATCGTTGACCTGCACTTGCAATATTACAAGTGACAATTTTTTTTGCAAAAAAAAAAAAATTAGAAAAGAGAATTGTTGTGTGTGAGAATCATTCTCTTTTCGTTTGAATGTTTAGCATGATATGAGAGGGAAAAGAGAACTATAATATCAATACAAATTTAAGTGTTTCCTCAAAAAAAAATTACAAATCTAAATGATCAATCATAAAGGGCAAATTAGAGAATTGAAAATAATGAATGTGGGAAGAACTAAGAGAAATTTTTTGTTCTTCCTCTGAAAAATTCTGCATCAGCAATCAAGAAAAAAAAGGAAAAAATTAAGATAAATAATCAATTCTATGTATGACTAACTGTACAATTAAATCTAAAATTCATACACTTTAAAAGTGATTAAGAACTTAGATCTAAATATTAAATAAAAATAACTGTTGTGAACGACCTACGAAATTACAAACAAAAAATATTATACAATAGCAAATTCCTAAATTTTTAATAAAAAAATTTACACTCGTATATTAGTTAATCAAGATTCTAACACTTTGAGACCAGCAATGGTGAACTACTCGTTTCTTCACCAATAAATGTAAATTTGGTATCAAAATGGTCACAAATCAACATATAAGTAATTGAAAGTAAGAAATTTCAACGAAAATCAAGTAAATCGAAAACCTCCAGTTTATTTTCTAGAGCATAGTAGGACAAATTTCAATATTAATTAAACTATATTATTGCAAAATCAGGTCAGGTTTCAACATAATAATCAAATCAAATTCAATGAATTGTAGCAAAATTAAGGCATTTCACAAAACTATCATCAAACTGAATTGTAGCATGATACTTATAGCAGTTACGTGAAAATTCAAGACTTCATCGAATTTATTTCGCCCAGTTCTTCGCTGGAGTTGTTTTATTTTATTGATCTTTCTACACACTAGAGGTAAATTTGAAACTAGTTGGGAGAACATGGTAAGATTGTTTGGGAAGAAGGTGAATTGTGATTCATTAGTTATTTATGCTTAGCATATTTTATGTTTCAATCAACCTTGGATATCTTAGAATGTGCATACCCATATTGTATAGAAAGTTGTTTATTCACTTGCATTTGATCATTTGTAAAACTTCATTTTAAAAGCTATTTGTTTGATTTTTTTTTATTTTACCTTATTTTTAATGAGTTGTCTCATTTTTACCTTCAAGAGTTATGAGTCAAACTCTTTGGATACCCTTACGAGACCTCACTCGTCCTCATTGGCGAATTTGGGGTTAAAAGAACTTGTTGTAGCTAAAAACAACCGTGATTCCAACGAAAGTGAGTGTTAGTGTACATTCTTATCTTTTTGTTCCCCTTATCTTGTTTGAATAAATTTTTCATCCAATTTCTACTTTCTTTTGTTTTGCTCGAGGATAAGCAAAATTCTAGCTTGGGGGAATTTTATGAGTGTCATTTATGGCACTCATTTAGCCTCTTTTAGGATGAATTTTGATTGCTTTTATAACTTTTTTATCCCTTTTTCTTTAGTTTTATATGACTTGTTCTTTAGTTTGTGTTTTCCTTAGTTGTTTTCCCATTTTCTTGCATTTATTAGTTTATTTTACCTTTTCTCCTTTATTTGTTTGCTTCTCTTTGATTACAGGATATTGGTGATGTTCAAGGAGCTCAATGGCTTTTTCTCGGGGTTTGTAAGGCTCAAGATGCAAGCTAATCTCTCCCCCTGAAGCTCAAGTTCTAAGGAGAGTAAATTATAAGTCTTCAAGGCCGTGTTCTCAAGTTCAATGGGCATAAAAAAAAATGGTGTTGAACCAACCGTGGACGCCCTTGGAAACTTCCACCCCTAACATGTATCAAGTTGAGCGCACGGAAGCATGAACGAATGTACGAGAAATACTCCCCTGCTGCAAAGCGCAGGCGCACAAGGCGCAGGTGGGAGGTGCGGTCTCTTATCTGCTCTCCCCCTGTTGCGTACTTATTTAATTGCAGCTGCATATTTAGAAGAGAGGGAGCGCCTATTGGGGTTCTTAGGGACGTCTAACTAACTTCTCCTTTGTTTGTTTTAATTTATTAGAATTTCTTCATTTTTAGAGAGAGAATGAATTATAATTAGACAAGAATTTGTAAGAGATTGGATTTTTATAGAGAGAAGCTCAAGTTTTTGGGAAACTTTGTGCGTAGATTTTAGAGAGAGAAACTTAGTAATTGATGATTGCTACATTTTGATCTTCATTAACTTTGATATTGATCAAAGTTTTGTAAGAATTTTTCTTTTTAATGCAATTTTAGTGTTTGATTCTTGATATATTGTTGAATTTCTATAGTTTTTTTTATTTGATTGTTGATATTTGGATTGCAATGTTGATGATGTAATTGATGATTAGTTTAGTTATACTTTTCAATTTTATAATGTGTAGTGAGTTGTTCCTTTGCTAGGGAAGTTGTGAAGCATGTATGAATGATAAACTATAGCTAATTTAGGGGTTTTTGATTGATTGGATAATGTGATTAAATTTGTTGATGGAACTTGTGCATGTGTTTGATTTGATGAGGAGTACCTAACCTTAACCTAACCTTGATTATCAAGCTAGATTGCATATTAGTTTTCAATGATATGACAAATTGATTTGGAAGCTATTACTATAAATTGATCTTGTTTTGTGATTTTTCTTTGAAGGAGTTCATAGAGACATCTAGCTTGGTCCTAGGAAATAAATCTTTAAGTGATTTTGATTGCAAATATTGTTTTCCCACACATTGCTTGATTGATTAATTTCCCGATAAATTAGCAAGTTTATTGTGAATGCATGTGGATCCTAAATCCCTTACTTTGATATTGAATTCTATTGTTAGTTTTGATTGTGTTGACTTGCTAGTTTAGACCAACCCAATTGCTTAAGATTTCAGAATAGCTTAATTAGAGACTTTAGCTTATACCTCATTCCCTTGGGTTTGACCCGGACTTACCCCTACACATAAGGTTGGTTTGGTTAGAAATTTGGTTTTGATCGGGGGATACATAGAACTCAACGACCTAGGTTTCCATCCCGTCACTCCCTTTGGATTTCTTGTATACACAAGGTTCCTCTTCACTCTTCAGAAATTAAACTGTTTGATTGCCTAATCAAAACAAAGGTTCCAACTCCTAGATGCTTGCTTCAATACATTGATGGATTTCTCAAGCTTGCATACCTTTCAAGGATTTTCTAGATTAAAAGTTTTCAAGAAGGCGGTTTTGACATCCACATACCATATTTCATAATTAGAAAAATGCATTAATTGCTAGAAGAATCCGAATGGACTTAAGCATAGCTACTGGGGAAAGATTTCATCATAGTCAATACCATAAATCTGTCTCTACCCTTTTGCAATCAGTCTTGCTTTGTGGATGTAGGCATTTCCATCCTTACCTGTTTTAATCATGTAGACCCACTTGTAACCAATAGGTTTTACCCCATTGGGCAAGTCTACCAGGGTCCACACAACATTTTCAGACATCGATTCCATTTTGGATTTATGGCCTTATACCATTTATCTGAGTTGGGGCTCGGCAAAGCTCGCTTGTAAGTTTTAGGTTCTTCATTCTCCAATAAGAAGATTTCAAGATCCTCAGTTAACAAACTTTAACAAACTATTTTTTTTTTTTTATTTTGGTAGACCTACCTGGGGTAGGAGCAACAATAGAAATATTCCCTCAAACTATTTGAAGCTTTTCGCAACAATTAGATTCAAGTGGGACAATAGGAGTCTATCTAGTCGAATTAGCTTGCTTCGGCACACGATTTGCCAAATTATCAAATTCATATGCCCTCGCCTCTGATGTGATGTCATCCACATCCATTTATTGCTCGTCTCAAATTTCTTCGAGAACCACTTTACTCCTACTTAACTTTGTAGAAAGAAATTCTCTTTCTAGAAATACACGATCGCGAGCAACAAACACTTTATTATATGCGCGATTGTAGAAGTAATACCATTTTGTTTCTTTAGGATAACCCACGAAGAAACATTTGTCTGATTTAAGGCGTAGTTTATAGCCTTGTAAACGTTTTACATAGACTTCACAATCCCAAATCTTGATATAAGACAACTTTTGAACTTTTCCCGTCCATAACTCATATGGTGTCTTCTCAACTGCTTTGGATGGGCTTCTTTTAAGGATGATCATAGATGTTTTTAATGCATATCCCTAGAACAATATGTGCAAATCAGTAAAGCTCATCATGGACCGAACCATGTAAATCAAAGTTCAATTCCTCCTTTGAGACACACCATTTAACTAGAGGAGTTAACTGTGAAAGTATTTCACAATTAATTTGATGATAATAAAATTATTAAGTCAAATATTCACCACCATGATCGGATCGTAGTGCTTTAAATATCTTCTCATGCTGGTTTTGTAGCTCATTCTAGAATTACTTGAACTTTGCAAAGGATTTCGAATTATGCTTCATTAAATAGATATAACCCTACCTACTTAAATCATCAGTAAAAGTAATGAAGTAATTAAAACCACCTCTAGCTTTTGAACTCATTGGTCCACACACATCCGTATGTATGAGGCCTAAATGGTGACTAGCTCTTTCATCCTTTCCAATAAAAGTTGATCTAGTCATTTTACCTAACAAGCATGACTCACAATTTTTAAATGATTCATAATCGAATGAAGTTAAGAATCCATCCTTTTGTAATTTCTGGATGCGTGATTGTTTTATATGACCTAACCTATATTGCCATAAATAAGTTTGGTTTGATTCATCTGTTTTTCCCTTTTTCGGATCGATGATGTAAACATGGATTGTATAATCTAAAAAATACAAACCATTAATCAATTTTGTGTTAGCATATAACATATTTTCTTTAGATATAAAACAACTGTTGTCTTTTATTTCAAAAGAAAAACCTTCAGTATCTAAAACATGAATTAAAATAATGTTCTTGGTATTTATTAGGACATAACAACAGTTATTCAGCACCAAAATAAAACAAGACGGAACCCTTAAGTGATAGTTTCCAATAGCAAGTGCAGAAACTTTTACTCCATTTCCTACTCGAAGTGTGACTTCCCCTTTGCTAACTTCCTACTCTATTTTAATCCTTACATGTTATTAACAATGTGAGCACCCAAACCGATATTGAATACACAATTTCAAGTAGAGGTAAGATTTATTTTACTAACAAAAACATTAGGTATCTCCTTACCTTCTGTCTTCAGTTGTGGGGACAACCTGGTAAGTGGCAAGACCACGCCTACTGCAATAGAAGCATTGGCTTCCCTCCTTCTTCAAGTACTCCTCTATGTAGTTGATCAATAGGTTAACTAGTGTCATTGGCGAGCCTTAATCATCATCAATTAGCTTGACGAGATCAAATCCATCATGTAGTTAAAACAGAATAGTGCCATGATCGAGGGTTATATAGGTCGTTAAGCTACTACCCTAATAAAATTAGTCATTTATAATACCTAAACCTACACCAAACTAGTTAGTGGCAAGTAAAGGGTCGAACTAATAGGGAAACACACTAATTCAACATCAATAATCACTAATGCAAGAGTAAGAAGGGAAATGTTTTTGTTGGTTTTGTTGAGTAAGAATCACTAAAACTACAAATACGCAAGAAAATGATGATTAAAACCAAGGGAAAATGACGCTAGGGATACGGGGGTGTCAAATATGATTATAAAAATAGGAATAATAATGATTATCATGGAAGACATGCCAAAGAACACAAGATTCTACCTAAACAATTCATTCTCATGCAATAGTCTAGGCAAATCAATGAAAGAGGTCTACACTAATAAGGATAATTCTCATGCATCCTATTAGTTATAATCAAATCAAGAGAATAAAGAAACACAATCCATAAAAACTTCACTTTAATAACTCATTCTCATGCAATCATTAAAATAGAGATGATCTTAATCTAGTTCAAATCACTTTCATGCATTTAAACTAGAAAACATCAAATAGAGTGCAACAATAATCTCAAGCTATAAAAAATCTTGTTTTTCATCAATTTATGGCATGAGTTCAATCCAACCATCATCATTCATCCAATATCAACTCATAGTTTTCACCCCCTTCCCCTAGCTAAAAGCTTAGCCTAGAGAAGGGAGATTAAACATAATATCAAAACTAGAAGGAAACTCAAGAAACTCAAAACAAAACATGATTAGAAACAATGAAATCAATAACAACTAGATGAACTAATAATATTAACAAAAATAAGCAACTATAAATGCAAATAAATAAAGATAAAGAGAAGGATAAGAGATTACTAAAGAAAGGATTAATGAATGATGAAAACTTGAAGTCTTGCTTGATTGAAGATTAAACTTGAGCAAAGTTGAATACAAAAAGGAAGCTTGAATAACAATCTACTTTTCTCTCTCTAGATTAAGCTAATATTATGAAATTAGAACTAAGTAAAACTCATTACCTTCAAACGTTCTACAACGGGACTTATATAGTCCGTACATAGTTGGCCGAAATCGGCAAAAGGTTCGACCGAACCATGGGTAGGTTCGGTCAAACCTCCCTGCTCCTGGTTCGGTCGAACTTAGGGTTCGACCGCTTCTATAAAATGCTAAAATTTGAAAAGTTCGTGCCTCCAAAGTTCGGTCAAACCTTGTGCAGGTTCGGTCACACCTAAGGTTCGACCGAACCTTTCTTGAGTTCGACCACACCTCCTCTAGAACTTGCTTTTCTCAGCTCCAATTCGACTTAAGATTTCTCCTTTTTAAAGACCCCGGTTCCTATAAAACACGAGCATGGAAATCAAAGTAAAGAGTAGGCAAAAATCTAGGAAAAAGGAAGATAAAAGAGAAGGGAAAGGAGAAAACAAAACTAAGTAAAAATGCTTAGAAAAGGGCCAAACAAGTGCAAATGAGGGGAGAATCCTTAGAGACAAACACAACTAACATATCATGAAAAGGTTTTTGAAAAACCAATCAAGCCTCAAGGTAATAAAATGCTCCATTTGGACTCACACGCAAATAAATGCACCAAAGAATACTTATCTTTCTCTATTCAAAGAGGGAAAACACATTCCAAGATGCTCAAGGTTGAAAAAGACAAACCTAAGCTAAGCATAGAGAACTAATTATTTCATTCTCCGCCCTAGCCCCAACCAAGACGGCCCGCATTCTCTCCACTAGCTTCAATTCATCCCTTAGTTAGCTCCTCATGATTCCTCGAGGGCACCGGAAAAATAAATTTTGTGTGAAATTATAAGGTCATCCCGACATCTCAACTATTCATACTCTCTCCAAAGGGTTGGAATCTATCTTTCTCCACCGGTCTTTGACCTCGCTCCTCTAAAGTCCAAGGCTCTTAAATAGGGTTGTAATGTCATGGCTAAGGGTTAAGGTTGGGAGTCAATTTGAAAATTTTGGTGGCAAATCCTAAGTGAAGCAAAAGAGTGGCCATCCCTCATGAATAACTTAAGAATTGAACCTAAACTCAAACTACAACCTTCAATATAAACCTCACAACATTACTTCATCCCTTTTCCTCATTTATTAACTTTTCATCAAATTTTTATTTTTTTTTAATCTTGGTCTTTTTGAATTGCATCTTTCTTCTCAAACCTTAGCATATACTTTTCATGTTCAACTTTCAAAAATTATACTTGAACCAATTTACACATTTTTCTTGTTCATATCTAACAATCTCAAAACTCAAACCTCACAAGCCAATGCTTCACTAGCTACAAGTTAATTTAAATTAATTAAATTATCAGTGAGTAATTGCCCTATTATTTTTATTGCACCAAGTTGAGCCAATTTAATTAAAGAATGGTTCTTGGGAATTATTTTGGTTACATATACTTTAAAATTTTTTATTTAAGTTAGACTTGTTTAAATTTTTTTTTTTTTTTTTTAATTTTTCTCATTAAATTAGTTCTAAAATTAATTTTGAATTAATTACGAAAGTCACGCAAAATTTGGGATTAAATACCGAGGCTAATGGCACGCAAGACAAGGCATAAGCGCCCGTGGCTAGTCGGGCTGCATAGCAGCCCGCATGTGGCTGCCAAGGGGCTGCCATGCCCTGAGCGTGCAGCCAAGGCGTGGCTGGTGCGCACGGCCGCAAGCAGCAGCACAAGCGATAGGAGTACAGCAGCAGCACGCTGCCATGTGCGTGCGTGCGTGTGTGTTGTGTTGCGTGGTGCTTGGGGATGATGTGGCGCGGGTATGTGTGGGCACGAGCACGTGGTGCATCACTTGGGACTTGGTGCATGCGTCGTGTAGTTAGGGGTATGTGTAGACGTTTCTTGCGAAGCAAAGTAGTGCAATGAATTCGTTCAACATGGCCATCAAGGGCCACATTTTAGATGTGTAAAAGTTCGCTGATGTGGGCGATTTAACGCTTAGCGACATCGGGCCCACTCCCATGTTCATTGAGCATCTAACGGTTGTGTGAAATGTGAGCACTCCATGTCTTAGTGCTAGGCACTTAGACACTTTGGAATACGTATTTTTTGCTTAAAAATTGTCGTTTTAATTATTTTATTAATCTAATTTGTTTTAATTATTTTAATAAAATTTTGACGCTAGGTCTCGATTTTGAGAGGCATTGGCAAAATATATTTTGACAATTTTGGGAATTACCGGCTTAATTAAGTGGATTAATTAAGTTGGATGCGGGATTTAGTGGGAGCTTCAAATGTTAAATTGCGTTTATTTACATAACCAGTTAAAACAACTTTGACTAGTTTTAATTACGCGTGTGAATTGGATTAACCACCTAGATTAGTTACTAGTTCACGCGTATTTTTTGCATTGTTACTTGTTTATCGTTGTAAAATGCATGGGCCATTCACAAATAGTGAATGGATGAATATAATGAAATGTATATTCTCTCACAGCTTTTATGAAATGGCAAACTAGTGGGGCATGATTTACGTGATGTATTTTTGTATATTTTCTCACATCTTTTATGAAATGTGTTTTCCGTGATGTATTTTTGTAAATCTAAATACGGTCTGCGTACCGTTGAGTATTTTTGTACCTGAATATTTAGATTAGTCCTAATCGTAGATGCTAGTAGTTGCATTTAATTATGGTCAAGTCTTGAAGATGGAGGTTCTTGGAAGACTTAGCCATCACTACTACATTTTTTATCTAATGCAACCCCTGAATCCGTTGTGTTAGACATCAAAAACCGTGGTATCAGGCCTAATGCAACGCCCCTGTACCGTGGCTTCTGTTGGCGTGGCGTTAGGCCTAATGCAACGACATTTGGTATCTAATGCGACGGCAGCTCTAATCCGTTGTATTAGATTGTACCTAATGCAACGATCTCCTTTATTCGTTGCATTAGAGTATTGTATAAAAAAACGTCATGAAAGTGAGACCTGATACAACGGAAAGGCTAACACAACGGTATATATTGCATTTAAATTAGCATCTAATACAACGGCTATATATATATATATATATATATATATATATATATATGTATATAATAATAATAATAATAATAATCATTAGTTATTTATTATTAATTAACACCTAATCATTTGTATTTCAATAATATTAATTAGATGTTTAGTTAGTTAAATCTTAAAAGTAATACTAAATATAAAATTTCATTAAATTTATAACAATATCCTAAGTACGTACGTTAAATACATTACAAAATATTATTTTCATATGACACTACCGCGCGATATTGATATATAAATGTTTACTAATTAATTAAACAACTGTGCAAAATACAATAGATCTCAATATATATATATATATATATATATATATATATATATATATATATATATATATATAGGCAAACAGTTCCAAATCTTCAGAAGCTCATCGAACTAAATCAACAAGTGTCGCACTATTTGTTGGATGCCTAGTCAATGTACTTCATCTTCATCTAGCTCGTCATACACCTACACGTTAAAAGAAATAAAAATAATAGAAATTTTGATTAGTATAGGTTATAACCACCTCCTCGCACTTAATATATGGTTATATTATAATTACACTAAGAATTTAGTAATCATTAAATAAAAAAAAAAATAAAATTAACACATGTAAATTTTTTGACATGTACATGGCCATCATTTAAGTTTGGCTAATTCTTTAAGGTAGGCAGTGAAGGTGACATGGCCAAAATTCCTTTAGAGTTCGTGGCCAAAATTCTATCAAATTTCATATTTTTGATCCATAATAATGCCATATACTCAGCCATAGCCAGTGGGCAAAACTTGCTTTAGATACTCTCCCTAGAGATAAAACTGGCCAGATTTGTGTTCACTAATCAGTTATGCTCACTACCACAAGTGTCTTAAATCAACAACACAAGGAACATAAGCAGCATACACAAGCATGAGAAAGTAAAAGTTGTTACCTGATTAACTGTTGCACCAGATTTGGATTGTCCATTTTAGTTAGTCTGGTTAGTGAGCTGATGTGGTGCACTAGATGCATCATTTCAAACTAAAGGCCTCACAAAATCAGGAACTACAAGATTAATCTCCAGGTTAGCTTCCTGAAGTTGAGTCAAAACTGCAGTTGTAACGCTTGATGCAAGTTATTTTAGTAATTGTGCTTGCATACTTGCTAAGAACTCCTCTGGGAATATAAAATCTGACTTTTTAGCTTTTTCCTTCAAATCTGCCTTTTTCACACCTTTTCCATGAAGGCGCACACGACTTTTGCGCTTAGGATCTGGAATCACTTCGGAGTAAGGGTCCTTAGAGTTGTTACCATCTTCATGTTGGGAAGACTCTAAAGCTTCCATTTTGGCCTATATGGGAAAATAAAGTAATATGTTACCATTTATGAAAAGTAAAGAAAATATAAATTATATCTAAGGTGTTAACTCACAATATTCTCTTTTGCTTTTTCATAGTTGGTAAGGTATGTCCTTCCGGCAACTCTCTTTCTTGATTCCTTATAAACCTTTGCTTGGGAAGGTTCTTGCTTATCCGGATCTTGTTCTTGCTATAAAACATGATATATTGAAATGATTATATATTATTAAAATAAAGAAAAGGGTACAAGCCTCATGTACTGCAAGTAATGATTATAAAATTGATCATGGAATAGCTTAAAATTAGATAAAGTATTTACCAACTCATGGCGTAAAATGGCAAATGACTTACAACCCAAATTGTGCATATAATCTAACATTAGACGATTGTCTTTGTTGGTTTTACTAATTTCCTATGGAATTAAACAATCCAATAAGAATTCATAATTTAAGGGCATATTTGATAAAATAAACAAGAATAATAAACTCGAATCATGTGTGTTATTGTTAAAACAGTTAGCGAAAGAAATTCTGAATTAAGGTTTTGAAATTTTTTCACAAGTAAGACGATCAAATTCGTATGTATAATACCTCAGCCTCTTTGGTATGCCAATATTGCAAAAGATCTCTGAATTGAGGTTCTGAAATTGTGTCTGGTTTATGTTCCCATCTTAAATCATCAGTTGGATATGCATAGAAGTACAACTTCTTAGTTTTGCATTTATAAGCTTTCCAACATGCATTGATAGCACCCATCACCCAATTAAATCCAGCTTGAGGAACCATATACTTGTCCTGCACAATTATGCAAATAATACAACAGTAACATATGTAAGTTTAAGTATGAGTAAAATTGAATAGATTAATGCAAAAGAGTAATATCACTACATACTAGGACATATTCCCATATCTTATCAAGCGTGGGTAGACTTGGAAATTTGATATAATTAAGAGGTGCAAGTTCAGAATCCCTTGCCACAGTTCCCAAAAAAAACTTAAACTCTGTGACGATCTCCTTTGTAGGTCCAACTGGCTGACTAAATTTGTTTAAAACAATGACTGGACGCTCATCTCTTGTACGTGCATGAACCTTTGGTAGCATTGTCAGACCTCGATGCTTTTTCGTTTTTGAAGCTAATTCAGTTTCTGTTTTCAATAATAAAATCAGTTTTATGACAAACCAGATTAGTATGTATCAGAAACAATGCCCACATATTACAATTATATTTTTCATGTTCAAATTAATACCATACCTTCCCTGGAAAATTGTGCTATAACCTCGTCTTCCAATTCTTGATCGCTCTCAAAATCAGTCCCAGCAGCATTAGCATTCTCATTTAGTCCATTATCATCATCACTCGCATTTAGTACATCATTACCGTTATTCTCATTCAATGCATCATCGTCATTTTGTATTAGTGCTGTAGTAGAATTGTACAAATAGTGATTACTTTCTACAAGCACTTCATTATTTTCTTTTTGCCTTTTTCGAAACTTGAGGTATGCTGACATGGAACCAGGAGTACAGAATGATCTTTTTTTCCTCTTCTTTTGTACCATAACTTGCTGGTCTTGTTGCTTCCCTTGGATGCATGAATGCTTTTTCTGGTTATTCATCTTCAACACACCCATATTTTGTGGGCAAACTGATGAATAATATAGTTTCTTTGAGACCTACAAACATAAGGCTTTTCCTAATTAATTACAAGCCAAAAACACCGTGTTCAGCTAATCTCTAGTATAGCTACTTTTGATGTTCAATCAGTCTCCAAATATAAGCTACTATTGTTCTAGTAGTACAACTCAATGAAAATCACAAATTCATGTCATCATTGGTGATAATAACATGAATGATAAATTAAAGAAATAAAGGGTAAAAGATACTAGCCTAACAATTATAGAGAGTGAAATAGCAACATAATTACAGTAGATATATAACTAGATTTATCAAAGGAAAAAAAGTGACAAAAGAACAAACCTGTTTACAAACTTTTCTTTTTCCAGAAACGAGATTGTCAACTTCCATAGTTTCGACTTCATTTTCACCATCATAATCTGATGTGGATTCATCATCTCTATCTTCTTACATATTATTTTGCCTTGCACTTGGAGTAAATAAGGCTTTCGTTTTTTCTTCAAGTATCTTATTTGCTAACGATCCGGATCCTTGGGCTTTCATCCTTTCTGCATTCGACTTTAATTTTTGAATCCTTTGTAGTTCATAATATGTAAGCTGACTTTGGGAAGCAGAAACTTTGGGTTTATTCCCTTTCATCTGCAGAAACAATAAATGAAAACGCGTTTAGTTGCCAGAAAAAAAAGATTAATAATATGAAACAAATTGCAATGAAATATAAGCTAGTTATAAAATGTAGTGAATATTTAAAAATGTGGCTTAAAAAGAGTTTTTACAGTTGTCAAGTAAACACAAACCCCAAAAAAAAGGAAAGAAAAAAGAAGAAGAAGAAGAAGAAGAAGAAGAAGAAGGTAGAAACATATACTGGTATATGACATTCATGTTGATAAAATGATTTCAATGCTTCATATACTATATTTGGAAAAATGTGCAGGTCCAATAATCTGAATTTCTAGCTACTACTATCATGTGCATAGTTTATAGTTGTGTGAATTATGGTATAATTAGTAAAATAAATGAATTATAGTTGGCATTCATGTTGATAAAATGAATTATAGTTGTAGGACCAAGTCGGTAATCAAGTAGCATTGAAAGACATTAAGTATAACTAGAGATGGAAACCTTCTCAACACACAAATTACACCTCGCACATATTAGTGGCGAAGGTCGTCTCAATCATTTCCGGGTCCATGTTCTAGTAAAATAAATTGGGCCTTAATATAGAGTATACAATTTTATCAAATCTTAATAAACTTAGTCTTTAAATTTTCAAAGTAACAATATCTCATGTCATATTACTCGAAGTATATTACAAGTTTTAAAGTTTATACAACAATACTCATTTGCTATAAGCACTTGCTTAAGATTAATATTCCATAATCCTTAAGTCAATTTTACATACCATTGAAATATTCTTTCTTAATATGTATTTTAAAACTATATAATTAGATGTAACTAATTATCATTTCAATTATTTAATTAGTAGGCCCAATAAAAATATCAAGTATTTTCTTTTTTTGAGTTCATATAAATTTAAAATAATAAGTAATAAAACAGCAAAAAAATAATTTATTTTTACAAAATAATCAGAAAATATAAACTCTAATTGAATTTCTTTGGAAAAAGAACACTAATTGAAGAATCAAAGAACTATAATGTATTAAAATTTATTTATTTTGTGTTCTAACCAAACTTGAATATCGCAGTAGTGTGGTATGTACAACTAATTGTGAAGAAAAATGGAGAAAATAGGAGTAAAAGCTAATTGCAATACAAATTCACAAACACAAAGAACTAAGTAATTGTAATAACACCTTCCATGGCCTCAAACACAAATCCACAAACACAACAGCAAAAAATTCAAATTAAATTAACAAAATACAAGGGGAGAGAGATACCTAGACACATATGGATTAGTGCATACCACCTCTAAACCCAACAACATAGATCAAAGAAGAACCCTTGAATATTCTTGCCTAAATTATTCTCTATTTTCATTGTTTTTCACTTAGGTAGTTGGGTTTGTTTCCTGTTTAATACTATGGGTATTAAAACTGGAAACTACATCTAATTATGGAAGATTTCAGCGTTTCTTTGGAATTCATTACACTCAATTGCTCTTTCTGGGCCAATATCTTTCCAAAATATAGCTAATTAAAGAATCTGCTACCCGATTTACATGATCTTGAGGGATAAAAATTGTGTATTTTTATTTTCTTCCTTAATTTTGAAAAAAAAAAAAAACAAAACAACAACAAAAATTTCATAAAGAAACCTCAGAAACGAAAATTCGTTGTATACCTTGAATAGAAATTTGAGCAATCCGACATGCAAGATGAATATGGGGACAACGCCGCCTGAAGTTTGAGCAACTACCCACTAAATTTATCGCCGCCTGAAGAAGTTCGAGCAACCAGCCGCCTCCGTTCTGAGCATCGAGCAACCAGCCACCGCCTGAATGCCGTCTTCGTCACTACGTTCCTTTCACAATTTTTAAGTATTCTTTTTAGTAATTTATGGCCTCAAAATTTTGAGAATTGGGGAAATGGAGAATTTGAGGTTTTTTCAAATTGCTAGAATGAATTGGGGGAAAAGTGAATTGGGAAAAATGGAGAATTGGGTAAAATGGTAGTACACAAGTGTGAGAAAATGGTAGTACATATTAGAGTTCTTTTACATTTCCATTTTTCTTTTCAAAATTTTTTTTAACATTTTTGGCCTAGGAATTGGAACACGTGTATGGCTTAAAAGATATGTGAAAAAAAGTAGAGGGAAGCAGAAAAAATTTCCGCGCGTCTTTTAATTTTTCATCACATACCGTTGCATTAGCTTCCCTTTTTTTTTTTTTTATTGAAATAGCTACCTAATGCAACGGTTTGTTAGAGCCGTTGTATTAGCTCTACCTCTCAAAACATTAGTGTTGAATCCGTTGTATTAGCTTACTCTATTGCAACGGCTATTACAATACCATTGTATTAGCCTTTATCAGGTCGTTGCATTTGGTAAAAAATGTAGTAGTGCATGAAGTTGCAAATGAAGACCTTTTGAAGATTTGAAGATCTCAAGGGGTCATGCTAGTTGCCAAATGCATCTATATTTTTGTTTTTCGATATATATATGTTTGTTCATATGAATTATATGTTATATGCATGTTTAGGATTTCGAATGTTGTGATGATTAATTAAGTTCACTTAAATCAACTAACATAGAAACCCTAGGTCCCTAAATATCGAGTAAAAACTTGCCATTTCAAAACAACACTTACCGGCCGAACGAGGGTAGTGGTGGGCTACGCCAAAGCGAGGCATCACTCCCTCTCCTAGGATGTAAGGCATACCAGGTATGCAAGTTGGTTTTGGTTGTACTCAACGATATGAGTGATGGAGTCCTAATATGACGTGGGAAAGTGAATAAATTGTTGAGAGAGCATTAGATGCGATGATTTATTTAACCAAGAGTGGCTTGGAGCCATTAGCAAAGCGTTGCTTACCATAGGAGATTGAGTGTTAAGACAAGCCAAAGCATGCTTAACCACTCTTTGTTTCTTCGGATCTTGGAATCGACTTATTCTCACTAAATTGGGGACAACTTTAAATGTGTGAATAAGACTTTTTAAATAAGTTTGATTAAAATGCATGAATTCAATCTTATTTAAATTTATTCAATGGTTTTTCATTTCAAAATTCTTTCAAATGTAGAATCATGTCTTCAACTATCACAACAATCTGATGTTCCCAGAACTTCCCGAGAAATTATCATTTAGCTTGAATTTTGTAAACTTCAAGGAATGGGAAGAGGAACTCCGTTTGACCCTCCGCAATTGCTACATGGAGCATATCTTGGATACTCCCATCTCGAGTTTCTACTCAAAAGGAATTATGAGCGATATGGCTCATGAGGAGTGGAGTTATGATTGCAAGAGAGTCTCTCGACTCATGGCAAACTCCATTCCGAAAAAGTGCAAAAAAGAAATTCTCTAACAACCTTCCAGATGTACTTCTCAAGGCTTTAGAAGATGTGGTCGATTTGAGGGTAACAAAGAGCGACAAGGGCAACTATGATGGACTCGTGGAAGAAGTGACTAGGTCATTGTCTAACATGAGGATCAAGCCACCGCAAGATGGATGTCTTAGCAAAGAAAGGCAAGAAGTATGGGCTAGGGTCTATAGTGCAAGACTTAGACCCGGGATGCCACTTCAAGCCTGTTTTAAGTGTTTTTGTCCCTCGGGAGAGTTATGTAACACCCCTAAATCTCCCTCTACGGAAATACTAGTATTACCCGTATAATTATACCGTAGAGATAGACTTAGGTGTATTACCGTCGCGTGATTACGCAAGGCTACTCAACTTACTATAAATAACAATACTTTGCAGCGGAAACTCAAATACTCTTCTTTATTAATAATAACCATAATAGTAACCAATGTTATGAGTACTCAAAATAGATACAAGACCAAATTCCTAATTTAGTGAAAACCAAATCCCGGGACTCCAATGCATCATTTATTAACTCCAACCTAAAAATAGGCAACACTGCTTCCCATTACGGTAAACAGGGCGAACCAAAACAAATAAGAAGTACGAGTTAGCAAAATATGCTAAGTACGATAAGTGCAAGATCATTAAACTCAATTTATTCGCAAACATGCTTTAAAACCAATTTCCAATAAATAATCCAATAATTCCAAATTCATAGTTTAAAACCAATTCTCAATTATTCCAATATCAATAATCAATAAAACCAATTCCAATTATTTCAAACCCAATTCCTCTCCCAAGTGTGCACACCCCCTAAGCTAGTCTCCTTATGTTACAAGGCTATTCTTGAGGAAAGACCCAGTCATGCAAAGTCCAAGGCCTTATAAATAAACCAAATCCGCATAGTGGGATTACCAACATGCTTATAAAGCATAAATAATGATAAATCCATGATTCAATAAATCCTCTTTTAAATCCAATTATTCAACCTTTAATAATAACAATTCAAACTTCTTTTAATAAATTCAACATGCTTTTAAAATCAATCCTTTTAAAACATGAATAATAAATTAATTAATCAAAACATGTTATAAAAATCAATAATCCAATTTAATTATTAAAACTAATCCTTTAAACATACTTTTAATTCATAAACCATAATTCAATTCAATTTAATTCAATTCATCATAAAATCATTCAAACATGTTATTCAAATCGATCACTTTCAAGGTATCTAGCCACCTAACGTACCTTGATCTTCTCTTAGCCTAACAACACTTCAAAAGAACTCTCAAGTAGCTTGATCAAAAACACCCTACAAATAAATATAACCTTAATCAATATAAGGTTAACAAATAGTCACAAATAATTAAATTAAACCCTCCCAACTATAAGTACATGAACCTCTTAAATTAATTAAACATGAACATTATTAAAATCTGATTTTATATAATTAAAAGTAATCATAATAATTTCATATTAATCTCCCATAATAATAATAATAATAATTGAATAAAAGAAAAGGAGAAGAAAAGAATTGGATTTGCGTAGGAAATAATAGGCAGAACTTTTAGAGGCTATAACTCCTTCGTTATAGCTTCGAATTTGGTGATTATTGAGCCTAACCTCAAGGATTTTTTGATAGAAACTACTTTCTGTGAAACGTCACTACCCAAAAAACTTACCAGAAGTACCCGAAAATTGGCTTCAAAGATGAACGGGATGATTTGTGTAAAATTGAGGAGAAGAAAAGAAGAGAATTGGTGTGAAGAATGTGAGAGGTATGAATGGGGCATTTATAAGCTAGTATGAGCATGAATTATGGTAGAAAAATGTAGGAAGAATTATGGTAATTAGGGTTTAATAGATTACTTGGAGAAGTGAACAAAGATTTAAGGAAAGTTTTGATATTTGAAGGGATTGTGTATAATTGAATATGGAAGGTATGTATGTCATGAAAAATATTAAGGAAATTGGAATTACTTGGGGAATAATTAAGAAGAATGAATCGCAAGAAAATATAATAATTGGATATCAAAAAGATGGAGAATTAGAATTATGGGAAATAGGATATTTTAGGGAGATAATTAAAAATACAAATTACCAAAATATTTACCCAAAATCTTCATGGGATGGCCGAAATTATTGAGCTTTCCTAAGCTAATATTTTCGGCCTTCCTATTTAGTATTTAGGAATATATTTTGCTAGTTTAAAGAAATAAAAATAATTGTGTAAATATATTTATTGTAATAAATAATTAAATAATAAAATACCAAATATTCACCAAATAATTTAACTAAATAAAAATTAGATTTTCACATAGGAAAATCCGAAATTATTAGCTAATTAATTGGGATTTTCGGACCTATTCAAATAATAATAAAATATAGCTTTTGCCTTAATTAAAATATCTAAAATATATATAATCCGGTTTTTAAAGTAGGATAAATGGATAATAAATCTTATCTAAAATAATGATTAGTTTTCAAAATACTTTTGGCGCCAAAATTAAAATATCATTTTGGCTCCAAGATTTAAATAGTAAGTTGAATTACTAAAATACCCTTTTTAGAAAATAATAATTAATTAGGAAAATACGTATGAAAATACGGGGTAGTACAGTCTACCCCCCTTAAAATAAGTTTCGACCCGAAACTTAGCCAAAAGAAACGAAAATCATTTTGAAGTTATTGGTTCATGCATATCCTAACTTGACTCAAGACTCCAACTAAACTTAAATAAGACTCGAAATCACTAAAAAATGACTCGAAAATTAGACGCGCGAAACTTTATCGCCTTTAACTCCCCTTAAAAGAAGTTACGCCCCCGTAACTCGACCACTAACCTTAGGCAAACATTTTTGGGTAACGTTTCCTCATATTAGCCTCAGCTTCCCATGTAGCCTCTTCAATTTTCTAATTTGACCACAATACTTTCACAATGCTCACATCCTTGTTCCTTGTGCTCCTGACCTTAGAGTCAAGAATCTTTACTAGTCTTTCCTCATAAGTAAAATTCTCATCTATCTCAATGGTTTCTGGTTGTAACACATGTGTCACATCAGGAATATACTTTCGGATTTGGCTCACATGGAACACATTGTGAACCCTTTCTAGCTCACTAGGCAAATCCAACTTATAAGCCACTTTTCCCATTTTCTGCTCAAAGCATCTGCCACCACATTAGCCTTTCCTTCATGATATTGAATATCCAATGTATAATCACTCATATACTCCAACCATCGTCTCTGTCTCCCATTCAAAGGTGTCTGGGTGAAAATGTACTTCAAACTCTTATGATCCGTGAAAATCCTACAAATCACCCCATACAAGTAATGTCTCCAAATCTTCAAGGCAAACACTATTGCAGCTAACTCCAAATCATGGGTTAGGTAATTCCCTTCGTGAACCTTCAACTGCCTCGAGGCATACGCAATCACCCTTCGATTCTGCATCAACACACATCCCAATCCCAACCTCGATACATCACTATACACGTCATATAGATCACTCCCATCCGGCAAAGCCAGCACAGGTGCCGTGGTTAACCTTTCTTTCAAGTTCTTAAATGCCTCCTGACACTCTTGGGTCCATGAGAACTTATGCTCCTTTTTCATCAAACTTGTCATGGGCTTCGCGATCCTTGAAAAATCCTTCACAAACCTTTTGTAATAGCCTGCTAAACCCAAGAAACTCCTTACATCTGACACATTCTTTGGGGTTGGCCAATCACTCACAGCTCGAATCTTGCTTGGGTCCACTGAAACTCCGTCCTTGGAAATCACATGGCCCAAAAATGCTACTTTCTCCAACCAAAACTCACACTTAGACAACTTAGCATACAACTGATGCTCTCTTAAACATGACAACACTTGTCTCAAATGCTCCTTATGCTCTTCTTCATCCTTTGAATATATCAAAATATCATCAATAAACACCACTACAAACTTGTCCAAGTATGGCCTGAAAATCTTATGTATCAAGTCCATGAACACTGCAGGTGCATTGGTCAAACAAAATGGCATAACTGTGAACTCATAATGACCATAACGGGTCCTGAAAGCACTCTTTGCAATATCTTTCTCCGCAATTCTCAACTGGTGATAACCCAATCTCAAATCCATCTTTGAGAATACCCCTTCTTCTTTCAACTGGTCAAACAAATAATCGATCTTTGGTAATGGATACTTATTCTTCACTGTCACCTTGTTCAACTCTCGATAATCTATACACAATCTCATACTTCCATCTTTCTTCTTCACAAACAATACTGGAGCTCCCCAGGGTGATGAACTAGGCCTAATATAACCTTTCTCCAACAAATCATCCAACTAGGTCTTCAACTCCCTCAACTAAGCTGGAGCCATCCTATATGGAGCCTTAGAAATAGGTCCAGTTCCAGGCACTAAATCGATAGTGAACTCAACATCCCTCACTAGTGGCATACCAGGAATCTCATCCGGAAACACATCTACATCAGGAATACCCTCTTCACCTTTCTTTTCCTCACTTTTAACCTCTTGAACACTACACAAAAAAAAGGACAACCCTTCTTAACCAGCTTTTGTAGTTGCATTGCAGACATAATTCTCAACCCTAAGATTTTCCCTTCCTTTTTATACACTACTTTGGTCTTACTTGGGCTAGTCAAGGTGACCTTTTCAGCCGCACAATCAATTTTCGCTTCATACTTTCCCAACCAATCCATACCCAGAATCCCATCAAAGTCATTCAAGTCAAACTCGATCAAATCAGCCAGAAACTCAACCCCAGAGATGGAAATACGCACACTAAAAAACAATCATGAACAACTCCTCACTTCCCAAGACGGAATAGACACATCTAGAGAAACTGACTTAGGACTCTCTAACCTGAGACTCCCAACTACTTTCTTAAAAATAAAAGAATGTGACGCCTTTGAATCAAACAAGACTTTCACAGGAGAAGAACTTATAAAGAAAACACCAATTACCACATCATTAGCAGACTCAGCCTGCCGACTATTCATCACGAACACACGACCCTTTGGGGCACCTCCCGCACCGCTACTAGTTCCAGCCTTGGTTGTAGGTCCACTAGACTGAGGTCGTTTACTAGGTGCACTAGACTCTTTCACCTTCCCAGAATTAACATTAGCTTCCTTATTGAAACACTCATACTCACGGTGTCCCAACTTATGACAGTAACGACAAGTTATCGGGTTTCCCTCACAGTCCTTCCCTATGTGGTCTTTCTCACACCTCTTGCAGAAATACTTCCTCTTGGGCTTCTCCCCCATTTGGTTCCCATTCCCTTTATGCTCGGATGACTGTCCCCCATTCCCCTTCCTAAAGTTCCCCTTGTTGTCCCTCCCATCTCCAGAATTCCCTTGGTAATTTCTATCGGGCTTGTGCCTCTTTTCACCCTCATGAAAAGAGTCTGGGTTCTTCCTTTTCTCTCCTACCTACTCCATCTCCCTCCCCTTAATTCCGTACAGATGGGCTGCACCGCCATAGACTTCATCTAGGGTCTCAAAAGTCACTCCCCTTAGCTTCCCTTGGAGGATCAAGGTTAGGCCTTGCTCAAATCTTTAAGCCTTAATGGTTTCAGTAGGGACTACTTCCAGGGCATACCTCATCAACTCAATGAACTTCTTGTAGTATTCACTGATTGACATGTTTCTTATTCTTAGGTTGGTAAACTCCATACACTTCTTCTTTCTAAGTTAGGAAGGGTAAAACTTTTCTCTCAAGGCTTCCTTGAACTCATCCCACCCAAAGTTTGGTCTTTTCAGCAACTCATCCTTTCTTTTGGCCCACCATAAGTCAGCTTCCTCCCTCAAGTAGTAAACCCCATTGTTCACCCTCAGCTCACTTGGGCAATTGATAGCATCAAACAACTTGTCAAACTCCCTAATCCAGTTTTCAAGGCTGGCTGGGTCCTCTTTTCCCAAGTAAACAGGTGGTTTAGCTGCAGCTACCCTCTTAAAGACTTCACTATAGGCATCAAGCTCAGGTTTTTGGTGTTCCCTGGTCACCACCTTCGTGATGTTCTCAGTAATTTCGGTCAACTGCTTAAGGACCTTTCCAACTTTGGAACCAGTGCACTTACTCCTTAAATGTTCCCTCATTCTTGGAGACATAATTCCTGGGTATGGTTATTACACTTGGAAATCAAAACAAGTTCTACTCATACAAGCATTTAATTCACTTAATAACATAGAGAAATTTCAAATAATTTATTTTATTTCATTAATAATTAATGAAAATACAACTTTGTCACTTAGGACAATTATTGAAACATGAAACAAAAACATAGTTAAAAAACAATCAAATAACACTTCTATTGCTTGGTTCGGCCATGAGAGTTGCGTTATAACCACTATAGCTTTGAATAAGGCCTGATGAGCTTGACCCAGATTTACTTATATTTCTGTCTGGGGCAGTAGTGTAACTTGGGCTTTTTGTTGGACTTACATCCCCACAAGGTTAGCTTGAAGAAGCTTTGAGGTTTTAGGCTCTTTCTTTTGCAGTTTTAGAACGAGTTCTAGGCCTTTTAGCAATTTGAAATTGGACTTTTGGGCTAGAATGTTTTGAAGATTCAGAGCTCAAAGATTGGCTAAGAGAATGGTAATGCTTGCTCCTACCAAGAGGTGGTACGGAATCATCACTAGATTCCACATACTCATGTTGCTTCTTTTGGTATGAAAAAGGTACTTGGGCATTTAAGAAGTACATTTGGTCCTAAGGTCCAAAGGTACGGTCTTTTGGGATCGTGGGAATTTTCACATCTTTCCTCTTAGGTTCATACTTGCGCTCCACATAGTGCAATTCCCTCTTAAAACTAGACAAGGTTGCTAACCACTTCCCTTTATGATGGTGCTTCTCATTCCACATTGTTCCATCTTCCTTGATCACATCCCCATATTTGTCAAAAAGAGGTTGGTATTTCTAAATTCTAGGCAAATGGGCCAAGGCTAGAAGAACCATCCAAGGTTGTTGGGTCAAGGCTTCCTCACCATTCTTCTCATAAAGGGTCAAGGCCAAAGTACAAATTCCAGTTAAGAAATCACTAACTGTGACTCCACTATCTTTCAAGTAATGAATGTCAAAATATTGGTGTCTCATTGCATCAATCATTTTCATCTGTTTCACACATACCTGCAAAAAAATTAATTAAGTGTCAAATCACACAAACAATCCAATTCAAAATCCATTTTCAATAAGAAATTCATAACTCAACCAAACATAACTCAAGATTACCCAACCATGGGTAATAACTCAAAAATTCGGACCTCTAGACCACACTCTAAGGTGTTTTAACACCAACTTTAATAAACGCATAATCGCATACTCAAGTTTCAAACAATTTCAAACCTTTTTATTTTTGAAAATAATACATATGTACTTGAATCGAGATTAAAGGACGGTCGAGCCCGCATCTCCCAGTAAAGTTACCTACGACGTTGAGGCGAGCCTTTCCTAGACAGAGAGTCGTACACATTATAGGCCTCCGTAAAGAACTCAAGAATCCTTTTCTCCTTCGTCTATCCACAAATAAGAAAATAGTTTTTAAGTTAAAATAAAGCTTTTGACTCACACACAAATGCGAAACTCTATCTATCCTATATGCCCTCTTAAGTCTACTCAAAATTTTAATTACTATTCCAATTTTAATCTTTTTAGCACCTTGAAAACTGATACCACTTTGTAACACCCCCAAATCTCCCTCTACGGAAATACTAGTATTACCCGTATAGTTATACCGTAGAGATAGACTTAGGCGTATTACCGTCGCGTGATTACGCAAGGCTACTCAACTTACTATAAATAACAATATTTTGCTGCGGAAACTCAAATACTCTTCTTTATTAATAATAACCATAATAGTAACCAATGTTATGAGTACTCAAAATAGATACAAGACCAAATTCCTAATTTAGTGAAAACCAAATCCCGGGACTCCAATGCATCATTTATTGACTCCAACCTGAAAATAAGTGACACTGCTAAGTACGATAAGAAGTACGAGTTAGCAAAATATGCTAAGTACGAGTTAGCAAAATATGCTAAGTACGATAAGTGCAAGATCATTAAACTCAATTTATTCGCAAACATGCTTTAAAACCAATTTCCAATAAATAATCCAATAATTCCAAACTCATAGTTTAAAACCAATTCTAAATTATTCCAGGCCAATATCAATAATCAATAAAACCAATTCTAATTATTTCAAAACCAATTCCTCATATTAAAACCAATTCCTCTCCCAAGTGTGCACACCCCCCAAGCTAGTCTCCTTATGTTACAAGGCTATTCTTGAGGAAAGACCCGGTCATGCAAAGTCCAAGGACTTACCAATAAACTAAATCCGCATAGTGGGATTACCAACTTGCTTATAAAGCATAAATAATAATAAATCCGTGATTCAATAAATCCTCTTTTAAATCCAATAATTCAACCTTTAATAATAACAATTCAAACTTCTTTTAATAAATTCAACATGCTTTTAAAATCAATTCTTTTAAAACATGAATAATAAATTTATTAATCAAAACATGTTATAAAAATCAATACTCCAATTTAATTATTAAAACCAATCCTTTAAACATACTTTTAATTCATAAACCATAATTCAATTCAATTTAATACAATTCATCATAAAATCATTCAAACATGTTATTCAAATCGATCACTTTCAAGGTATCTAGCCACCTAACGTACCTTGATCTTCGCTTAGCCTAACAACACTTCAAAAGAACTCTCAAGTATTTTGATCAAAAACACCCTACAAATAAATATAACCTTAATCAATATAAGGTTAACAAATAGTCACAAATAATTAAATTAAACCCTCCCAACTATATGTACATGAACCTCTTAAATTAATTCAACATGAACCTTATTAAAATCTGATTTTATATAATTAAAAGTACTCATAATAATTTCATATTAATCTCCCATAATAATAATAATAATAATTGAATAAAAGAAAAGGAGAAGAAAAGAATTGGATTTGCGTAGGAAATAATAGGCAGAACTTTCAGAGGCTATAAATCTTTCGTTATAGCTTCCAATTTGGTGATTCTTGAGCCTAACCTCAAGGATTTTTTGATAGAAACAACTTTCTTTGAAATGTCACTACCCCAAAAACTTACCAGAAGTACCCGAAAATTGGCTTCAAAGATGAACGACATGATTTGTGTAAAATTGAGGAGAAGAAAAGAAGAGAATTGGTGTGAAGAATGTGAGAGGTATGAATGGGGTATTTATAAGATAGTATGAGCATGAATTATGGTAGAAAAATGTAGGAAGAATTATGGTAATTAGGGTTTAAGAGATTACTTGGAGAAGTGAACAAAGATTTAAGGAAAGTTTTGATATTTGAAGGGATTGTGTATAATTGAATATGGAAGGTATGTATGTCATGAAAAATATTAAGGAAATTGGAATTACTTGGGGAATAATTAAGAAGAATGAATCGCAAGAAAATATAATAATTTGATATCAAAAAGATGGAGAATTAGAATTATGGAAAATAGGATATTTTAGGGAGATAATTAAAAATACAAATTACCAAAATATTTTCCCAAAATCTTCATGGGATGGCCGAAATTATTGAGCTTTCATAAGATAATATTTTCGGCCTTCCTATTTAGTATTTAGGAATATATTTTGCTAGTTTAAAGGAATAAAAATAATTGTGTAAATATATTTATTGTAATAAATAATTAAATAATAAAATACCAAATATTCACCAAATAATTTAACTAAATAAAAATCAGATTTTCACATAGGAAAATCCGAAATTATTAGATAATTAATTGGGATTTTTGGATCTATTAAAATAATAATAAAATATAGCTTTTTCCTTATTTTAAATATCCGAAATATAAATAATCCGGTTTTTAAAATAGGATAAATGGATAATAAATCTTATCCAAAATAATGATTAGTTTTCAAAATACTTCTGGCGCAAAAATTCAAATATCATTTTGGCTCCAAGATTTAAATAGTAAGTTGAATTTCTAAAATACCCTCTTTAGAAATAATAATTAATTAGGAAAATACGTAAGAAAATACGGGGTATTACAAGTTACGTCACAAAGATTGGTTCGGCTGAGCTGTACCTGCAAAAACAATGGACACTCCGAATGGTGGAGCTCCGCTTTAACGATCAAGTTAGTAACTTGAAAGAGAATAAAGAGTACGGAAATTTAGGTGGGAATCTGCTTGGATTCCAAGCTCAGGTGTTTCTCTGATGAGAGAGAAAGTAGGTGTAATAAATGATTGTATTGTGTCCCCAAAATGGGGATATATCTCCCTATTTATAGGCTCGTTGGTTGATGTGCCCCTATCTAGGTCACTTGACCTAGATTTTAGTAGGCTGTGCCGAATTACGACGCTTCTTGGGATTTAGGCCCTTGAAGGCCGCCATTTCAGAAGCTTATCTGAAGGGGACACGAGTTAAGAGGGTATTGGGCCACTTAGGCCATCCTGAACTTGACACGTGGCCTCCTCTCATTGGTTTGCATGTCTAGGGTATTTTTATCCTAAACATTTTCCCCTCACAAGGGTCAGTGCATGTCACGTGATGACTGTGACACGTGTCCACCTATCAAAGGTGAACAGTAACAACGGATAGTAAAATTTGAATTTTAAACGGGAATACCCCCATTTTCACCTTCTATAAATAAAAGGTTTACCCCCACCCCTTTTCTCTCACTTCATTTTCATTTGATTTTACTAGAGAGAGAAAGAAGAGATTTTTAGAGAGAGTTTCTCTGCTTCCGTCTGCATCAGAGCTTTCAGGATTTGCGTGTGCTAACCTTGCAACACCCGGTCATCGTCTGTAGCTGTTTTTAGATTTTTCAGAGTTAAAAGTAAGGTAACCGCCTGTACCATTTTTAGTTTTTTTTTTCAACTTGTATACATTCTTTTTCCGCCTGTTTACATAGTTTTAGAAATAAAATGAGTTCTCAATCCACACACTCGACACTACCTAGAACACTCAGCTGGTCTCCCAGAACAGCTAAGTCTAGAACAAGGGTGCCTTTTCTAGACTATCGAAACTGATGTGCTCATCTCCGAATTCCTCTCTCTCTGTGTCTGTGCAAGACAAAATGGCCATAGTAAAATAGACGGCCAGAAACACTAAGAGTCGGCGCACTATGAAAGTGCCTGCTGACGAGGTTGTTACGGATGGGGAACATGATGATTTGGAGGAAAGCGGCAATTCTGATGAAGAGGCTCCCTCTTCTTTCGGGAGCTCTAGCGTGCGGGAGGTAGACGCTGAAGAATCTGCCTCCTCTAACGGATCCGGGGAAGTATCCGGCGGTAATAAAGCCGCTAAAAGATCAGGGGCCGAAACTTCTTACTCCGATAATGATAATTTCTCGGCTGACTATCAGCAGCCAGCGAAAGTTGCTGACAACCCCTACCCGAAGAAGATTAGTATGCTTCCGGGTGACATAGCCGTGCTGAAGAATGGCTTCAGGGCTTTCAAGGAGAAGCACCCCTTTGGAAAGGGGTGGGATATTATCGTCCCGCCTGCTGATGCAGCGGTGACGTGGGACGATAAGATTGTGAATGCAGACAACTATTTCGTCCGCTACGAGGCGGTAATAGAAGCCGACCTCCAGTTCCCCCTCCATACCGGGTTAGGATGATCTTGAAGGGGTATGATATGGGAGTTTGGTAGCTCACCCCCAACTCATGGGTGAACATTCTAAGCTACATAGCTGCCTGCGAGCTTCAGAATCTTGCTCCCAACTTCTCTGCCTTTGCTCACATGCATTACTTGAGCAAGGCGCCATGCGGTCACGGGGCTTAGTACACTCTTTCCACCTTGCCCCAGTACTTAATGAGTCTGGACAAGGTGTCAATAAAAGGGTGGAAAGACAAGTTTTATTTAATTTCTTCACCAATCCTGAGACACAACAGGACACTGCGCCGGTACAATCAGGAGCCGGTTCTTCTAGGCAGGAAATGTCCCCTCCCGGCACTGTCCACTCGGGCTCGGGAGTAAATAATGGAGCCGGGTTTCTTTGAAACCACTACTGAGCCCATGGGGGATGGGACTCACATCATTGTTCCAAAAAACTGGATCCCCCACCCGCAATACTTCAAAGATGAATGCTTTCTATCCGCCTGTGGGTTAAGCCCCATGGTTCCCAAGGGTAGATTCCCTTACATCCGGCATGTCTGTAGTTTTTATTTTGTACTACAAACTTTTTATGATGATTTTTTTTTCTAACTTTTATTTTCTTCTTGTAGCCGACGCCTTGAAAATGGTTGACCCAGCAAAAACTCTAGCTAAGTCAGCAACGCTGCTGCGCAAAGAAGCTGCTCTCGCAAAGAGAGCAGCCGTTGAATCCAAGGAGTCCAAGAAAGGCGGGGTAAGAGCGCCTGTCTTTAGATTTTTCTTTACATTTCTTGCAAAGGTATTTCGCCGGTTGGGTACATATAACTTTTGAATTTGCAGGACTCTGTTAAATGCGTTCCACGCTTATTCTCCAAGTTTTTCAAAAGGCAAGGGGAGGATCTGGAAAAGGCCGCGGCTGCCAAAGCCGCCAGGAGGGACCCCCCCAGTCAACTTCTACTGCCAAAACCGATCGTCGCACGACCGATAGCAAATCCCCTTCTGCAATGAAAATTCTGAGCGAAAGCTCAAAACGCTCGCAGAAGAATGCACCGGATGTCTCTACAACATCGAAGGGTGGCCAGCCACCTAATGTTGCAGCTGGTGCAACAACAACTGAGTAGGAGATTCATGCGCCCCATCCGGAAACCCAAGGTAAGGGCAAGATTGAAATACCTTGGCCACTTGACTTCATAAGAGTCAAGACTAAGGTTGACCTCTCCAGGGGTTCAGTCAGCAGCCGGCAACGGATGAATGCCAACTATGCTGTTTCCTTCTCACCAAGTACTTCTACTTCTTTTGGTTCAGATCTTACATCCGACGAGCCGGATCTTTTTGGGTTGGCCAAACAGATGGTGAGGACCCTCACCCGGTCAGAGAAAAATTCCATACCTGACTTGTAGGTGGGGGACTTTGACCGGATAATGGGCCAGTTGGCTGAGCTAAAATATTCTTCAGCTCAATTCTAATATTTTCTCTCCATTTTTACTAAGTATTTCCTAATCTGGCTGCTCTTTTCTTAGGTAATGCTGAGGGTGGATAGGCTCCGAGGCCCCTTCAGGCGGAAGTAGGAAGAGGTAAATGACGCCAAATGGAGGGCCCTTAAAAACCTTAACTCTGCTGAATATGCTAATTATATGTGTGATTTAGACATTAAATCAGTAGAGTTGAAACAGGAGGAGCTGATCTCGAGCTTAACAGCTGTAAATGATGAAGCCACCAGCCGGGCTAATGACCTTGAGCAAAAACTGAAGGATGCTCAATCTGAACTCAAGGCATTAGAGGATGCTGATAAGAAGAACACAAAACTCCGAGCAGACGTCTCCCGACTGGGGGTGGAGATCACCAATCTGCGGAACAAGCAACTAGATGAGATCGCCCAAGAGTAGAAGCGGCTGATGGAAGAGAATGAGCGGGACAACACAGCCTGCCTAAAGATAGCATGGGGGCTTTACTACCCGCCTCGCTTCAAGGATTGGGCTGTAGAGCTGAGATATGAAGTCTTAGAAAATTAGGAGCCTACGGAGGAAGAACAAAATGAAGGCAGCCAGCCTCAAGTGGCTAACAACCAATCAGATGCCCTTCCAGCCAGTCAGAACCAGCTGGAGCAGCAGCTTCCCCCTTAGCCTTTAATCAGCCTCCCCAAATTATGCGGTAGTATGCCAACTTCCTTATTTTCCAGCTAGTATGCCGAGTAATGTTGTATCTTTACTAACTGTGGAGTTGGGTAAACAATTTGTTTGTTTTGCTTCTTCACCTGATGTGATTCCTGTTAACAATTATTCTGGCCTTTGTGCCATTTTCAATAGTAATGATGTAATTTGACTCAGTCGGTTGTTTATATATGTTTTTTTCTTTAAATTTTATTTATTATTATTTTTTTTGCGTATATACTGCAATTCTTAATCATTTTGCCTAACTTAAAAAAGCATGCGGCAATTTGCAATCCGGCTACTCTTGCCACTGGACGACTGTGTGGTTGGTTTCATTTCAAATAGATTGATTGCCTTGAAAACACTTGATACTTGGAGAAGTATGAGGTGTTTTTAGGCCAATCAATCACAATGGTGATTGCCCCAAACCATGTGCACAACCGGCCATTAGAAAGGGTGCTTCTAGCTTCTTACCCAGGCGGTAATTTTTCGTCTGGGATTATTTCATAGCCATTACACAAACTCTTTTGCACCAATTGGGTGAGAGAGTGCAACTTTGGAATAAATAATCTAAGTGAAAACTTTAGCCGGTCACCGTCTAATGCCTCAGGGCATCCGGTATTAGGAAACTTAATCATCCTCGTAGATTATTCTAGTCAGACGGCTATGAGTAGACCAATTTGGTCGTTCAATCTTTGCCATATGCATAGGTACGTAGAACTGACGAAGATTCTGCTCTCTAAGACGATTGCACCCAGAGGGGTGTCGCCGGACGCCATTGTCCATGTTGGGACAGGCGGTTTTATAAAATAAGCAACCATCCGGCCATTGGCCTTTGGTCTTGTTTGAGACCAGTTCTATTGCCACTAAGCGTTTTGTGGTTAGTTTTTTCAGTCTGGCCATTGGCCACGCTTTATTATAACATTGAATTTACACTAAATGTCGAATTTAGTTGGTTAAGCAATTAGTCTGTCTGGGTATTACCCAGGCGGACAGGTAATTTAATCATTTAATTACACTAAGTATCAAACTTAGTTGGTCAAACAAATAGTCCGTCTGAGTATTACCCAGGCGGACAAGTAATTATAACATTGAATTTACACTAAGTATCAAACTTATATAGTTAAGCAAAAGTTCACTCTGAGTATAACCCAGCCGGATAAGTAATTATAAAGACTTCTTGGAGTTCGACTAGCTACCAGGCGAGCAGAGGTCGGTTGCTAGAATATAGCTTTCCGCCTCCCTCAGGGCCGCCTATAAAGTAAAACCCCCTTTTCTGACTAGGCCATTTGACATAGGAGCACAATCCTTCTCTCTCTCCCTGCTTAATTGTGCTCAAGTCAAGACTTGTTTTCTTGGCAGGGATTTTCATTGAGAAGTTGGAAACAAACAGGAAGGCAAGCTTCCTGAAACTGTCAATGGACTCGGCTGGCAAATTGCCAAACTATTGTTGGGCGATGCCCTTCAACGTAGCCGAAAAACATCGACACCAAGTGGCCTCATCCAACCCCTGTAAATACATGAGGTTGGTGTAAGCTATGAGGTGATCTTCCGGGTTGGAGGTTCCGTCATAGGTACCACCAACACATTTTTAACCTTCGCCGGCTGTGCCGCCTCGGTTATTTCCTGGGTGAATGTAGAAGGTTGTTCACCCAGGCGGAGCAAACGAAGCTGCCAGTCTAGTGGCTGGACTTTGTTGTATGCCGCCTGACCACCGAAGAGGGCCGACTGCATAAAATGGGGAGAATACGGACCGTAGACCAAAGGTGGTACATACGGTGCATTCCCTATCATCTGAGGGCCAGAATAGACGGTATTACCACCTGTATGGCTCTCATGCAAGGAAGGTACATTCCTTGCAAATGTGTTCTTAAAGCTTTCTGGAAAGCTCGATGTAGAAGCTAACTCAGACAGCTGCTAATTTCTCTTGCGGGTGATGATCTCCCGGGCGTCAAGAGTTGATTTTTTGTTTCCCACCGGCTGTTGAGTCCGGCGGCGATTGTTGGTATTCCTCTAAGGTAAAAGAATCTTGGACCAATCAATGGTCCCGACTGCCTTCTCCTTTGGATGAGGAGTTGGCTGCCGATCTCTGAAACTTGTCATGAATTTCATGAGTTCGTCTTGAGTGACGGAAGCTGATCCACTGGCCATATGGGTTTCCCCTTCTGGCTGCCCAGAGGGTAGGTTTGTACCCGCTTGGCTGGCACCCCGCTCCAGAGTGTCTCTAGGCCGGACGCGCTTGGTTATCAAAGAGCCATCACTGGCTATATAGGTTTCGCCTTGAGGATCATCATCCTCCTGGTCAGTAAAAACTTCTGATTCATCTACCTGACGCTTAGGAGGCGATACAGACTCTTGAACCATCCTTGAGGTACTTTCCCCACATACGGTGCCAAATGTTTTGGGTGTTTTTGTCCCTCGGGAGAGTTACGTCACAAAGATTGGTCCGGCTTAGCTGTACCTGCAAAAACAACGGAGACTTCGGATGGTGGAGCTCCGCCTCCAACGATCAAGTTAGTAACTTGAAAGAGAATAAAGATTACGGAAATTTAGGTGAGGATCTTCTTGGATTCAAAGCTCAAGTGTTTCTCTGATGAGAGAGAAAGTAGGTGTAATAAATGTTTGTATTGTGTCCCCAAATGGGTAAATGTCTCCCTATTTGTAGAGTCGTTGGTTGATGTGCCCTTATCTAGGTCACTTGACATAGATTTTAGTGGGCTGCGCCGAGTTACGGCGCTTCTTGGGATTTTGGCTCTTGAATGACGCCATTTCAGAAGCTTATTAGAAAGGGACACGTGTAAAGAGGGTATTGGGCCACTTGGGCCATCCTGAACTTGACATGTGGCCTTCTCTCATTGGTCCACATGTCTAGGGTATTTTTACCCTAAACAAAGCCCATGTGCAAAAGATGACAAGGTTATTTAACCATCTGGAATTGATTGGTAAACCGGCGGAGGATGAGCAAGCGGCTGATATGATTTTAAGCTGACTCCACTCGGGGTATGTTGCAATTAAGATGCGACTTACTAAAAATCGGAACAAACTATCCTATAAGGAAGTTGTCCAAGAGCTCTAGAAAACCTAATCTTGCAAGGCGGCTACGTTTGCTCTGAGGCTCCAGAAAAAGGAGTTCAAAAACAAGGCAAAGATGCGCTGCTTCTATTGTAGTAAGCTAGGACACTACAAAAGAGAATGTAGCGAGTATCTGGAAGATGAGGCAAGAGGAAAGATAGCTTTAATCTCTGGTATCATCCACACACTTGAAAATAAGCAATTTTTAAGGTATTAGATACCTGAAAATTGACTCATTTTATGCTCTTTATTTCAAGAACGAAATGAGCGATTTTTTCAAGTGGTCATGAGTACACAAGTGGAAGATGAAGAAAGAAAACTTGTAATCTCATGTATTTTGTCTAAATTCTAAAACTTGTTAAGTTTTATCTACCATATTTTGATCTTTCGACGTTGGACGTCATTTTAAACCTTGATCACAAGGCCTTTTGTTTAAATCTCTTGTTTATATTTATGGAAATTACACCTTTTGTGTGTTTAGACAAAATTGTTTATGATAATACCCAAAGAGCTAAGACCATGGAGTCAAATCAAACTTACTTGTGGCATTGTCGTCTTGGCCACATTAACATCAAACGCATCAAGAGACTTTTACAAGAAGGTGTTCTTGACTCTTTCGATTTAGAATCGTTTGGGAACTGCGAAGGATGTTTATTAGGCAAGATGATTAAGCAGACATTCTCCAAGCTGGGAGAAAGGGCAGGAGACTTGTTAGGTTTAATACACACTGATGTATGTGGACCAATGAGCTCAACAACAAGAAATGGACACCGATATTTTATCACCTTCACAGATGACTATAGTAGATATGGTTATGTCTACCTAATGTCACATAAATCTGAATCGTTTGAAAAGTTCAAAGAATTTCAGAGTGAAGTTGAAAATCAGCTTGGCAAGAAAATCAAAGCCCTTCGATCGGATCGAGGTGGTGAATACTTGAGCCAAGAATTCGATGACCATCCAAAAGAAAAGGGTATACTTTCAGAATTGACACCTCCAGGAACTCCACAATGGAACGGAGTATCCGAAAGGAGAAATCAAACCTTGTTGGACATGGTACGATCAACAATGGGTCTTAGTGATCTTCCTATCTCTTTCTGGGGACACGCACTTCTAACTACGGCACTAACACTGAACCGTGCACCATCAAAAGCTGTAGAAAAGACTCCATATGAATTATGGACAAAGAAACCTCCTAGCTTGTCTTTTCTAAAGATATGGGGGATGAGAACCATATTTCAAGAAATTGATTTCTAACATACTTCATCCCAAATCCGACAAGGTTTACTTTGTGGGCTACCCAAAAGAAACCAAAGGGTATTACTTCTACAACAAATCGGAGAACAAAGTGTTTGTTGCTCGCGATGGTGTCTTTTTGGAGAAGGAACACCTTTCCAAAACGACAAGTGGGAGGAAAATCGAACTCTACGAAGTTTGTGAGGATTAGTAACAAAGTCAGAATGATAGTCAAAGTGCTGAAACAGCATCCGTTGACGCAGGTCAAAATGATCAAAATGTGCAAAGTAAAACCGACAATGCAAATGCTCAATCGATTACCCTACGTAGGTCTTAGAGGCCGAGATCTTAACCTGATAGATATCTTGGTTTAGTATTAACCGAGATATGAGAGGACATCCTGATTATGGACGGAGATGAACCAGAATCCTACAAGCAAGCGATAGCAAGCACTGACTCTTTTAAATGGCATGAGGCCATGAGATCTGAAATGGATTCTATATTTGAAAATCAAGTCTAAGACTTGGTTGACTTACCCGAAGATTATACACCTATCGGATGTAAGTGGATTTTTAAGATGAAAACCAACAAAGATGGAAATGTATTTACAAAGCTAGATTGGTGGCAAAAGGTTATAGACAAGTTCATGGTATTGATTACGATGAAACCTTTTCACCAGTCGCAATGCTTAAATCCGTTCAGATCCTCTTAGCGATTGCTGCATATTAAAACTATGAAATATGGCAGATGGACGTCAAAGCCGCTTTTTTAAATGGTATTTTGGAAGAAACTGTGTACATGACACATCCTGAAGGTTTTATCGACCAAAACAATGTTGGGAAGGTTTGTAAGCTTAAGAAGTCCATTTATGGACTAAAACAAGCTAGCAGAAGTTGGAATCTGCGATTCGATGAAGCCATTGGTAAGTTTAGTTTTATCAAGAACCCAGAAGAATCTTGAGTTTACAAGAAGGTCAGTGGGAGTGACATCGCCTTCTTAGTCTTATATGCCAATGACATATTGCTCATTGGAAACATCATTTCGTTATTAGAGTCTGTAAAGGCCTGGCTTGGAAAATGTTTCTCAATGAAATACTTAGGAGAGGCTCCGTACATACTAGGCATCAAGATCTATAGGGATAGATCAAAAAGGATGATTGGATAGAGTCAAATTACTTATATTTATAAGGTACATGCTCGATTTAGCATGGAGGGGGCCAAGAGAGGTCACCTGCCAATGTCACATGGCATTAGCCTGAGCAAGAAGCAGTGTCCACAAACACCTGATGAGCGAGAAAGAATGAATCTGATTCCATATGCTTCGCTTATTGGATCGATCATGTATGCTATGATATGTACTATGCCAAATGTATCGTATGCCTTGAGTGCTACGAGTCGTTACCAATCAGATCTAGGAGAGCCCTATTGGACTGCGGCCAAGAATATCCTAAAGTACCTGAAAAGGAACAAGGATAAATTCCTGGTATATGGTGGTTTAGAAGAATAAGTTGTTGAAGGTTATACCAACGCAAGCTTCCAGACAGACAGAGACGATTTCCTATCGCAATATGTATATGTGTTCTGTCTTAATAGTGGAGCGTTCAGTTGGAAGAGTGCCAAGCAGAGTACAAAACTGCAGATTCTACAACTGAAGTCGAGTACTTAGCAGCTGCTGAAGCGGATAAGGAGGCTGTTTGGATTCATAAGTTCATTAGTGAACTTGATGTTGTACCCTCCATAAAGGGTCCAATAGCCCTCTATTGTGACAACAATGGATCTATTACTCAGGCCAGAGAGCCAAGGGAACATCATAAAGTCAAACATGTCAAACGGCGGTTTCACATGATTTGAAAATGGAAATCAGAAGGTGAAATCAGAATTTGCAAAGTCGGAACGGATGACAATGTAGTCGATCCACTTACTAAACCTTTGCCTCAAGTGAAGCACAACAAGCACGTTGAGGCAATGGGAATCAGGCTTGTAGGAGACTGGCTTTGATTTCATTGTTTATTGTTTTAGTTAAATTTTGAACATTTAATGTAAGACACTAAGAAAAATCATTAAAGTTTAGGAGTAACTTAAATTTCATGCAGTATTTTATTACTCCGTTTGCTATTTAATTGTGGTTTAGGATTAAACAATGAGTCCTTTCGACTCTTGGAATATTTAAAATAGGGTATCAAGACCAGTCTTGGTAAGGAAACACCTATTAAGTTAACATTGAATATTATAATCGAAAATAATCCCTAATCGAGGTCATTTAAACGATGGACGTTTCATAACCTGTTGAGATTGGTGTGTAGTCTGATTTATAGCACTGTTTCTTGTGCTACGAGGACATGATTGTTATAAATCATTTGCACTTGTATGGGTTTAGAACCATACTGGATCGACCTATGAGAATACTTTAAGAGATTAACAATCGTCATAAGTATACTTCTCATTATGGCTATCGGAACCTATTTCCTTGACAATGAGTATTGTGAGTTCTCTTGTTTGAGTACTAGTCCGCTTTGATGTTGTCAAACATCTGCCGTAATATGGGATTATAATGGCAACAATCGGGCGGCTAGGTCCTCTTAGTAAGAGGAGATACATTACAAGACTGGGAATGTCCCCCTACTAAAATAGGGAAGATGTCTTAGTTGTATACAAGGCCTTTCGTAGAGCGAGACTGTAAAAATGCATGGCCGTGCTCGGATGGATTTTAGAAATCATCTGTTTATTGACAGTCAAACTAGGAATCGAGAAACACTTCAAGACGTAATAATGATGACGAAATAATCTTACCTTATAGTTCATGAAGAGACATGAAAAGACATAGGAAAAAGGTTGTACACAAAATGCGAACTTGTCCGGAAGGACAAGTGGGAGATTGAAAGAAATGGTGTCCTTCCAACAAGTGTATTATTCTGATAGCGGGTTCAGAATTATTAGAAAGCTAATATATTCAGTAAGGTCAAGTAATCGGAATTCCTGGGTGGAGGCCGCTTCCGATCAGTAATATTAATGTATAATTAATATTACAGCTTAATCTTGACTGAACCCTTCAGGTCACACCCTAGCAAATATACGAACCGACTCGACGAATTAATTCGGACAAAATTAATTCGTACGAAATTAATTCGTCACCTGAGTATTAAATATTTAGACGTCGGAAATTCGAGCTTAGAGCATCGAAACCGAGCGTCGGAAGTCGAGTAAAAATATAAAAAGACGAGACATGTAAATAATAATAAATCAACAAGACCAAAATACCCCTAGCATTGGAATTCCCCGAGCAAACCGAGTGCTAGGGGCGTTTGATGTAGCATGGTGGCTACCATGCATTCCAAGCCGAGCCTAGGCTGGCCGGTGCGTGCTAGCGCACCAATGCTAGCATCCCAAGGCTAGTAGCGCTGGGCCAAGGCGCGCAAGGAGCATCAGCTCTCTGCAGCAGCCCGCATCCTTGATGCGTGGCTCGCTGGCTGAGAGCACGAGCAGCCCGCACAAGCCGTGCTGGGCTTGCTGGCCAGCAGCGCTAGCAACCCGCACGCTTGTGCTGGGCCTGTTGGCAGCCGCACATGGCAGCCCACCTTGGGTGCCTTGGTGCCCAAGTGTGGTGCCATGTGGCGCGATTTAAGAGGAGGTTTGAGGGGTGTGTTGGCCAGTTTTTGGAGAGGGAGTGGGGAGCAAGTTTGGTCCCCCCCTCCTCCAAATAGTCCTCACCTAACCTCTCTCAAGAGCTTGCCACTTGTTGATTTATTACTAGTTTGATTATTTATTTTATTTTAGCTTTAAAATAAAATGGAAAAATCAAATTCTCCCACATTGATGGGAGAACCTTTTAACTCTCTTGTTTTCCCTATAAATACCCAAGTTGGGATATTGGGAAAATCACTTGAGTGAGAGTTGAAAAAGCATCACCATTGTGAAAACCTTTGAACTCATTTAATCACTTGGGTTTTTGTCGGACCTTGCTAACTCCAAGGTAGCAGACATAAAAAGTCGGTGTTCGTCCTTTGTTGGTGGATACCATTGGAGGCTTGGTTTTTTTGGAGCTAAACCTTTCAAGTAAGAGCCCATTAGGTCGGGCGAAGCACGCGTCAAAAGTAAATTCCGATTTTATCCTTTTATGTTTATTTGTTATGCTTTATGGTTTTATTAATTGCGAGTGGTTCTTTGTGTTGGGGTCGTTTCCGCGGTAAGTTGGACTTACCAAATCCCAACAGTCTCAAGGTTTGGTTGATCTCGTGGTCAATTTGATGTGAGGGTGCAGTGCTCCTTGTGACCTCCTAAGCATTCACGAAAGCTAAGTAAACAATTAGCAATGACAAGGATGATAAAATAAACAAAACAAAAAAAAAGCAAGTAAAATGACTCTAACAAAAGCAATAGTAGACGCTAAACAAGCCGCTTCCCCGGCAACGACGCCAAAAGTTGATGGAGGGTTATATAGGTCGTTAAGCTACTACCCTAATCAAATTAATCATTTATAATACGTAAACCTACACCAAACTAGTTAGTGGCAAGTAAAGGGTCGAACCACTAGGGGAAACACACTAATTCAACATTAATAATCACTAATGCAAGAGTAAAAAGGGAATTGTTTTTGTTGAGTAAGAATCACTAAAACTACAAATAAGAAAGAAAATGATGATTAAAACCAAGGGAAAATGACGCTAGGGATACGGGGGTGTCAAATATGATTAGAAAGAGGGGAATAATAATGATTATCATGAAATACATGCCAAAGAACACAAGATTCTACCTAAACAATTCATTCTCATGCAATAGTCTAGGCAAATCAATGAAAGAGGTCTACACTAACAAGGATCATTCTCATGCATCCTATTAGTTAAAATCAAATCAAGAGAATAAAGAAACACAATTCATAAAAACTCTACTTTAATAACTCATTCTCATGCAATCATTAAAATAGATATGATCTTAATCTAGTTCAAATCATTTTCATGCATTTAAAATAGAAAACATCAAATAGAGTACCACAATAATCTTAAGCTATCAAAAATCTTGTCTTTCATCTATTTATGGCATGAGTTCAATCCAACCATCATCATTCATCCAATATCAACTCATAGTTTCCATCCCCTTTCCCTTGCTAAAAGTTTAGCCAAGAGAAGGGAGATTAAACATAATATCAAAACTAGAAGCAAACTCAATAAACTCAAAACAAAACATGATTAAAAACAATGAAATCAATAACAACTAGATGAACTAATAAGATTAACAAAAATAAGCAACAATAAATGAGAATAATTAAAGATAAAGAGAAGGATAAGAGATTACTAAAGAAAGGATTAATGAAAGATGAAAACTTGAAGTCTTGCTTGAATGAAGATTAAACTTGAGCAAATTTGAATACAATAAGGAAGCTTGAATAACAATCTACTTTTCTCTCTCTGGATTAAGCTAATATTATGAAATTAGAACTAAGTAAAACTCATTACCTTCAAACGTTCTAAAACGGGACTTATATAGTCCGTACACAGCTGGCTGAAGTCGGCTAAAGGTTCGACCGAACCATGGGTAGGTTCGGTCGAACATCATGGTAGGTTTGGCCGAACCATGGGTAGATTCGGTCAAACCTCCCAACTCCTGGTTCGGTCGAACTTCTGGGGTTCGACTGCTTCTGCAAAAATGCTGAAATTTGAAAAGTTCCTGCCTCCAAACTTCGGTCAAACCTTGTGCAGGTTCGGTCACACCTAAGGTTCGACCTCACCTTTCTTGAGTTCGACCACACCTCCTCTAGAATTTTCTTTCCTCAACTCCAATTCGATTTAAGCTTTCTCATCTTTGAAGACCCCGGTTCCTACAAAACACGAGCATGGAAATCAAAGTAAAGAGTAGGCAACAATCTAGGAAAAAGGAAGATAAAAGAGAAGGGAAAGGAGAAAACAAAACTAAGTAAAAATGCTTAGAAAAGGGCCAAACAAGTGCAAATGAGGGGAGAATCAATAGAGAAAAAAATATAAAAGAGTATAAGCAAAGTCATCATCACATAGTCTCCCTTAGATGTCCATCCAATTGAGTAAATCAATCAGTTCCTTCACATGGTTCGTAACTTTTTGACCAGGAATGAGTTTCATAGCCATTATCTTACAATGAATTTTGTAGTCTCAAACCTTACACTGTCAACCCAGGAATAGTATATTTGAGGGATCGAATTAACTACTTCTCTAACAAACTTATCATTAACGCCTCCACTTCCCAATGCCCAAATGACACCTTAACAGATGGCACATAGACAATTTTTCAGTTTCGTTAACTCATAGTTCTTGAATCATCTCTTCTAACTAGTTGGAATAGATGCCAATATGAGATTTCTGATTTTCTCTACATCCGAAACATCTTTCGGGTGCCTTTCAGGAGTGAAACCTAATATGAATCTACTTTCTATGGGAATATAGAGTTGAGCCTCAAGCTTGTGCCTCCTAAGGACATCTAATAGCTTTTCTTCCTATTCCCTGAAGTTTATGAGATTTAGTCTTGTTTTCAATTTGGTTGGCAAGTTAGTGTTGTCGTTAAAGCTATTCATTTACAAACAAAATTAAAACGAGGCAATGTTAAATAATTATGTTTAAAATTAAAGTAATATAAGCGAATTAAATTGGTAACTTTAAAAAACTTAATTCAATTTAATTGATCCCTATTTGAATTAAGTGATTCCAAGACCCTTTTTTTGAGCAATAATTGACCAGTCTTTGGCCCTACCATCAACCATTACATTTTCAAGGTGAGTAAACTCTTTACTGATCACAACTCTTGTAACTCTTGGTTGAATGATTAATCATCACATGTTTAATTATTACGCTTTGCTTCAAGGTTCTAAACTCTTTAGGTAACCATGTTGAGTATAACCAATGAAAATTTTAAAACTTGATTTACCCCAATTCTCCTAATATATAAAATGACACCCATCTTTGGCATGACGTATCATAAATATCAAATGTTTATTGGGTTTTTTAATTGGAAAAGCAACCTCAATATTACCGACACCTAGATTCATTATGTTAGTCATTAATTTAGTGAACTCTAGCTCATCATCACAAGCATCAATAAAATCTAACATGTATAGTCTACTAATGCATAAATAAAACATTACATAGCATGGCCCCTTATTCCTAAGAAAACTAATAAAACAAAACTCCCACTTGAACCTTCATGGATCTCATTCATCTAGCTCCTTTGGGCCTTCACTCCATTGGCTTCTTGGATCAACTGCAACCTGTAATACTACTCTATTCTATCTACTACTTAAATAAAATAAAATAAGTTACAAAAACCCTTAATGGTACGCAGACCGTATTTAGATTACAAAATACGACATAATGCGTAGATCATATGTAAATTCTATGGGCCATACTATTCTATATATAGCAATGATTAACATCATATATTATAAAGTGCCATATAATTAATCACACATCATTCTTTCTTAAACTACAACATCGAATGTTCATAGCTAAGGAAACATGGCATCTTAATATCTCATATTTAATTAAACGGAAATTTCACCATATACCACTGAGTTTAAGCTTAATTCACCGTATACCACCAAAAACTTTCTAATACACCAAATACCACTCAATTATTGTACATTAACATGAAATGCCTTTTTGGCAAACTGCCGTTAGTGAGCCGTTTGGGGTAATTTAGCATTTCACCATGTACCATTTTATGTAAAAGTTTTTTCACCATATACCATGTTTTAAAAGTTATTTCACCATTTACCCATTTTTTGGAAACGGTAATATTTTCAAAAAACTAGTCGTTGAACACTAATAACGGCTAGTTTGTTTGTTATTTAAATGCAGTGTTATATGGTGAAAATTCCGTTACATAAATTACCACAATTATATATTATCGTATACAATTCATGACCAATCATAAAATATCGTATATTCTATTTAGATATGAGATAGAATTAAAACGTATTTTAATCATAGAAGATAAATCATATTTATTTCCAATGATTATCCAAAATTATTGAAGATATTCTATCCTAATTGCCTAGCCAATCACAACTTTTTAAATCAATTATTATCCTAAAATTGTTATAGGATGATCACATTATTTAATCAATTATTATCCATGTAGAATCTTTTTTCTCAAAACTTAACAAAATTAACGACTTTAATTTTGATAATTATCTTTTCAAAATCAAAACTTATCTTTTCTTTTAAAATCTTAATTAAAATAAAATAATTTTGTTTTTGTAATACGCACCAGCCACCGTGGTGTGGCCAACCGAAGCCATCTGGTGTATGGTGCACAGTAGCGATGCAATAGCGGTAACAGCGGTGCACGCAACCCTTTCACGGCGTTGTTGTTGCTGCTCTTGTTGTACGAACCTCTTGCCTAACCCCGCCCTCCCTCCTTGACCACTTGGTGTGGCAGTTGCCATGGCTGCACCACCTAGTCACGGCTATCGTACCAAAAAGATGTTTTTTTTATTTAAATTTAAATTAAAACAATTATTTTATTAAAAAATAAATTAATTTAATGTGGTCCAATTAATTTAAAAATTAAATCATATTCAATCTTGAAATTAAGGTTCTTCATGAAATTAATCCCTAATTCAATTTAAGTCTTAAATTAAATAATTTGATCATGAAGAATTCATAATTATACATGAAATCAAATAGATTAAAATCATGAATCACATAGAAGTCAAATTAAATCAAATTTGAAACACAAAATTCACAATTTAGGGGTTTAGGATTTCAAATTTTTTTAAATTAGGCTTTAGGGGTTTGGAGTTTTTGAATTGTTCAGGGGAAAAATTCAGACCTTTCACGGATTAATATTGAGCAAATTAAACAACATTTAATAATTCCATATGTTAAATCACATTAAAAATAATAATTGACCTATAATTAATTATTCTCCCTCCTAATTGAATTAAAATTGTGGACATTCAAAGAATTAATAATTCAATATGTGTGTACACACATAGGCTAACTGATACCACTATAGGACTTTAGATACTATAAACGGAATTAAATAAATCACATTAATAAGCATCTAATCACCAAGATCAATGCAAAACACATAAAGAACTAATAATAATACCTTTGAAGCGTGAATCCACGTGCAATCGAGCAAGAACAACGGGAGATATAAAACCCTAAGTGTGATTCCTCTACTTAGTCCACGGGCACAGATCAAACCTCCACTAATGCTAGTTAGTTGTGATTGAATGCATCAATCAACCTTTAACGGAGAGGAGATACACGAACTAACCACGACCCACCAAGTGGGGTGGCCGACAGTATGGATATGGAGAGAGAAAGGAGGGCCGTGAAAGTGAGAGAGAGATTAGGGTTTGAGACTTGGTTGCTTGAGTTACAACCAACTGATTTGTAAACTGTTATTTCAATATAAGTCATGGATCTTATTTATAGATCATATCTCTAAAAAAGAGTCCATGTGAAGCCCAAACGCCTTGTCCTTATCAAACTACTCTAGCCCAACTCCATATGGTATTTCATGATCTTATAAGGCCCATTAATGAGTCTCTTACTTGTTTAACCTAATACCCTTGTTGTGTGACGCATAGGATCATTTGCCAAATCTAGCACCAGAAAATGACGATCCTATAGAATGAACTAATTATCTTCATAATAGTGATCCTTGATATATCTAGTAATTGCACTTATCGAAGATATAATTCCTTCAGCCTTAATCCTTGTTATTCCTCTATCCTGTCATAGCTCTCTAGATAAAATGTATTGGTGGTCATTGAAGGATGGCAAATATAGTGTCAGATCGGGGTATTGGCTGAGCAAGAAGTCCATGATTTATTCTCCAAATGTGGATACAAATGCGGCTTGGAGACTAATCTGGTCTCTAATATGTCCCCCAAATTGCATCACTTTTCAATGGAGGGCATGTAAAGGATTTCTCGCGGTGAAAGAACGACTAGCCTATCACCATATTACTACTGACGAGACGTGCTCAATTTGTGAGGCCTCGGAGGAATCTGTGATCCATGTCACCTTTGATTGCACAACAACGAAGTAGATTTGGGCAACCAGCCCTTTTGTTGTTCAAATTCAGCAGGCCCCAACTTCTAGCTTTATTGAGAAACTACTATGGCTCTCCAAGAACGTTTCAAGGACTGAGCTAGTGACTATTGCCACGCTAGCTTGGGCCTCTTGGCACTGTAGGAATTTGTCCATCTTTGAGCAGAATTCTTTTAATGTCGTTGAGATTGCCAGGGGGTTTGTGAACATGGTGCGTGAAATTAATGAGTATGTTGGACGAGATATTTGTAGGCCAATTAAAAATTTTCTACCAGCTAGTTCGTGGAGCTACCAAGCCAAGGGAGTGTTAAGGTAAATTGTGACGCCTATTTGGGAATTAAAACCGGGTTGGGGGTTCTGATCAAGAATGAACATGGGGGGCTGTAGTTGCCGCTGCGGTGAGGCAAAAAGGTTCTACATGGGATATAGGGTGTGCGGAAGCTGCTGTCTACCGATGTGGACTGCTCGTGGCCAAGAGGTTGGGATACTCTAATGTTCAGCTTGAAAGTGATGTTATGAATATGGTGAATGCTCCCCGAAGTAATGCTAAAGGATGTTCTCCTGTTTTTCTTTTATATGAGGATATTACTAGGTTTTCTTCCAGTTTTAGTTTGTTTTTAATTTCTCATGTAAAGCGGTCGGGTAATACTCTAGCTCATAATGTCGCTAGATGGGACTCTAGAGGTTATGATGAATTTGTATCTTTTGGTATGTTTCCTCAAAGTTTATTAACTTTGGCAAAAATCGATCTTCTCTAATATATTGATTCCCACAACTTTCCCTCACGAAAAAAAAAGAACATTAAATTTGTGGCAATATTCTTTTATTAATATATAATGTACTTCTAGGTGTACCATGGTACACCTCCTCTACATCTCTACCATACTATTTTCACTTATTAATTAGGACTAGGATGAAATTTATTTAAGTTTTATTTGTATTGTATTAATTAATGATAATGATTAACAATGGATATGGTCTGTATGAAGTTAGTATTCATTGTGTTCCCATTAATTAGGACACAGAAGAAATTTATTTACTCTGTGGTTAAGTTTTATTTGTATCATGGATAATGATTAATGATGAGTACGAAATAAAATTTTAGGACGAGACTCGATTTTAATATTACAACTCATTTCAAATTTTGAACAATGGGTTTCATTTTAATATTTTTAGTTATTTCAAACTCGAATATTATACCTTGATATAGACAACTTAGCTAACAGAGGCATACAAGTTAAGAAAACTTGTGAGTTGCGTGGTGTGGACAAGGTAGATAGCCAACGTCTTTTTAGATTTTATAATCTAGCAAAGGAGGTATGGGAGAATGGCTCTGTAGCAATTTAATCTGAGTCTACAGGGTTCAATTTTTGGGGATTTAGATCCAACACCATATCCTTCTATTTTATCGCGTGGATGATAAGTATGGTACATGCAAGCCCATATCTGACCCGGGGCAGCCAGGGCAACCGCTCAGGGCCCATGTATGGAGAGGGCCCAGTTATTTAGTGATTAAGTTCAAAAGTACTGATAAATTAAACTTAAAGATGCATTAATAATTAACATGTTTGTTTGTCTAGCTTGATGGTTAGGCTAAATAAGTGAGGTTATAGTTTGCCAAGGTCAGGGTTCGAACACCATTGATCGTGGGTGGAGACTAGGTCGTTCAAACTAATCTTCCCTCGGCCAACAAAATTTGTAATCTCTCAACGCACCCTTATACCTAGCATAGGAGTAAGTCCAGGGTCGAACCACTAGGAATGAGAGGTGAATGCTAAAGCTAAAGCTAAGCTATCTCGAAGTGATGAAGTAAGGTGTGTATATACTAAATCAATTATACAATAAAAAAGAAATCAAATATATCAAACACTGGGGTTTAGGATCCACATATACTCGGAATGGATACAACTACTTGGGATTGGAATTGACTAAGTCGAGTGTTGCGAGGGAAAAATAATTAAGCAATCAAGAGAGTATGGTAGGCTAATCTCCTAGAGGTCAAACTAGCGCCAACTATGAGAGACTCTAGTTAGGAACTTCACAAACCAACTCAATCGACAAAAGCAAGCCACAAATCAATTTTTTGTATCAATGTGAACTTACAATGCAATCTAGTGCAACAATCAAAGTTAGCTACTCTTCAATTAATCACACATATGCACTTAATCAATCAACCAATTTAATCACTACATCAACTCCATCAATTTCCCCCAATTAGCATCAATCCATTACTCATATATGCTTCACCATTCCCCTAGAAAGAAAACTACTCACAATCCATGGAAATCAAGATCAAAACTAACTTAAACAACAATTTCATCATCATCATATCACTCAAACTAATTCAATCACAAATTCAATTTAAACTTGAACAATCAACAAAATAATTGAAATCATAAGCTAAAGATTGCATTAAAGTAAAAGAAATCCTTACAAACTTTATTCAATTCAATGGAGAAAATGCTTAGAATCATCAATCTTCAATCATCAATCATGAACTTCTCTCTTTACAATCTAGAGTTTCTCTCTCTACAAAATGATCTAAAATTCCTATTCTAATTCTTTCTAAAAACTTTCAAAATAACTCCATCTAAAAATAGAATGAAAATCTGTATATAAGAAAACTAACAAAGAGAAATTAGTAAGATCGTTCAAAATAGACCCGTACAGGCGCGACCAACTACAATGGGGAAGCGCGGCTGCGCAAAACTAGGTACGGAACATAGACCCAGAAAGGCGCGCCCGCGCGCATGAGAGGCGCGATCGCGCCACTAGGCCACGCGGCCGCTTCACACTCGCGCGCGCCATGGCAGCCCTGTTCACCATCATGTCGATGCTCCTCATACGTTCCACTAAATGCTCTTGATGAACACGGGACCTTGCAGTTTCCAAACTCCATGATTGTGGGTTCAACACAAGAATTTGTGCCCCCGCGGCTTGAAAGCACGACCTAAAGTCTTTAGGAACTTGCACTTCTCTATGCTTGAGCTTCAAATGGAGAACGTTATGCATCCTAATCAATGCTAAACTTGGGAAGGGGCCTCAGGAATCTTTGGATAACGACCTTAACCTGAAAAATGAAAGAAAATAACAAATAAAAGAGAAAATAACAAAATAAACCAAGAAATGCATAAAAATAGAAATTCAATTTAGAAAATGCAAACTAAAGAAATAAAGAGTAAAGTTAAGGAAAAGCTAAAGAAAAGAGATATTAAATAGCATGAAATCTACCCTAAAAAGAACCAAATGAATGCCATAAATAACACTCAACAAATTCCCCCAAACTAAAATTTTACTCGTCCTCGAGCAAAACAAATAAAGAAAGAATAAGGATGAAAGACTTAATCAAAAAGAAAAAGAAAAACATGACGAGAAAATACACTAAGACTCACTATCGTAGGAATCACGGTTGGTTTTAGCTACAACAAGGCCTTTAAACCCTAAAGTCGCCTATAACGACGAGTGAGGCCTCGTAAAGGTTTCCTAAGTGCTTAACCTATAACTATCCACCAACATAAATGAGGAAAACCACAAAAAGTAAAGTAAAAGAAAGAAAAGCAAAATTGAAACCTTTACGAATTGGATTTTACAAAATGACTACACTTCAAATGAATAAACATCTCTCTTAAGCAAATAGGGGTATTCATGTTCCAAGATATTCGAGGTTGATTGAAACAAAGAATATGCTAAGCGTAGAGAACTAGTTATCACAATCCACCTTCATCCCATTCGATCATACCGCGTTCTCCCTATAGTCTCAAATCTCCCACTAATGAGCATCTCAATAGCTCCTCGAAGGAGCCTGAAAAGAACACACTTTTGGGCTACTCGACGTCTTGACTTTTCATCCCCTCTCTTTAGGCTTTAACTCATAATTCCCTCCCTCGATATGTGAATCAACATCTAGGTCGAAAGGTCTTTCCCAATGGTTGTAACGTAAGGGCAAAAAGGGTGAGGGTAGGCTTAAAACTATAAAATTTGGCGGTATTCTTAATTAGTGAAGCAAAGGGTGATCAAACCTTCTCCTCATAACCAAGCAATCGCCAAACAAAAACAAACTAACACCCCCAAGCTTATTCAAAGATATAACCACAAGCATATATAAAAAAAAGCGTAAACGCTTCTACCCCAAGCTTAAAGGAAGCATTGTCCTCAATGCTTGAAAAGGGAAAGGAATCACATCAAAATATTTTTGGATTTTCATTTTCAACTTTATTTTTTATTATTTAAGTATTCAAAGCAATTGTCCTCACCTCTTTTAACTTTGAACATCTTTTTCCAAATTGCATTTATTATGTCCTTGCCTTTTTAAACTTTGGATGACTTTTTCCCATAATTCATTTTCCATTATTCACAAAATATACAAAAGACAAGCTTTCTTATAAATATAACCTATATCCAACATTATATACCACAAACTCCAAAAACGTGACCATTTGCTTCACAAAAACCAAAAATGGAACAAAAAGAAACAAAAGGCTCAAAATTTTAAAGATGTGGCTACAAAAGAAGGGAAAAGGCTCAAATGGTTCAAAAAACAGGCAAATGTAAACTTAATGAACTAAAAAGAAAGAAAATTAACCTGGAAAAGAAAAACTACCACCCCGAAAAGATGCCTTTGTCCTCCCTATATGGTTCGGTCTCGTGTTTGAGAATTATAAGTCAAGATTCAAGATTAGGTCTGCAATAGTCAAGGATCCATGCCGTTCATGCAAAATATGTAGAAGGCTTTAAAAATGATGAACCTCACATGAATGTAGCAAAAACTCACTATAGGTGTCAATCAACTATAGGAAGCAACTACCAACATGCCACAAAAATGTAGAATCCGGCTTCATGATCCTCCTAGTTCTTAGACATGTTACCTTAGCATACACCTATCCTAGAGTCAACCAAGCATATTCTCAAACCGTGCATACCCATACCACTTAGGAAGATATTCATTCAACAGGAAAAATCGGTTGTATATAGTCCAATTCAAAAGAAAAACAAAAAGTGAAAAATAAACCCTCAAAACATACCAAAAACCAAAATCAAGAAGAAGGGAAAATAAAAGAAATGAAAAGAGAAAAAGAAAACCATAGATAGAGGAAAATTAGGAAAATAAAGAAAGGAACGAAAATGCAAGTATAACACGTAATTCCCAATCAACAAACAAGTGATCAATTGACAACATCGCCAATGATCCCAAACACTCTAGGTGTTATAAGCATCCATCCTCGAACCATTCAACTTCTCCTAAAACTAATCCTAAACTATGCATCCAATAAAAGAAAAGAGATAGAGAAATATAAGAAAGGTCTCACCGGCTTTCGAGCAATGCTAATAAAAAGAAATAGGCAATAGAATCAACCATCTTCGTTGAGCTACAAAGACAATAGCATCATTATTAAAGCCATGTGAGAAGAAAAGTAGTAAAAGGAACTATATACAAAAGAAAACAGTTAGTAACTTAAAAACAAAATAAAAGGAAACTACGAATCAAAACTAAACTAAAATATCAAAAAGCAAAGGTAAGTAAATAGGAACTAAATAACCAACTAATCAACAAACTACTAAACTACAAAATTTGGATTCAAGGTCTTGGATTCATGGGATTCGGATATTAGGGGGTTGGATTTGAGGGAGCAACACATGCATCATTGTATGGTATATTTCAAGAATTACCCCAAACTGAACCCCACTGTGATCATACACTTAAGTATGGTGGCGTCCAAAGGAAAGGAAGCTAGAGCAAAAGAGTCGCCAACAAGTTTTAGGAACTTGTAAACCGTTTATGGGGTGAAGGTTTCACCCCTTAACGATCCAGGAGATCGTTAACTCCAATAGGTCTGGAACCATGACTAGAAGTTCAAGGATAAAGGTACAAATCCAACCTAAAAGATAAAGAACTCTCCCTAATAATAGGCCTCTACTTTATTCTTCTCATATTCATGTGTGCTTTTTGACTAACATGCAATCAATAAGATTAACCCTAAACTATGTTAGTTGAATATTAAAGCACAAATAAAACTATTATTGGTGATCACTTGAATTATAAACATATTAGCCCAAACAAGATTATTAAATATTTTATTAAGCGTGATTACAAGTAAAAATTCTCATTAACCATGCATAAAAGGCGCGATCAAGCGATAACAATAAATATAAATATCAAGCAACATAATAATCACAATAATAATAATAAACGTCAAGCAACATAATAATCATAGTAATAATAATAATCATAATTGAAATAACAATCATAACCATGTTAAAGCATGATATTAATAGCAAGATCCTAGGCATGATACTAACAAGATTAATAACAAACCCTAGCATGTCACTAAACATCAAAAATTAAAACTTTAACCCTAACATGATACTAACAGGATATTAGAAAAGAAAATAGGAAGCATCGGAGAAATCATAATTGATAATAGAAACTTAATTATTACCCTAAACATGATTCTAGCAAGCAATAAAACATCCTAACATCATACTAGGAATCAAAATAACAATCTAAACACGATTTCTATATCAAAAGTTCAATAAGTAATTACTTCGATGCTTCGTACCTCTTTCTAATAACAAAATACGCGCGTTAGTAATTTCAAGAAAAATATTAAAATCAAAACAATTAAATTCAATAATTGAAAGAAAGAGTTAAAAAGTTTAAACTGGATTTCGGACCAAACCCTCAAAAATATCAAACCTTTCACGTCTAGGGCGAAGGTAACTTCGAACTTGGCTAGGTGTGTCTAATGCTAATGTATGAGGAATTGTGTTTGTAAAAGGGTTGGTTTAGAAAGAGGGAGAGAGAGAATAAGCTTTAGCTTAGAGAGAGAGAAGAATTAGAGAATTATTGTTATTGATGATGAGAGTTGATGATTGAAAACGGAGGTCTAAAGACCCTATTTATAAGAAAATAGTCCGAAAATCGATAGAAAAGAGTTAGAATTCGAAACAAAATAAAACTCATCCAGTCGCCAACGACATAGCTCGTCGCTAGGCGACGAGGTACATCGCGAGGCGCTGCACTGCAACGCAAGGCGACGAACTTGTTGTCAGGCGATGCTAAGATAATTTTTTGCGGATTTTGTTTTTATCATATCTTTTGTTCCAGATAATATGTTGTCGGAAAGATCTTTAAGTCTACTTTCCAACTCAATTAGAATATGATTTAAATCATTGGTAGATAAAAAAGATATGGACGAAATAGTGAAAGGGTGTCAGTTTTGGATAGAATTTCGTATACCTTTCATATCTTTTTCGTTGTAGCTCAGAATTAATATTATATTATATCATTGGAAAGATAATTTTAAGATCTATCCAAAATATAATATTTGGATAATGATTATAAGGCGCAAAAATAATATCTGACTATATTCCATTTCGTACAAAATAAGGATTCTCAAAAGGTGTAGTTTTATTCAATTTTAAACTCTTTGAAACATAATTATGAATCCTAACTTCATTAGGATTTAAAAGAACCTTCTAGGTTATTCTAAAAGACTTTAATCAATCCTAATAGATTTAGGAATAATAAATAATAATAGGCCGTCCTCTAGATCATTGGGCCGCATTTAAGAAACAAACAGGGCCCAGTTTAGTATTTTCACCATAACTTCCTCATTATTCATTAGAATTGAGATTATAATAAATCGTTGTAAAGCTCTCTTCGAACCCCATCCAACTACATTATTGTTGGACCCTTGTCATGGAATAAACTAAACTCTACTGGCTATTTTCATAAAATTGAGCAGGTTTTCGAAAGCAGAAAGAAAGTTTTTTTAATAAAAACTAACCGCAACACTAGACTTTTCACACTTTCACTTCATTTGATTATAATTCAACGCGAAAGGTATTCATCACTGGATTTGGTTTTGGGGAGACACAATTGGGTGTCTAGAATAATCATCAAGGAAAAATCACCACAACAATAAGATCAAGAATGATAGAAATAGGCATGAAAGAACAAACACCATCAAAAAGAGACCAAGATAGAGACCATCATACAAAGAGGCAAAAGAAACAAGGAAAGCTTCAACAACAAATTGGCCATCGAGACAAACCCCTAAGATAAGTAAATTTCCCCCAAGATAATTATAGATACATCTCAACATCCCATCAATACAAAGGAAGCACACCTAAGATAAGGGATGGAGGCAAACGACAAAAAAATGAGGGAACTAGCTACCACTACCACTCGTCTCGGAGCCATCATTGTCATCCCCATCATAGGAAAACCCGGATGGGGGACCATGAGGATCCTATCCCCCAGTGTACCCGGGTGGCAAACCATAATACCCCCTAAAGTTATGTTGTTGCCAAAGGGCAAGCGGAGTGAATTGCTCGGGCAAGGCGAGCGGTAGTGGGTGCTCGGGGTGCACATAAGGGTAGTTAGGATCACCCCTATGGTCGCTCCCACCGAGAACACGGTAATCATAGTTACCGTGCTCATCGGGAAATGAGCGAGTCTCGGTGTTTGACCCAAGGGGGTCCTTGCCAATATGGGTACGTAGGTACCCCATCACCCCCAAAAGATGGTATAGGACCATGTTGGGTGGAAAGTTAGAGTAGTTAACCGTGGGAGTGATGTCTCCCCAGTTAAAACCCGCATCATATAAATGTTGTTCTTGGAGATACATATCTTGTTACATCTCCGAAATTCCCCTCATTTGAGAGTAGAGGGCCTCAAAGTCTTGATCTTACATGCCCTCCAACCCGATTGGCATGCCCTTAATTTGAGCATTAAGGGCTGATAAGTGACTTTTATGTCACTTTTAGGGTGTTTATTGAGTCGTATTCCGGCTTATTTTCTAATAATTTCACCATTTTATCCTTTATTTCTATTATTTTCTTATTCTCGTCTTTTATCTTTATTTTGTGTATTTTTGCCCTTTTTATTAGTTTTTAGTTTATTTTTGTAGTTTTAGTTAATAATTTCCCGCTTCTCTCATTTTATTTATTTTTTTTTAGTTTCAAGTTTCTAGTTTATTTTTTTTTTATTTTATTTTATTATTTCTTTAGTTTTAGCATTTTATTTTATTTTATTTTACTTTATTTATCTTATTTTATTTTATTTTATTTTATCTTCCGATTTCCCCTCGTGTTGTTTTTGGTTGTAGGTGTTCCGGGTTTCAAAGTCAAGTTTGTGTTCGGGGTCCAAGGTTCAAGCACAATTCACAAGCTTCCAAGCAACACCCTAGCTGCTGCCCTGTTATCCTTCACCACACAATCACCTTACCCTACACCACAACACAACAGCAACAACACACAACCTCCCCTGCACTTCCCCTGCTCCCACCAGCAACACACCACCACGCAACACCAACAGCTACAACAACAAACACCAACACCATCTGCAACAACAATCTGCAATAACAACTCCAACAGCACCAATTTCAACCACCGCCGATCACCCCAATCCAACCATCAGCCGTTCTCACAGCCCAGCATCACCGAAACCAACACCACAGCCATCGTGCAACCCCACAACAACGACCAGCCCGCAACACCTGCTACGCCTCCCAATTAAACCACCAACACCACCGTCACCTCCCATTTCGCCACCAAACTGCCAACAATTACCACCTCCAATCAACAACAACCACCCAAATCACCACCAAATTACTCACCTCATAGCCACGCAACTCATACCATCTCAAGCCTCCTCCGCGGCCGCGCAGCCCTGTCAGAAGGCGCACACAATTGGAGTCCAAATTCAGAGTCGAGGCAGTGAGTTTGCGCGACCTCTGTGCGATGTCTGTACGGGCGCGCAATTGTGGGTCAATCACGAGCTTCTCACGCGAGTTTTAATAAAAATTTAACGGCCTTGATTGATTTGCTGGTTGATGAAGATGTCGGTGATGATGGTGTTTCGATTTGAGCCGTTGATAATGCGTGGTGGTGATGTTGATGATTAAATCAAGAGTAGGGAATTTAAGGAAGAAGAGAAGGGGAAATCGGGTCTGATGGGATTTTGGGGCTTTTGGGATTTTAATTTCTTTTAATTTTACTTTTATTTTCCTTTTCTATTTCCTTTTTCTTTTTTCTTTTGTTTGTTTTATTTTATTTTCCATTTCATTTTCTCTTTTCTTTTATTTTCATAGCTTGTATATAAATACCCATTTTTGGGGTAATTAGGGAGGAGGCCATTATGCTATTTTCTTAGTTAGTTTAGGAGAGCTTCTCTCTCTTAGGGTTAGATTAGATAGTTTTTAGAGAGATAAAGTAGATTATTGCTCAATTTTCTTCCAAGGAGTCAATTTTTGGTCAAGTTTAATTTCCAATCAAGCAATTCCTTCAAGTTTTCATCTTTCATTAATCCTCTCTCTAGTAATCTCTAATCCTTTGCTTTAGCTTTATTTATTTGCTTTATTGTTGCTTATTTTTGTTATCCTTTTAGTTTATCTATTTATTATTGTTTTCATTGTTCTTAATCATGTTTTGTTTTGTGTTTCTTGAATTTATTTTTGGTTTTGCTATTATGTTTAATCTCTCTTCTCTAGGCTAATTTCTTAGCTAGGGGAAGGGGGTGGAAAATATGTGTTGATTGTTGGATTAATGATGATGGTTGGATTGAATACATGCCTTAAATTGATGAAAGATATGATTTTTGATGGCTTGAGATTATTGTTACACTTTATTTGATTTCCCTCTAGTTTAAATGCATGAAAGTGATTTGAACTAGATTAAGATCACCTCTATTTTAATGATTGCATGAGAATGAGTTGTTAAAATTGAGTTTTATGAATTGTGTTTCTTTATTCTCTTGATTTGCTTGTGTCTAATAGGATGCATGAGAATGATCCTAACTAGCATGGACTTCTTTCATTGATTTGCCTAGACTATTGCATGAGAATGAATTGTTTAGGTAGGACCTTGTGTTCTTTGGCATATGTTTCATGATAATCACCGTTATTCTCCTCTTTCTAGTCATGTTTGACACCCCCGAATCCCTAGCGTAATTTTCTATTGATTTTATTCATCTTTATCTTTGCTTATTCGTAGTTTTAGTGCTTTTTATCCAATATATCAACAAAAACATTTCCCCTCTTGACTCTTGCGTTAGTGATATTGATGTTGGACGAGTAAGCTTCCTTAGTGGTTCGACCCTTTACTTGCCACTAACTAGTTTAGTGTAAGTTTAGGCATTATAAATTGTTAATTTGATTAGGGTTAGTAGAACCAACGACCTATTAATCCCGATCAAATTTTGGCGCCGTTGCCGGGGAAGCGGCTTGTTTAGCAATTATTTTTGCTATTGTTAGAGTCATTTTATTTGCTTTCTTTTTATTATTTTGCTTTTTTTAATCCTACTTGTCATTGCTAATCGTGTGCTTAGCTTTGTTGTATTCAAAGAGAGATATGGCAAGACAAGAGGATGACCTTCTTTTTAGGGAGTTTGGAAATCCGGAAGTCTATGAGCTCACGAGTGGTATACTTCTCCCAACCACCGAGTCTAATTTCACAATCCATCCACAATATGCTAGGATGGTACAAGTTGAGCAATTTTCCGGAAGTGCAAGTGAAGACCCCATTGAGCATTTGGACCGATTCCTTGAGTTGTGTGCAATGATGCAAACAAATGAAGTGAGCCAAGATTACATTTGTATGCATCTCTTTCGGCAATCTCTCACCGGAAGAGCAAAGAAATGGCTCAAGCTTTTGAAGCCCAACTCTCTCACCACATGGAAAGATGTTGCGAAGGCCTTTCTCAAGAGGTTCATTTCCGATGAGCAAACCGCAAAAATGAGGAGGAAGATAGCTTCTTTTGAGCAAGAACCGGATGAAACTCTTGGGGAAGCATGGGAAAGGTTTAAGGATATGATTAGAGCATGTCCTAACCATGGATTCAACCATAATTTGCTCATGAGATTCTTTTATTATGGCTTAGAGCCAATTTTAAGAACCAATCTAGATGCGGGTGCCGGTGGCCAATTGATTAAGATCCCTCAAAGCCAAGTTGAAGCTATAATTGAAGAGGTGGCTACTAGCTATTCTTGGGGAGGTCAAAGAAGGTCCCAAGGAAAGCAAGGTGATCTTTATGAGTTGGAGAAAGTCGGTCAACTTAAGCACATAGTTGAACTCTTGAATGAAGGTCTTTCCAAGTTGAACTCAAGTGTAGGTTTGGGTTCAAAACCGTCACAAATCATTGATTTCTCATGTGGTTGTTGTGGTGGGACGGATCATGATGCATCGTATTGTAGAGAGTTCAATCCCAAGCAAGGTGAGGCTTTGACTTTGAGGGAAGAAGAGTTTGTAACCCAAGCTCAATCTCAACAACTTCAACAACCTCCAAAACAAGAAAACTCCTACCTCCAAGATGAACCTCTTTTCAATCCTCTAACCGAAAATTTTTCTTACCCTTACATCCAAATGGGGATCTTTCAAGGTCAACATCATGACCAAAATCCTCAAGAGTATGAAGAACAATCACCACCCGACCACACACAAACCCAAATTCTTCAACAACGTCAAATTCTCACTCAACAATTCCAAGAGATCAAATCTCACAATGAAGTTGTTGACTCCCAACTAGCCAACATTTCTTCTCTCCATTTAACCGCAAAACTCCCCTTACAATCATCTACTAACCCTTCATATGCTTATCATCTCGAAACTTGCAAGGAGGATGAAAGTAAGGAAGGCAAGGTTGTGGAGGATGTGGTTGAGAAGAAGGTTCAAGAACAAAATGAGGAGTCATTAGATTTTAGTGAACCAAGCAAGTTTGAAGGCCCGGTTCCCTTCCCTTGTAGGCTAGTTGAGAATGTTGTTTTGAAGAGCCCTATGGCGGTGAGCGTATGTAGAGTTGATGTGGTCGATGGTGTGATGGATAATGAGAGCTTACATCCATGTGATGGTAAGGTGACAATGAGGTATGATGACTTTCTTGAAGTTCCCGCTTGGTTTGAAGGCTCTCTTGAGGAAGGTGAGGTTACCCTTCCTAATATCGAGGATTCCAAGCTTCATCGCCCTTTTAGAAGGAAAAGAAAGAAGAGAGAAAAAAGAAGAAGAAACGACAAGAAGAAGAGAAAAAGAAAAGATGAGCCACCATTGGCTCTTGATTCATTCCCTCCTTTCCCTTGTGGTGATTTGAGACCTCAAGGAGTGCTAGTTCTCAAGCTTGGGGGCATCTATGATTCACTCCTCAAGTTGATGAGGGTGATGTTCTTTATTCCACCTTGAAGGAGGTGAAGGGTCAAGCTAGAGACCATAAACAAGCGCTTTCCGGGAGGCAACCCGGAGGATTTATACCCTTTCCCCCCCCCCCCTTTCTTTTTCTTTTTTGTTTTCTTTCTTTGTTTTCTTTTAATGTTTTCTTTTATGTCTTGTCTTGCCTTGTAGGTTGCATTTTGGAAGCTTGGAGCGGAGTGACATTTGGTGAACTCGATTTTATGCTCCATTATTCTTTTAAGCCAACCTCTCAGTGAGACCTTTCTTGTTTTCACTCTTTTAATTTTTCTTTGAGTGCTTAGTTTAAGGTTAGTTTAGGAAGAAGTTGAATGGTTCGAGGTTGTTTGCATTGGTTCTAAGGAACCTGGGATCGTTGATGTTGTTATCAACGGTCATTTGTATGACGATTGGGATTTACTTGAATTACATGCCTCATTTGTGAACCTTTTTATTTCTTCCTCTTGTTTTTGTGTTGTTTTTCCCTTTTTATATGACAAACATGGCTATGACGAGTTGAAATTATTTTAATTTGGAATTGCTCATTCATTTGGATTTGTGTGCCTTTCATGATGATGTGTCTTTGAATGCTTATCTTCCTAGTTGATGAGGGTTTACACGGTTTGAGAGTGCTTAAGGTTGAATTAGACACATTGTAAGCTAAGGTAGCCCGATTTAGAACTCTTGAGGACGTTTGAACCACTAGTTCACGGGAAAGTGGTAAGATGGTGTTGCTCTCTATGGTGAATAGGATTCCCTTGGTTGGTATTTGCTTATTTCTTATCCCGTGTGAGCGTCATTTGTTCTAGCCTTCATCATTCTTGTGAGCGGCATTTAGGATCCTTAACTATGCATAACTTAATCCTTGTGTTGTTCTCTAGCTCCCAAGATCGTGACCAAGCAACTCTAGGGGAGGAAAAGGGCACCATTTTTCTCTTTTTTCTTTATCTTCTTTTTGTTTTGTTACTTATTTTGTTCTTATTTTTCATTTGCTCCTCTTGCCAACCCTTTGAGCCTATTCCCTTTCTTGATTATGAGCCAAATTACAAGCCTTATGACCTTTCGTTTCCCTATCCCTTAGTTTGTGAAGCATTTCGGTTTAAGAGTTTGTTTAGTGTTGTAATAAAATGAGAAAGTATTATGCTCTTTGCACCAAGCAAGAAAGTAAATTGTATATATTGTTTGTAACAAAGCAAATGTTAAGAAAAAGCCGTCCAAAGTTTAAAAAAAAAAGGCAAGGAAAAAAAAAAAAAAAAAAAAAAAAAAAAAAACTAAACTAGTTTGGTTTCGTTTTCTTCCCTAGCTTTAGCATTGAGGACAATGCTTTGTTCAAGCTTGGGGGGGAGCGTTACGTCGTTTTTGTTTTTATTGAGTGTGGGTGTCGAATAAGCTTGGGGGAGATGGCATTATTGTTTTTTTTTGTTTGATGTTTGGTGATTTCTTGAGTTTGTTTTTGAGGTTTGATCACCCTTTTGCTTCACTTAGGAAATATCACCAAAATTTTCAAATTGTTGCCCCGCCTTGACCCTTAGCCTTACGTTACAACCCTAGTAAAGACCCTTTGACTTTAGAGGGGTGAGGTCAATGACCGGTGGAGGGAGATAGATTTCAACCCTATGGAGAGAGTATGCATAGTTGAGATGTCGGGATGACCTTATGATTCCACATAAAAAATTCTTTTTCCGATTCCCTCGAGGAATCATGAGGAGCTAACTAAGGGATGATTTGAAGCTAGTGGAGAGAGCGTGGACCGTCTTGGATGGGGCTAGGGCGGAGAGTGAAATCATTAGTTCTCTATGCTTAGCTTAGGTTTGTCTCTTTCAACCATGAGCATCTTGGAACGTTTATTCCCTCATTTAATTAAGAAAGGTGAGCATTCTTTGGTGCATATCTCTATGTTTTGAGTCCAAATGGAGCATTTTCTATCTAAAAGCTTGTTTGGTTTCCTTAAGCCTTGTCATGTCATGTTGGTCGTGGTTGTGCTTGCTTTTTGTTTTTGCTTTTCTTTTTCTTTTTGTTTTGCCTTGGTTTTGTTTAGAGTTGTGGGTTAAACTCTTAGGACACCCTCACGAGAGCACACTCGTCCTCTAGGGCAATTTAGGGGTTTAAAGGGCTTGTCTTTAGTTGCTAAAATTGACCGTGATTCCTACGAAAGTGAGTTAGTGTACATTCTTGTCTCCTTTAGTGTCTTAGCTTTGCTTGAATAAATCATTCTCCTTCTCCCGTGTTTTATGTTAATTTGCTCGAGGACGAGCAAAAGGTTAGCTTGGGGGAGTTTGATAAGTGACTTTTATGTCACTTTTAGGGTGTTTATTGAGTCGTATTCCGGCTTATTTTCTAATAATTTCACCATTTTATCCTTTATTTCTATTATTTTCTTATTCTCGTCTTTTATCTTTATTTTGTGTATTTTTGCCCTTTTTATTAGTTTTTAGTTTATTTTTGTAGTTTTAGTTAATAATTTCCCGCTTCTCTCATTTTATTTATTTTTTTTCAGTTTCTAGTTTCTAGTTTATTTTATTTTATTTTATTTTATTATTTCTTTAGTTTTAGCATTTTATTTTATTTTATTTTACTTTATTTATCTTATTTTATTTTATTTTATTTTATCTTTCGATTTCCCCTCGTGTTGTTTTTGGTTGTAGGTGTTCCGGGTTTCAAAGTCAAGTTTGTGTTCGGGGTCCAAGGTTCGAGCACAATTCACAAGCTTCCAAGCAACACCCTAGCTGCTGCCCTGTTATCCTTCACCACACAATCACCTTACCCTACACCACAACACAACAGCAACAACACACAACCTCCCCTGCACTTCCCCTGCTCCCACCAGCAACACACCACCACGCAACACCAACAGCTACAACAACAAACACCAACACCATCTGCAACAACAATCTGCAATAACAACTCCAACAGCACCAATTTCAACCACCGCCGATCACCCCAATCCAACCATCAGCCGTTCTCACAGCCCAGCATCACCGAAACCAACACCACAACCATCGTGCAACCCCACAACAACGACCAGCCCGCAACACCTGCTACGCCTCCCAATTAAACCACCAACACCACCGTCACCTCCCATTTCGCCACCAAACTGCCAACAATTACCACCTCCAATCAACAACAACCACCCAAATCACCATCAAATTACTCACCTCATAGCCACGCAACTCATACCATCTCAAGCCTCCTCCGCGGCCGCGCAACCCTGTCAGAAGGCGCACACAATTGGAGTCCAAATTCAGAGTCGAGGCAGTGAGTTTGCGCGACCTCTGTGCGATGTCTGTACGGGCGCGCAATTGTGGGTCAATCACGAGCTTCTCACGCGAGTTTTAATAAAAATTTAACGGCCTTGATTGATTTGCTGGTTGATGAAGATGTCGGTGATGATGGTGTTTCGATTTGAGCCGTTGATAATGCGTGGTGGTGATGTTGATGATGAAATCAAGAGTAGGGAATTTAAGGAAGAAGAGAAGGGGAAATCGGGTCTGATGGGATTTTGGGGCTTTTGGGATTTTAATTTCTTTTAATTTTACTTTTATTTTCCTTTTCTATTTCCTTTTTCTTTTTTCTTTTGTTTGTTTTATTTTATTTTCCATTTCATTTTCTCTTTTCTTTTATTTTCATAGCTTGTATATAAATACCCATTTTTGGGGTAATTAGGGTGGAGGCCATTATGCTATTTTCTTAGTTAGTTTAGGAGAGCTTCTCTCTCTTAGGGTTAGATTAGATAGTTTTTAGAGAGATAAAGTAGATTATTGCTCAATTTTCTTCCAAGGAATCAATTTTTGGTCAAGTTTAATTTCCAATCAAGCAATTCCTTCAAGTTTTCATCTTTCATTAATCCTCTCTCTAGTAATCTCTAATCCTTTCCTTTAGCTTTATTTATTTGCTTTATTGTTGCTTATTTTTGTTATCCTTTTAGTTTATCTATTTATTATTGTTTTCATTGTTCTTAATCATGTTTTGTTTTGCGTTTCTTGAATTTATTTTTGGTTTTGCTATTATGTTTAATCTCTCTTCTCTAGGCTAATTTCTTAGCTAGGGGAAGGGGGTGGAAAATATGTGTTGAATGTTGGATTAATGATGATGGTTGGATTGAATACATGCCTTAAATTGATGAAAGATATGATTTTTGATGGCTTGAGATTATTGTTACACTTTATTTGATTTCCCTCTAGTTTAAATGCATGAAAGTGATTTGAACTAGATTAAGATCACCTCTATTTTAATGATTGCATGAGAATGAGTTGTTAAAATTGAGTTTTATGAATTGTGTTTCTTTATTCTCTTGATTTGCTTGTGTCTAATAGGATGCATGAGAATGATCCTAACTAGCATGGACTTCTTTCATTGATTTGCCTAGACTATTGCATGAGAATGAATTGTTTAGGTAGGACCTTGTGTTCTTTGGCATATGTTTCATGATAATCACCGTTATTCTCCTCTTTCTAGTCATGTTTGACACCCCCAAATCCCTAGCGTAATTTTCTATTGATTTTATTCATCTTTATCTTTGCTTATTCGTAGTTTTAGTGCTTTTTATCCAATATATCAACAAAAACATTTCCCCTCTTGACTCTTGCATTAGTGATATTGATGTTGGACGAGTGAGCTTCCTTAGTGGTTCGACCCTTTACTTGCCACTAACTAGTTTAGTGTAAGTTTAGGCATTATAAATTGTTAATTTGATTAGGGTTAGTAGAACCAACGACCTATTAATCCCGATCAAGGGCATTCAAGTCGGAGCTAGCAAATTGGTGTTGTTGTTCTTGATGATGATGATGTTGTTGTTGTTGTTGTTATTGTTGTTGATGATGATGATGTTGTTGTTGTTGTTGCGGCTCTTCTTCTTCTTTTTCTTCACCCATCTCTTCATCATCATCATAGTAGGGAGGGCGGTGACTCAAGGGGATATGCCAAATGTTCGCCACATTCTCGCGGTGGAGAGAAGTCAAGGAGGGGATAGGGAGATAGCACCAATGCATGTTCTCCCTAAGCTAATAAAACACAACGTCATCATCGTTCATTGCTAAAAACTGAATTTGCTTCCATTTCTTGATGTCAAGGTATAGAGAATCAATATCCCCCACCGGAGTGCAAGACAACAAATAATGACCGAGCTCAAGGTTGGTCACTAGCCTTGTGACCATGCTACTACAAGGAATCTCGTCGGATTCCCTATCTTAATTGCAATCCTTGGAAATACTTCACAAAGGTGTACCCCAAATTAAAGCAACCTCGGTACTCCTCACGAGTATCCACCAAAAGAATCCGAAACTCCAACTGACTCATTTTACCCAACTCTTGCTTCAGAAAAACCGTATACCCCAAAAGCCTATGGAGAACTCGGAGACAGGGTTGGTACACCTTACTAATCTTTGCATACAATTTCACAAAGTCACCACACCCTGATAAGTCACCACACCATGAGTTTTGATCACACTCATTATTAAAAAAGAGCTCGGGATACAAAATATCTGAGTTTGGATCGAAGTCAAGAGCCACATTGAACTCTTTAAGAGATTAATCAAAATGGATGTTGAAAAGTTTAAATCGAACTCGGTAGTATCCGCCCTTAACTACAACAAGATCAACCGTAGCTAATACTCCAAAGTAGGTTGAACATAAGTACGGAAACTTCGGCTCACGAATGATCCCATACGGAGCTTGTTGAGCAATTCCCTTAGATCTTCATCAATACTTAACTTGATCATATCCGGTTGGAAGTAATGTCAGGAAGGTTTAAGGGAACGGTTATCTTTTCGGTTGGTGTACCTTGCCTTTTGTATTGGGTCGGTCATTCGTAATTTGGGCATAGGGGTAGGTTGGCGAGGTTGTGAGGTAGAGGGGGAAGGAGCGGGTTCTTCAATAGTTACATTGGTCTTTCGTTTCTTGAAAACGCTTTTTATGTGTTTATACATGGTGATCTCCCGAAGATATTATCTCAAAAATCCAATCACAATACACCACAAACACCACAAGAAATACCAACAAATAATTCAAGATGCCTCAATCCACTCCTTTACCAACACCGTCAATCAACAACTCACTACCAAAATCAACCAATATCAAATTTATACAATCACCACCAATTTAAATCAACAATTGCTTTCCAACCAATCACCAATCACAATGAAACCAATAACCAATGCTCAACAATACCAATATCATACTACCAAAAATTCGACCTGAACAATTCTCAACAATCATGCTCAATTTAGCTACAAAAACATCAAACAACACAATGTGAGGCAATAACAATCAACAAACAACATATATAATCATCCAATGCAAAATTCAACTTTAATCAATAAAATCACCAAGATTCATACTACTAGTATTCAAAACCATCAATAATCTAATACTGGAAACTATATGATATAATAATGCAATTAAGAGTCAAAGAAGATGATTATACCGTACAAGGTACAAGATTGAACAAGTTTTGACCACCAATTCCCTCAAAATCTAAAAAGCCCCAATTTGCTTCAACAACGAATGAGAGAGATTAAATATTGAAATGGATGGAAGTAGTTTATTTTTTGTTGAAAAGGATGAAAACGTTGGAAGACTTGATGATTTTTTATGGAAATTAGGTTGATTATATGATGAAATTTGATGTGAGGGGTTAGGATTTGTGCGGTTAGAGAGTGAGGGAGTAAAGGGTGTGTTCGAGTGTGATAGGCAAGAAGGAGGAATGAGGAAAAGAAAGGGGAAAGAAGAAAATAAGGTGCAACTGCTGTAGGGGTGCGCGCCCGCGCCTGTGTCGCGCGCGGCCGGGCCCGCCCCTGGAGCGCCCTTGCCAGACAGGCTAAGCAACTTTTTTTTTTGCTTCTTTGGTGCGGTCATCTGTGAGCTCTTCGCTCAATATCATCCTGGGATAATTGAACCCAGCGTTATGTGCAGTTTCTAAACATGAAAAATGTGGGTTCAACATCTCTAAAATAATGATAGCACCACAATGAACTCACCAACTTCAAACTTTATTCAAATTTCCCTATCTTACCTCACTAATATTTCTTACCCTTGTTACCTCAAAATTCGATAAAATCTAACGTACATCACATCAAAAACCGCAAAACACCTATCCATTACTCGTGCTCATTTGAATTATTCCATTTCCATGAATTTACCTTGCAATTCCAAAAGAAAAATAAGTGAAAGTAAAGAAAAAAAAAGAAAGAAAATTAAGAAAATAGAAATCAAAGGAAAAGGTTAGAAATTTTCGGGTTGCCTCCCGGAAAGCGCTTGCTTATGGTCGAAAGCTCGTCCCTTCCTTCAAATCATGGAGGGTAAAAGGACACCACCTTATTCAAAGTGGCGGAAAGTAAAAATTTCTCTTCAATTTTTTGCAACTCCTCATTGTTGCTAGATGAAACATCATTTGCTTGAACTTTTAAAACAACCTTCTCATTCTTCAACTTCGATCTCATTCGCTTCTTCCTAGAAGCCCTTGCCTTCTTTTTGGCCTTGTTCCTTCTTGTAGACGGGTTAACACCATCCACTTCCTTGGAACCATCCTCCTCCTCTTGAGGACAAAGCTCAAACCAATGTGGAATGTCAATTACCTCTTCGACAATAGCCTTTGAAAGCTCCTTTTCTTCTTCACTAACTTTCATGCCATCAAACTTCACAAGCACATCATAAAAAATATCATGAACGCCGTTAGTTAAAGAATTAATCATACACACATTATCCAATGAACCAAGGTAATTATAATTCATGATCCCTTTCACAAAAGACAAGGATTTATGCGTCGGTTTTAGCTTAAAACTTTCTTTTTCATTACCAACTCTCAAAGTGATACAACCTCCTTTAACATCTATTAAAGCACCCAAGGTAGCTAAGAACGGTCTCCCTAGAATAATAGGAATGTCGTCATCCTCTTCAATTTCTAGCACAATAAAATCTACGGGAATTGTGAAACCACCTATCCTAAGGGGAACATCCTCAACTCTTCCTTTATGGAACTTAATGGATCTATCGACCAATTTCAAGGTCATGTTCGCTGGAAGAAGTTCTCCTAGATTAAGCTTCTTAAACACCGATTAAGGCATAATGCTAACACTAGCACCTAAGTCACATAATGCATTTTCAAAAAACTTACTCTTGATTTTGCAAGGAATGGAGAAATTACCTGGATGTTTCATCTTCTTTGGTAGGTTATTGTGAATCAATGCGCTACAACACTCATCAAGCTCTACCAAATCTATCTCATTGCACTCTCTCTTGCCACTCAAGATATCCTCAATTATGTCTACAACATCTTCTTTGGTCTTGTTCATTATCGGGCCTCCGGCTCCGACATCAAGATACGACTTCCCTTAAGGGCTTAATCGTCCATAGAAAATTTGTATGATTTGATAAGTCAGAATTCCATGATGAGGACATTCTCATTGATACTCCTTGTATCTTTCCCAAGACTCATACAAACTCTCACTAGGCTTTTGCTTGAAACTTCGGATTAGAGTTCTTGCCTCGCCGGTCTTCTTTTGAGGATATAAACGGGAAAGAAACTCCTTAGTAACCTCATCCCAAGTTCTCAGGGAATTAGGTTTCACTTTCTTGTCCAACCATTCCAAAGCCTTTCCGATTAGGGAAAACGAAAATAGCTTGAGCCTTTTGAATTCTTGAGAAACCCCATTGACCTTGATGGTATTACAATACTTCTCGAACTCTTTAAGATGGTTTAGTGGGCTTTTATGCTTTGCACCACTAAATTTCCTTCGTTCAATCATTGTTATCATTGTCAACCTTATCTCAAAGTCATTGGCGGGAGTTGTTGGTGAAGCTATGCCACTCTCAAATCTATAAGCGTCGGGAGTTCCTAACTCCTTCAAAGCAACTCCTGGATTAGCTCCGATGCTTACTCAATCCTCCTCTCCTCTTCCTTGGTGAATTTCCTCTCTTAGAGCGGTTGGACTCAAATAACGATTAGCAACCCTTATCCTTGTTATTGTTCTCATGATTTCCGGATCAAATGGCACTAAAGTCGTTCCTCTTAAACTAACATACAAAAAACTTAAAGCAAATATCAATAGCACGACTACAAATGTAGCTTAAAGAGAAAAATCTTTTTGTATTTTTGAAATTAAGTGAAATAGACTCAACAGCAATAGCAAACAACTACGCCATTCCCCAGTAACGGCGCCATTTTGGTTGCGGGTGGAGACTAGGTCGTTGAAACTAGTATTTCCTTGGCCAAACAAAATTTGTAATCTCTCAACACACCCTTATACCTAGCATAGGAGTAAGTTGAGGGTCGAACCACTAGGAATGGGAGGTGAATGCTAAAGCTAAGCTATCTCGAAGTGATGAAGTAAGGTTTGTATATACTAACTCAATCAAACAATCAAGAAGAAATCAAATATATCAAACACGAAGGTTTAGGATCTACATATACTCGGAATGGATACAACTAATTGGAATTGGAATTGACAAAGTCGAGTGTTGTAAGGAAAAACAATTAAGAAATCAAGAGAGTATGGTAGGCTAATATCCTAGAGGTCAAACTAGCGCCAACTACGAGAGACTCTAGCTAGGAACTTCACAAACCAACTCAATCGACAAAAGCAAGCCACAAATCAATTTTCCGTACCAATGTGAACTTACAATGCAATCTAGTGCAACAATCAAAGTTAGCTACTCTTCAATAAATCACAAACATGCACTTAATCAATCAACCAATTTAATCACTACATCAACTCAAACAATTTCCCCCGATTAGCATCAATCCATTACTCATATATGCTTTACCATTCCCCTAACAAGAAAACTACTCACAATCCATGGAAATAAAGATCAAAACTAAGCTAAAAAACAATTTCATCATCATCATTTTAATAAAAATAATTCAATCACAAATTCAATTCAAACTTTAACAATCAACAAAACAATTGAAATCATAAGCTAAAGATTGCATTAAAGTTAAAAAAAATCCTTACAAACTTGCTTCAATTCAATGGAAAAAATGCTTAGAATCATCAATCTTTAATCACCAATAAAGAACTTCTCTCACTACAATCTAGAGTTTCTCTCTCGACAAAATGATCCAAAATTTCTATTATAATTCTCTTTCTAAAAACTTTCTTAAAAACTCCATCCAAAAATAGAATGAAAATCTATACATAGTAAAACTAAAAAAGAGAAATTAGTTAGATCGTCCAAAATAAACCCATATAGGCGCGACCAACAACAAGAAGAAGCGCGGCTGTGGAAAACTTGGTACCACATAGAGACCCAGATAGGCACGCCCGCACCCAAGTGAGGCGCGACCGCACCCAAGTGAGGCGCGACCGCACCACCAGGCCGTGTGACCACGCCATACTCTCGCGCGCCCGCGCCTGGGAACAGGGCAGCCCTCTTCACAATCATGTCGATGCTCCTCGTGTGTTCCACACAATGCTCTTGATAAACACGGGACCATGCAGTTTCCAAACTCCATGATTGTGGGTTCAACACGAGAACTCGTGCCCCCACGGCTTGAAAGCACGGCCTTAAGTCTTTAATAACTTGCACTACTATATGCTTGAGCTTCAAATGGAGAACATTAGGCATCCTAATCAATGCCAAACTTGGGAAGGGGCCTCAGGAATCTTTGGATAACGACCTTAACCTGAAAAATGAAAGAAAACAAGCAAATAAAAGAGAAAATAACAAAATATACCAAGAAATTCATAAAAATAGAAATTCAACTAAGAAAATGCAAACTAAAGAAATAAAGAGTAAAGTCAAGGAAAAGATAAAGACAAGAGCTATAAAATAGCATGAAATCCACCCTAAAGAGAAACAAATGAGTGCCATAAAGGACACTCAACAACCATTAACTTCAGTTTGCTTTTTTTTTTTTCTTTCTTCAATTACCATATAACCAAATGTATATAATAAGTATATAAAGATCAGAGGGCAATTTTGAGAAACTTTTTATTTATTTTTTTTATATATAATTATAGGTAAAATTCTTATTAATGTTCATTGAACTAGTTTTAAAATTATAGTTACAGCTAAAATTCTTGTCTTTTATTATCTTTGCTATTATATGAAAATGTAATTACATCTTAAATTCTTGTCTTTTATTATCTTTGCTATTATATTAAAATATCTATGATTAGAGCTGTCAATTCAGGTAAACGGGTCGGGTTTGAGTCGGGTTAGTGTGAGTCGGGTCATCTCTGGTCGGGTTAATACGGGTTAATGTCATAACATATGTAAGTCGGGTTCGGTTTGAGTCCTGCTTAAGACGGGTCATGTTGGGTCATACATCTTATCGGGTTTGGGTCGTATTTCGGTCGGGTTAGTAAAAGGTTAGGTTACATTCGGGTCGGTGAAAAATATGTCGGGTTAAATTCGGGTCTTTACGGGTTTAAACGAGTTAGGGTCGTTCTCGGATTCGAGTCGGGTTTGGTTCTAGTCAATTATTTACGGGTTATAATCAGGTCGGGTCATTCTCGGGTTCAAGTCGGCTTCGATTCAAGTTAATAATTTGCGGGTTATAATCAAATCGGGTCATTTCCAAGTCTGGTCATTCTCGGGTTCGAGTCGAGTTCGGTTCAAGTTAATAATTTGCGAAAAATAGGTTTCGTCCCTGAAATTCGTCCCTAAAATAATCCTTCTTCCATACACTTCTCCATATATGAACTATAATGAAAGCTTGCAACTCCAATAAATTTGATAAATAATTTTCGAGGTTTTTCTGTGATAATAAATTGTGACACAATTGTGGTGTGTATATAATAGACATAAGCCGTGTAGTAAGTTGAAAAGTATGTTGGAAACTTGGAAAATGCATGGTTTGACTTGATTACAATGGTGCTACATTTACTTGTTGAACAAGAATATTGATCTTAATGATGTAAATCTATAGAACTAGTAAAATTCTATTCTAAATTTCTATGTGTTTCATCACTACCAACTAGGAAACTAGTACGGATGACTGGATGATGAGTAGGTGAGCCAAAGTTCAAATTCTAAGAGATTATGTCATGTGAATTGTTTTGGGTGTTTTTGTCCCTCGGGAGAGTTACGTCACAAAGTCTGGTCCTCGCGTTAGCTGTACCTGCAAAACAATGAAGACTCCAGGTGGTTGAACAAGAATATTGATCAAGTTAGTAACTTAAATAGGAGTAAAAAGGTGCGGAAATTTAGGTGGGGATCTGCTCGGATTCCAAGCTCAGGATGTCTCTATCAAAGAGTAAATGTGTAATAAATGGAAAAACGTACCTCCAAATGGAGGAAATCTCCCTATTTAGGGTACTCGGGAATTGTGCCCCTGATTAGGTCATCAAGCCCTAATCATTGGTGGGCTGCATCGCATTGTAGCTTTCTCGGGATTTAGGCCATGTAGGCCGCCATTTTTCCATTCCTTTGGGATGACACATGTCAAACAGGGATTGGTTTAGTTTGGACTAACCTTAAGGTGACACATGTCACCTTCTAAGTGGACCACGTGTCAGGGTAAAATTACCCCAAACATTTGCTCCTCACATGTGTGACGTGGCATCTGACGTGGCATCTGTGACATTTGTCACTCTTCCATTAGGGGGTGATTTTACCGCCAAATTTTAACTATTCACCTTCTGCGGAAATTACGGAGGTACCCTTGAATTTACCCCCTATATGTAGCCGTTTACCCTCATTATTTAGTACGCTAACAAAAAATTTAGAGAGATAAACTTAGAGAGAGAGAGTCTGCTTTCACGTTTGAGTCAAGCGCAAGCAATCAAGCTCATTTCTGCCTGCCCCAGACAGTTCTGCCTTACCTTCAGATATCAATTCTAAAAGGTACCACCTCTGTATCTCTCAGCACTTTTCATTTTTTTCCCGCTTGTATATATTCTTTGCAATAAATGAATGCATCACCAACACACACGACACAGCATAGGTTAGAGTCCAGCCGGTCACCTGGCACGGCTGAGTCTAGGACTAGGAGTGCCGCCTCGTGGTGTTGGGACCACCCTTATGCTTGGAATCCGACCGTCTATGTGTTTGTGCAGGACACAATGTCTCGAAAAATGCAGATGGCAAGAGATCCCGACTATAGGAGCGAGGGCTCAGGTAGGCAACCGCATGCGGGGGAGACGTCTGGTAGGGAAAACCAGACGGCTGTTGAAAGGTCCCCCCGGGTGCCCCTTCAACCCCTGGGGATTCATTCCTTGATGAGTGCGATAATGGAGACGGTGAGGAGGTCGTCTCTATGCCCCGCTCGCAAGATGAGGAGTCATCCTGGGAAAGCTCCGCATTCAGCTCCGAGAGCAGAGATGAGCCTATGTCGCCGCTTGAGGATAGTGAGGTAGAGGAGAGGAAAAAATGGAGTGAGAAGGACGACCCCTTCCAAATCCACGTCTCTGCCAAAGACAGGGCAAACATGGACAAGAACTTGGAAAACTTAAAACTTATGCGCCCCCTAGTCGGAAATTATAGCATCCGGGTCCCGCCTGCAGAAGGCATTGTCTCTTGGAGAGATGACGAGAGGAACGCCAATGCGTACTTTGGCTGTTATGAGGCGGCGTTCCTGGTTGGGCTAAGATTTCCACTTCACGAGGCGGTGAAGGCAGTTCTAAGAGGCTATGGCCTGGGAGTCTGGCAACTTACCCCCAATTCTTGGGCTAACATTCTTGGGTATGTTGCCGCCTGCAAGTTCCAAGGGTTGCATCCCGGCTGGGAGACCTTTTCCCACATGCATTACTTGGGTCGCAACCCAGGCGGCTGGAGGGCGTGGTATACATTGACCACCCTCCCTCAGTACATGATGACTTTGGACAAGGTGTCCAAATTCGACGGCTGGAAGCACCGCTTCTGCTTGCTGTCTGCGCCTAGCCGGCAAGAAAATTTTGAACTGCGCCGGTACAATAAGAAACCCGACCTTCTGGACCAGAAGTGTTGTCTTCCCCGATTCTGGATGAGGACTACGACAAAATAATTGAGACCAACTTTTTTAGTCTTGAAGATGCTACCCTGTCAACCGGGGAAACAATAAAGGTTCCAAAGAACTGGATTCCAAAAAGCGCCTGGTTTAGAAACGAGGCCTTTTTATACGCCTGCGGGCTCAGCACAATGCGCCTGACCTTAAGACCGTCTGGGGTACTTCCATGTCAAATTGGTAATTACTAACGTTTTTTGCTCTCTCTTTCTTTTTGCAGAGGAAGCTTTAGCCATGCTCCAAGACGAGAAGACACCCAAGCGGTCCTCCGCCGCCATCCGTAGGGATATTGCGGAAAAGCAAGCGGCTGCTATCAGGTCTAAGGTAAGACGCCTAGCCCCCCTTTACTTTAACTTTGCCAACTTTATTTCCAGATGCATGACTAACTTGCATTAGCTTTGCAAGGAGGCAAAATCCCAAAAACGTTTGAGAAGACTCATAAACGGGCTAGGGATGACTCCGCCTCCACCCCTTCCAAGAAAAGGCAGGCTTCTCCTTGACTCCTGGAGCCAAAGCCGGGAAAACCCAAATGCGCCTTGGGGGAAGGATGCAGGTTGTAGACGACGAATTTAACCTTGACCTCGTCAACCCCTTGTCCGTTGAAAGAGAGGTTACAGCGCCTGCGAGTGGCTCTCTCCACGCCGTCTCTGAAGGTAAGGCTAACCCATTTGAGTCCACGCCTGAGTTAAGGTAGCCTTTGCGAGTGAAATCCCACTCCCAACAGACTTCTTACTCAGACGGTCGGCAACAGATAGGTGCCGCATGTATTTCGCACCCATAAAATATTGATTGTGATGCAGATGTCTTTCCCCATGGCCAGACGTCCAGAAGCATGCCAAGGCCATGCTTGACGCCGTCCGGAAGAGGGATAAAGACAACATCCCTAGGATAAAGACGTTCAATCTAGAACGCTTTCTATCCCTTCTGGCTGAGGTAAGGTGTAAATAAAGTAATAAAAGAAAACTTCAACTATTATCCCGCCTGCAGATCTATTCTCATTCGTTCTATGCAGGCTCTTTTGCGGGTAGACGGTCTCAAACGTCCATACTCCCGCAAGCGGGAAGAGGTAAAGATAGCCAACAAATCAGCCAGAGACGCTGAAAACGTTGCTCTATACTCTTGTACAATAAATGAAATTGAGACTAAAGCCATAGTGATGACGCAGGCGTCGAAGATTGATCATCTTGAGAAGGACCTGAAGGCGTTCAAGCAGAAAGCCGGGGATGCTGAGACGGCGCTCAAAAAAGCAAAAGAGATGCTTGACAAGGCTAAGACGGAGCTGGACTCTCTCAAGGGGGTCTCCCAAGAGAACAGCGACCTTAAGGCCAAGGTCAAGGAGCTGGAAGAGGCGGCGACCTAGGCGCAACTGAACTTTAAAGCAACCTTGGAGGAGGAACAAGAGCGCCTGGTTGCCGAGAGTGAGGTTGACAACGACGCCCGGATAAGGACTGCCTGGAACGCCTTGTATCCAAACAAGGAGTATGGCGTCTGGGCGCTGGCTCACAAATATGCAGAAGAAGTTGTATATTTAGGGGAGAAGGGCAAGCCAGAGCCGGATTCGTTCGAAGCCTGGGCGCATGCTGAGCTGCAAGTACCTGGTCACCCCGTCCCGACTCAGGCGCACGAGGTTCCTTCTGACGAAGAAGATGAAGAAGATGAGAGGGTCGATGACCAGGTGGACCCGTCTGCAACTCAACAATGAATTTCTGCGGCAGTATGCCATTTTTATTATTTTTCTGTTTTAGCGGCTGTATGCCAGATTACTTTCCTTCCGGCCTGCGTACCAAGCTGAGGAGCCGAGTTAATTAATAGTTTGCTTCACTTCCCGGACGGGGTCCAGTTAACAATTTTCTACCATAGCCGATTGGCTGGGTAGTTTTTAATGAATGCACCGACTGAGTCGGTTTTGATCACTTTGCTTTTAAATTTTTCATTTTTACTTTTTGCAAGTATGCTTGAAATTTTTTGCTTTTGCCTAACTTGTCAAAAGAATGCGGCAACTGATAATCCGGCTGCTCTTGCCCCTGGGCGGCTGTGTGGTTGGTTTCACCTTTAAATCGATTGATTGACTTAAAAACGTCTGATGCTTTAAAGAGCATGATGTGTTTTCAAGTTAATCAATCACAAGAGTGATTGCCCCAAACCAAGTACACAGCCGCTCATATGACAGGCACTCCAAGATAAAAGGTCGATAAGCCCCTCAAGAGCTTGAGATTAGACGGAAAAAGGCCGATCAGCCCCTCAAGTGCTGAGGATTAGACGGAAAAAGGCCGTCTGGGTATCACACAGAAGATGAAGGGTCATCTTTCCTGTTATAAGACAAGAGGCAAATGGCATCCTTGGGGGTTGCAACCCAATTACGCTTTTCCGCCTTGGGAAAACGTGTAATTTTGAAGGGTGATTCATTTTACCCAGATCAGGCGGCAATGAGTTGAACCATGCCGCCTTGATGTACAAGTGCACTCTTTGGTAGTGCTTGTGATGATTGCACTCGGAGGGTGTTACCGACCGCCTTATTACTCATTGGAGTAGACGAAATTTGAATAATTATCCGGCCATCGGCCTCATGTCCTTTTGACGGTTGCGTTGCTGTTGCACAACCCTTGTTGCCCCGGTAGAGGGGGTTGGTGCAACTTTGGAATGAAAAGCTTAAGAACTTCAGTCGGTTATCGGCTGATGTCTGAGGACATCTGGTATTTCGAAAACTTAATCGTTGTTTCAACTATTCTGGTCAGACGGTTATGAGTTGACCAATTTAGTCATTCAATCTTTGCCGTCTTCATAAGTACATAGAGCAAACATATAGGCTTCCCTCGGCGACGATCGCACCCGGAGGGGTGTCGCCGGACGCCTTTGTCCATGTTGGGACACGCGATTTTATAAAACAGACAGCCATCCGGCCATTGGCCTCTTGTCTAGTTAGAGACCGGCTGTATAGCCACTAAGCGGTTTTGTGCCTTGTTTAGTTATCTGGCCAGTGGCCTCATGTAAATTGAACGCTGAATTCTCTACTAAGTTTCAAACTTAGAGAGTTTAACTATTGGGCCGTCTGTGAATTTCCCAGACAGTCTTAAAAAGGAAACATAATTGAAAACAAAAAGGGATTTCTCATTGATTGAGTTTTTGCTTACATAATTTTACAGCTCAGAAGTAGTACTTTTTCAAATAGTCTACATTCCAAGTCCTAGGCAGGCGCCTGCCGTCTGAGGTTTCCAGGCGGTAGGTGCCATTTCTAACTTCCTCATAGATCCGGTAGGGGCCTTCCCAATTTGGAGTCAGCTTTCCAAGTTCATTGGCCCTACTGGTTGCTTCCATTTTTCGTAACACGAAGTCGCCAACCTTCAAAGGGCGCTTGTGTACTTTCTTGTTATAGGCTCTTGTCATTCTCAGACGGTATATCTCATGACGCAAGGCGGCATTGGCCCTGCATTCTGGGAGAGAGTCTAATGCCAGACACATGGCCTCCCAATTTGTCTCTTCATCATAAAGCATTACTCTAAAGGTAGGCTCGTAATGTTCGATGGGTAAGACGGCTTCAGCACCGTAAATGATGTGAATTATTGATCCGAAAATCAACAAAACACAAGGGATATGTTTAAGTCTAATTCTATACAGGAAATCCACCAAGAATTAAACAAAAACTAAGATTAATCAATTAAGAATCCACCTAATTAATCAATCCAAACGAATGTTTTAACTAAAACAAGCAAAACAGCAATTGATCGCAATCAACCAAAACTCAAGTATGCAACTTAAGAAATAAATCTGAATATTAATCTATGTATCTTTATTTGTGTGTTTACAGCCCTATTTATAAGACTTAGTTTACCTAGGAAGATTAGGACAAGTCCCTAATTCAATCCTAATTAAACTAGAATTCTAACTTGCTTGAAGAGCAAGCACCTTGGCGCACAAGCATACACCAAACTGATTTATTTTGCTAACTAACTGATTTTTAAAGCAACTAAATAAATAAATAAAAATTAAAGAATTAAATAAAGATTAAAGATCCTAATGCTTGAACCAAGAAAAACCCTTTCAAGTGAAAGGTAAAAACTTGTAAGCAAAATCTAAAGAAAATTCAAGAAAGTTCAAGAAAGTGAACTAGACTCCAAGAAAAGCCACTAAGCAAACCGTGGCTTTGCTTTGATATCCAAGAAAGTGTCCATGCAATGCTTGGCTTGAATCAATGTTTAGGGACAAGTTATCTTGATGCATGATAAGCAAATCTTCGAAGTTCTCCATGCTTAGACTTGCATCATCCTCCTCTTCTTCGAAAGAATTTGTCCTCAAATCTCGAAGTTCTTCATCAGGAATATACTTAGCCAAATCGCCAACATTGAATGTAGCACTAACTCCATATTCTCCCAGAAGTTCTAACTTTTAAGCATTGTCATTGATCTTCTCAACAATCTTGAAAGGACCTTCACTTCTAGGCATCAACTTATTCTTGCGTTTTCCTGGAAATCTTTCCTTTCTCAAATGTAACCATACCAAGTCTCCAACATTGTAACCTTGTTGCTTTCTATGCTTGTTTGCTCTAGCTTTGTACATGTCATTTACTTTCTCTATTCTTGTTCGAACTTGAGCATGTAATTTCAGCATACTCTTCAACTTAGACTCGGCATCTTTGTGAATTAACTCACCCTTAGGCAATGGAACAAGATCAATTGGAAGTTTCGGATTGACTCCATAAACTACCTCAAAAGGACTATGTTTGGTAGCATATGTAGGTGATCTATTATAAGCAAACTCCGCATGAGCTAACTTGATGTCCCAATCCTTTTGTGTCTTACTCACTAACCCACGCAAAAGCGCACCAAGAGTACGATTAGTAACCTCGGTTTGTCCATCAGTTTGTGGATGGTAAGATGTACTAAAGAGCAATTTAGTTCCCACAAGCTTCCATAGAGACTTCCAAAAGAAACTCATGAACTTTGTATCTCGATCACTCACAATAGTTTTTGGAATTCCATGCAATCTAACAATCTCTTTAAAGTATAATTCCGCCACTTTCATAGCATCATCCACTTTGTGACAAGGAACAAAATGAGCCATCTTAGAAAACCTATCCACAACAACCATAATAGAGTCTTTCCCCCGTTGTGTTCTCGGCAATCCCACAATAAAATCCATAGAAAACAACTTTGAACCATGTAGTTCATCAAGTAGATCATCTAATCTTGGAATAGGAAATCGGTATTTGATAGTGATGTTATTCACACTCCTACTATCAATACACATGCGCCAACTCCCATCTTTCTTTGGGACAAGTAAAGTAGGCACGGCACAAGGGCTCATACTTTCCCTCACGTATCCTCTAGTCATAAGCTCTTCAATTTGCCTTTGCATCTCCTTTGTTTCTTCCGGATTACTTCTATAGGCTGCCTTATTAGGTAAGGGTGCTCCCGGAATCAAGTCAATTTGATGCTCTATCCCACGAATAGGAGGTAGTCCCGGAGGTAATTCCTTAGGAAAGACATCCTTGAATTCATCTAAAACAGATTCCAATTCATACGGCCTCTTTGCTTGTTTATCTTGATCAATTCGAATCTCATTAGAAACAAGTATATATACCACATTGTTGCTGCAAATCTCTTTTTCTAATTCCCTCTCACTAATCAAATAAGAACTCTTCGAATTAGAGGTAACATTAGAAGACTTGTTGCATATTAAAGGTTTTAAAGCAACCGGTCTCTCTTTTTCTCCTTTTCTCACAACATACACATTAGTCCTTCCATCAAACTTCACAAATCTATCATATTGCCAAGGACGGCCTAATAGTATATGACAAGCATCCATAGGACAAACATCACACAAAACTTTATCATGAAATTTACCAATTGAAAAGGAGATTAAGGCTTGTTTAGTTACCTTAACATCACTCGAATTATTAAGCCAATGAAGCTTATAAGGGCTTGGATGTTCAGTAGTTGGCCACTTCAATTTGTCTACCAAAGTAGTAGATAACACATTAGTGCAACTCCCCGTGTCTATGATCATGTCACACAACCTATCTTCTACCTTGCACCTTGTAAGAAAGATTTTCTCCCTTTGATTGTTTTCCATAGGTACGGTTTTAGAGTGTAGCGCCCTTCTTAGAACCAAACTTTGACCATGAGTCTCGGGATTAATTTCGTCAATATGCCCCTCCTCTTCTTCAAAGTTTTCCTCTTCGTTCTTTTCTTCATAGTCACTACCCTGCTCACACTTAGCTTGTTCTTGTTCCCACTCTTGAGCAGTCATTACTCTTTTTGATGGACAATTAGTTGCAATGTGACCAACACTACCACACTTGAAGCACTTCCTATCTTCAACAAGCTTTTTAGGAGCTTCAAATTTTGATTTAGTCTCCTTGTAGTTCGAACTAGAACCACTTTTCTCCAAGCTGTTCTTCTCAAAAGGTTTAGCGAAACCCTTTACAAAGGACTTAGTGTACGTCCCTTTCTTCCCCTTTATCTGTTTTTCAACTTTCAAAGCTACCTTGCAAACATCCTCAAAGGACCAATATTGTTGCAATTCAACTTTTTCAGCAATATTATCATTCAACCCCGAAATAAATCTAGCAATCTTATGCTCAACAATCTCTTCTAAGCCACATAGCATGCATAACTTTTCAAATTCACCAATATAATTCTCAACAGTCATAGAATTTTGTTTAAAAAGTTGCATCTTAAGATAAACATCTTGAATATAATCACTAGGTACGAACCTTTTTTTCATGTGCTTCTTGAGTTGTTCCCAAGTTGAGATTCTTGCACGCCCCTCCTTATGCCTCTTCTTCTTTAGATTATCATACCAAAGACTAGCATAACCGGTCAGTTTTAATTCAGCCAATTTGCATCTTTTCCTTTCATCATACTCCTTGTAATCAAATAGTGTCTCGGCCCTTCTAATCCACTCAAAGTATTTTTCAGGTTCATTCATACTCCCATTGAATTCGGGAAGATCTAATCTAAGGTTCCTATCATCATCCTTTGGTCGATCTCTCCTCCTAGGCCTTGGTGATTCATCACTTGAGGAATAATTATTTCGTGGCCTCCTTGGGTTCCTCCTTGGTTGTTCTTCCTCACTTGAACCAGAATTAGGGTTAGAATTCCCTTTCTTTGAAGAATCTCCAGCAAGAGTATCAAGCCTTTTTAATATCTCATCCATCCTTGCTGCCAACTCGTCAATTCGCCTATCTCTTCTAAGATTTTGAGCCTGTTCTAAGGTTAATCCCCTTGGAACTTGTGGAACCTCCTCGTCACTCATGATTCCTACACAAACCAAGTCAGTTTATGCAAAAATCTTGATTAAAAGATCGAATCTTGAAGGAAAACTAGGCAACACAAAAACCGGACTCCCAACCGCAAATCAGTGCACAAACACCAAATGTTTGAGGCTGTGTAGAACGCGTTACTCAACAAAAAATTATGAAATTTTATATGGTGATAGCTGGACGTTTTTAGAGTTCAATGCAAAAGGAATCACGCAAAAATTCTTAGCCAATTGTTCCCAGTTTAATTTTTTCCGAAGTTGCGCAAACCTGCTCTGATACCAAAGATGATGTGAATTATTGATCCGAAAATCAACAAAACACAAGGGATATGTTTAAGTCTAATTCTATACAGGAAATCCACCAAGAATTAAACAAAAACTAAGATTAATCAATTAAGAATCCACCTAATTAATCAATCCAAACGAATGTTTTAACTAAAACAAGCAAAACAGCAATTGATCGCAATCAACCAAAACTCAAGTATGCAACTTAAGAAATAAATCTGAATATTAATCTATGTATCTTTATTTGTGTGTTTACAGCCCTATTTATAAGACTTAGTTTACCTAGGAAGATTAGGACAAGTCCCTAATTCAATCCTAATTAAACTAGAATTCTAACTTGCTTGAAGAGCAAGCACCTTGGCGCACAAGCATACACCAAACTGATTTATTTTGCTAACTAACTGATTTTTAAAGCAACTAAATAAATAAATAAAAATTAAAGAATTAAATAAAGATTAAAGATCCTAATGCTTGAACCAAGAAAAACCCTTTCAAGTGAAAGGTAAAAACTTGTAAGCAAAATCTAAAGAAAATTCAAGAAAGTTCAAGAAAGTGAACTAGACTCCAAGAAAAGCCACTAAGCAAACCGTGGCTTTGCTTTGATATCCAAGAAAGTGTCCATGCAATGCTTGGCTTGAATCAATGTTTAGGGACAAGTTATCTTGATGCATGATAAGCAAATCTTCGAAGTTCTCCATGCTTAGACTTGCATCAGTAAACCATGATAAATGGGGTTTCACCGGTTTCCCCTTAAGTTGTTGTCCGAATGGGCCATAGCAAATGAATCAACTCTTCTGCCTATAAACCACCGGCTCTTTCAATTTTCTTTTTTATGTCGTCTAAGATGAGTTTGTTGAAGGCTTCAACCTGGATGTTTGTTTGGGGTCGGCCGACTGGGGCAAAACAGTTAGAGATCCGTTGATCCCCCAACAAGTCTTAAGGTGAGGCGTCTCAAACTAGGGGCCATTATCAAACACCATAGACATAGGAACCCGAAACCGGGTGATGATGTTCTTCCAAATGAAAGAGATGAAATCCTTTGTCTTGATCTTCCTGAACGCCTCCGCCTCCACCCACTAGGTGAAGTAATCCACAGCCACTAGAATGTAACGTTTTCCGCCTGGAGCAGGCGTGTAAGGACCTAAAATTTCCATGCCCTATTTTGCTAACGGGACTGGGATGTGGATGGCCGTCAGATCAGTAGTCGGGCAGTGAATAAGTTTGCCAAATTTCTGACATTTGTCACATTTCTTCACCAGCTCTTTGGCGTTTGCATCAAGGGTAGGCCAAAAGTAGTGTCGCTTGGCTCTAACGGCTAGGGATCTGCTCCATATGTTAGAGGAGCAGAACCCCGCATGCAATTCTTCGAGAACTTCCTTCCCATTTTTTGGGGCAACACACTTCAGAAGAGGCTTCAGAAACCCCGCCTTGAAGAGTTCTCCGTTTCTCATCCCGAAATTTTTCCACTCTCTTTTTCATGACGGCTGCCTCCTGTGGCGAATCAGGGAGAGTTCTCCGTCTTTTCTAGGTAGAGCTTCGGTCTAGAATTCCTATGGGCTCTTCATAAATGCTTCTTTTTTCCAGAACTTCCAAAAAGACTGACCGAGGCGTATCACAACAGGCGGAAGATGCTAATTTGGACAAGGCATCCGCCTGGTTGTTACCGGACCTGGGCACTTGCTTCGGAGTGAACCCTTCGAGTGTTCCAACCTCTTCTTTGACCGCCTGAAGATATTTGATCATTGCCGGATGGGTAGCTTAATATGTACCTTCGTACTGGCTAACGACCAATTGAGAATCAGAGTAGGCGTCAACTTTGGTTGCCCCTGCTGCCTTACACATGCGGATTCCAGCTAGTAGGGCTTCGTACTTTGCCTCATTGTTTGAGGCCTGAAATTTGAACCGCAGTGCATACTCATATTTGTCTCTTTCTTGAGATTCATAGATTACGCCTACACCACAACCGTTTTTTGTTGAGCTCCCATGTACATACACTTTCCAAACCTGATCAAGATTATCTGGAGCCACCGGACGAGTCATTTCAACAATGAAGTCGGCAAATGCCTGACCCTTCACTGCCTTTCTTGGTTCGAAAGTTATTTCAAGACTTTGCATTTCAATAGCCCATTTAAGCATTCTGCCAGATGACTTCAAGGTAGACATTGGCCATTTGAGTGGCTAGTCAGTGTATATCACCACCGGATGTGCCAGAAAATAAGGCTTTAACTTCTTGAATGCCATATACAAAGCAAGGACAAATTTTTAAACCATGGGGTACCGGAGTTCAGCATTTTTGAGGACATGGCTAATGACAAAAGACCGGGAGCTGAATACGTCGTCTCTTTCAGGAAGGAGAACGGCACTGAGGGCATGATTTGAGATGGCTAAGTACATGTACAACGTCTCTCTAGGAAGAGGACTAACGAGCCTCGACAAAGAGTGCAAGTGCTCTTTCAGCTTTTGAAAGGCCGCCTCAGCATCATCCCCCCATTCAAATCTGGTCTTCTTCCTGATTGCTTGGAAGAAGTAAATACATTTGTCGCCTGAGCGGATGAGAAATCTCCCCAATGCCGCTAGACAACCGATTAATCTTTGAACATCCTTGACAGTACGGGGTGACTTCTTGTCAATTACCGCCTGTATCTTCTCAGGGTTAGCCTCTATCCCCCTTTGATCCATCAAGAATCCGGAAACTTCCCAGACTCAACACCAAAGATGCATTTCTTAGGGTTTAACATGACCTTGTGTCGCCTGAGGGTGGTGAATGTTTCTCTGAGAGCAGCGAGATGATCCGTCTGTAGCTTGGATTTGACAATCATGTCATTAATGTACGCCTCCACATTCCTCCCGATTAGATTAATGAAGACCGTATTAATCATCCGTTGGAAGGTGGCAGGCGTATTTTTCAAACCAAACGGCATCACAGTATAACAGAATAACCCCTAATCAGTGATGAAGGCCGTCTTCTCATGATCTTTCTTCCACAGGGGAATCTGATGGAAGCCGGAATAGGCATCCATAAAGCTCATCAAGGCGGGGCCTGTTGTAGAGTCGACCAGGCTGTCGATCTTTGGAAGCGGATATCTATCCTTGGGACACGCCTAATTCAGGTCTGTGTAATCAACACACATACGCCAGGTCCCACTCGGCTTCTTTACAAGCACAACATTGGCCACCCAGTCGCGAAAATTACATGGCCGACTAAACCAAGCGTCCAACAGCTTTTTTACTTCGGCAGCTGCCGCCTGACTTCTTTCCTCACCGTGTTTTCTTTTCTGTTGCTAGACGGGCTTCTTTTTAGGATCCACGGCGAGCTTGTAGACAGCAAGATCCGGGTTGACGCTTGTCATCTCTTCCACTTCAAAGGCAAAAATGTCTTTGAATGCTTTCAGTAGAAGGTGCAAATCTGCACCCAACTTAGCATAAGCAACCGTCCCAACTTTTACAGTACGCTCTGGACGGCTTTTGTTAAGAGGTATATCAATATGTTCTCCAGCCGGTTGGGGACGGAGCTCATCTGACCGTTCCCTGGTCAGTGATGGCTATTTTTTTACTTTCTTTACCTCCACTAGTAGAGGGGCCTTTCTTTTCTTCCCGACTACTGGTGGGGCTGGGGCTGGGGCGGCATCCTTAACAATGTCAAGGTCCATTGGTTCTAGGCCTTGGTCGCCTGGGGTCACTGTATCTTTGAAGGCTGAGAGGTAGCACTCCTGGGCTGTCTTTTGATCCCCATTCAAGGAATTAACAGAGCCGTCATCCCTCTCATACTTGATGAGCATGAGAAAATGGATGATTACAACCATGGCTTCATTGAGGGTTAGCCGGCCTAGGATAATGTTATAGGCGGTTAGTTCCTCAACGACCAAGAACTTGACGACCTAGTGTCGTCCTTTTCCTTTTTCACCCTGCCGGATTTGTAAATTAACCCTTCCGACTGGGTAAACCATTCCACCCCCAAAACCCACCAGGGGGTGGGAAACCGAATGCATGCTGCTGACGCTGTATTTCAGCTTTTGCAGGCACCGGAGACTGATGATATCCGATGAGCTGCCAGTGTCAATAAGGATTCGCCCAACCAGCTGGTTGGCAACTTTACATTCAATGACGACCGGGTCGTCAAGCGGACGACAAACGCTGCCCGTGTCCTTCTCAGTGATCACGACGTCTGGGAAGGAGGAGCTAGTAGAAGCTTGCTCATCATCATCGTTATCCATCTTTCGGAGATGGCTCTTGGTGCCCGGGATGGTGGGGCCACCACATGAGAAACCGCCTGCTATGGTGTAGACCGACTCCTTATCAGTGTCCGAACTACTTGTAGGCTACGGAGTCTTGGACAACTGCCCCTTGTTCCTCTTATTAGTGACTTTGGACTTAGAAATGTAGGATTTAAGCATCCCTTTGTCAGCCAGACGGTCCAACGCCCGCTGTATGCTAAAGCAGTCGTTGGTGTCATGGCCAACTTCCTCATGTACTGACAAAATTTTTTCTTGTTCCGTGACTGGATAGAACTCTTCATTGGATTCGGCTTCTCAATGGTCAGCCGGTCCTTTATCTCCATGAGGATAGATTTAGAGTCCTTATTAAACTCGTACCTGGGGACGTACGGTTTAAACTCTTTTTTCTTCTTCTGGGACGGCTGGTCAGAGTCACTAACCGCCAAGACTTCATTTCTCTTTTTGCTCTCTTCCTTCTTTTTCGCCGACTGAGCAGACCGTCTTTCTTTTTGTTTGTCAGACTTCTTGGTGTCTGATTGGCTGCCAGGCGTGTAGAGGTCGCTAGCTTGAATATAGCATTCCGCCGCCCTCAGGGCCGCCTACAGCGTAAATGTCCCTTTTATGACGATGTCAAACTTAAATTTCGACCCGTCTCTAAGACCCTTGAAGAAGTCTGTGAATGCTACCTCGTCAGACAACCCCTGGATCTGGATTCTGACCAGGTTGAACCGCCTGACATATGAGCGTAGCCCTTCTCTCTCACCCTGCTTAACGGTGCTCAAATCAAGGCTCGTTTTCTTAGCAGGGATGTTCATTGAGAAGTTTGTGGCAAACAAGAAGGCTAGCTTCTTGAAGCAATCAATAGAAACGGGTTGCAGGTTCACAAACCATTTTTGGGCAATACCCTTCAATGTAGCCGGGAAGCATCGACACCAAGTGGCATCGTCCCACCCCTATAAACACATGAGGTTGGTGTATGCCATCAGATAGTCTTCTGGGTTGGAGGTACCATCTTAAGTACCTACTAACACATTCTTAACCTTGGCTGGCTGAGCCGCCTCGGTTATATTCCTAGTGAACGCAGAGGGTTGTTCACCAAGTTTGAGTAGCCGAAGCTGCCAGTCCAAAGGTTGGTCACTATTGAATGTCGCCTATCTGCAAAAAGGAAACGGTTGCATGTATGGAAAACCATATTGTCCGTATTGCGCCTGAGGTGCAAACGGGACAAATCCTATCATCATTTGAGGATCGGTGTTGACGGACTTGTCGCCTGTCCCACTCTCATGTATGGAGAGTGAGTTTCGCATAGAAGTTTATTTGAAGCTGTCTGGAAAGTCCGAGGTGGAGGCTGACTCAGACAGCTATTGGTCTCTCCTTCGCTCAATGATTTGTCGAGCGTTGAAAACAGTCTTTTTAGTGACCCCCGGCTGTTCTTGCTGGGTGTGCCTCTAAGGACCATTAGGCATAAGGATCTTGGTCCAGTCAAGTCTTGCGGCTGCCTTCTCCTTCTCCTTGTGATGAGGAGTAGGCTGCCTGTCCTTGACCGGCTTCTTCCTCCCAGATGGAGGTGTCTTCTTAGCCGGCTCACCTTTGCTGGAGCTGGCCTTGTTTTTGTTGATCATCTCCTTGATTTCACCCTTGAAGGAGTTCATGAAAGTTATGAGCTCATCCCGGGTGACCGGAGCTGATCCTCTAGCCTTCCGGGTTTCCCTTTCTGGCCTCCTAGTGAGTCGGGCTCGACCCGCCTGGTTTTCATCACATTCTAGTTGATCTCTAGAACGGGTGTATTTGGAGATGAATGAACCGTCTTTGGCCACATACGTCTCCACGCCATCATCGTCATCATGGTAAGTGAAGACCTCCATCTGACGTACCGGTGGAGGAACACTTGAACTACTCGGTTGATTAACCGGTTGAGAAATGCTTGTATTACCTAGTCGGGTAATAGATTGAGGATTGTTTAGATCAAGAGGGGGTACAGACTCTTGAACCATCTTTGAGGTACTCTCCCCACAGACGGCGCCAAATGTTTTGGGTGTTTTTGTCCCTCGGGAGAGTTACGTCACAAGGTCTGGTCCTCGCGTTAGTTGTACCTGCAAAACAACGGAGACTCCAGGTGGTTGAAGCTCTACCTCCAACGATCAAGTTAGTAACTTGAATAGGAGCAAAAAGGTGCAGAAATTTAGGTGGGGATTTGCTCAGATTCCAAGCTCAGGATGTCTCTATCAAAGAGTAAATGTGTAATAAATGGAAAAATGTGCCTCCAAATGGAGGAAATCTCCCTATTTATAGGGTACTCGGGAATTGTGCCCTGATCCGTGCCATTTATGGCACCTTTAGGCTATGTTTTCTTTATATTTCTATGCTCCTTAGTAGTCGTTTATGTCGTGTTTTTAGAGAATAATACTCGATTCGCGTGTTTTTGTGTTAGTTTAGAGAAATGCATGCTTTTAATGGCTTTCTTATCATTTTATTCATTTCTCGGCTATTTCTCTTGCTTCTCCGTTTCTTTCTCTTGTTTTGTAGGTACGTCGCGGGCTATATGCATGGGAATTGAAATTAGCACCCACTAGGATCAATATGTACTTTTCGGAATTGAATTTGAGTTTGAAACAAAGGAAAACGAAGGATTGCAAAGTATCAAATAGGACCTTTGTGCATTATTTTAATCATATCTCAAGTTCTACAGATTGGATTAGGGTGATTCAAGTTGAATTGGAAACTACACTTAAAGTGCTTTCTAATGATAGGTCGCACGCCTTCATACGATTCTTAGATCGGAAGTTACAGCCTTCTGAATTTGGCCCTGGAAAACTGCCGCGGGCGCGGGCGACAGTACCCGCGGGCGCGGGGTTGCTGCAGCTCCAAAACTGCCGTATTTGGGCAGTAAGCACCCGCGGTTGTCCCGAGGGCTCCCCGAGAGCGCGGGCCTTGGCCCCGCAGGCGCGGCTATCGGGGTGTCCGTTCTCCTCTGCGGGCGCAGCCGATTTCTCTGCGAGCGCGGGTTTCCTTTATTTTCTCCTTTACGATTTCTCTGGGTCTTTTACGATTTTAAGCTTCTTTTCTCCTTTTGTTTATATAGTTTTTGGTTTCCTTTATTCTTCATTCATGTAATTCTTTAGTTTTAGAATAGTTTCTCTCTCTTAGGTTGAGAGCTTATCTCTCTATATTAGGATAGATTAGGAGTAGTTTTAGAGAGAGAAAGTAAGGAATTTCAATGGTTATTGAGAGATTGAAGATGCAAGTGTGACAATTGTGTTGGAGATCTTCTTAATTATCAATGAGAATTTCTAAACTCTATCTCATTCAATTGCTTTGTTTAATTTGATGTTTGTTTGGTTTGATTTTGATATTTGATTTTTGATTAAAGTAATTGTTCTTGATATTTTGTTGATTCTTGTTCTCTATAGTTGATAGTTGATTTGATGATGTTGTTTGAGTAGTTGTTGGCTAGGAATTGGGTGAAACTTGTATGATTGATTAATTGTGATTAATTTTGGAATTGTGTTGATTAATTGTAGAGATTAAAGTGATTAGTGAAAGTTTGCATGTGTGTAATTCAATTTTGCCTTGAGAATTATGCTAGATTGCATTGTAATTGCTAATGACATGAACAATTGATTTAGGAATTGCAATTATCAATTGGTTTTGATTGTGATTCTCTTAGTTTGTTATTCATAGTGAACCCTAGCTTAACAATTATAAGATAGCTCTTTGATTCCTATTGATTGCTCTTATCATTTAGGCCTCACAACCTTTGATTAGCATGCTCTTCCCAAGTTGTTGCAATTGACATGATTACTTGTTGATCCCCGTTCCTAGTGTTTTATTTCCTTGGTTACTTGTTTTGTTAGTTGTTACTCTTGTTAGTATTCTCTCTTACCTTCGTCTTCGACCTAGCTTAGGCGCATAATTGAAAGTGCTTGAACATTACCGTTCCTTTGGGTTCGACCCTTGACTTGACTCTATACTCGTATTTAGGTTTGTTAAGTGTTTATAAATTTAGTTTGACCGAGGGAAGATTAGATAACGACCTAGTTTTCCCCTCGTCAAAATGGCGCCGTTGCCGGGGAACGGTGTCTTTGTTTGAGTGTTTTTGATTGCTTGAGTCTAGGTCTTTGTGTATATTTTTACTTTTATTTGATTTTTGTTTGTTTTGTGAAAAAAAAAATGGCATGTCTATCATTTCCTCAATATAGCAATGAGCCTTTTTGTGAATATTTCGTTAGACTTGAGGGATTTTTGGACTATAATTGTTGTAATATTTGGGAGGCTTGTGAGATTTGTTATTTTGGTTTGAACGAGCAAACTAGGGATGAAGTTGAATGTATGCATAACGGTGAATTTAGAGCATTGTCAATTGATGATGCTTGGGATTTTTATGTTTGGTTTTCTAGGGATGTTTATGATAGGGGTAATCATGAGTCTAATATTGATATGAAATGTCTTAATTCTTCTAATATTAGCATGAATTCCCATGATTTGTCACATGATCCCTTAAGTGAACCTAGAACACATGATTTCAACTTTATTTCTCCTTTTGTTCATGATAATGAAGTGCAAGCTCAAGTTGATGCTAATGGTGTGTTTCAATATTCTTCATTATTTACCATGCCTTCTTGTGATGTGCTTCATTCCCTTAATGATGAATCTCATGTTATAAATTGTGCCCCCACTCCCCAATATGATGTATATGCTCATGATCTTAATAGTGATTCTTCCAATATTGGTTGTACTTCTTCTTCTCTTGTTGAGCATCAACCTTCTACATCTTTTAAATCTCTTGTTGATACATTTGAGTCTCAAATTAGGCGCATTGAGCTTGGTAATGAGTTTGGGCCTAGTAAGGAGATGATTCTTAATTCTATGAGAGGTCAATTAGAGATAATGAAAAAGAATGAGGAGCGTATTGAGGAGGAAAAGAGAAGAGGAGAAGAGTTAGAAAGCCAATTGTCATCCTTGATGCTTGTTTGTGATAAATCCCAATTTAATGTGTGTGTTGAGGATGATGATGATGATTTTGAGCAACCAAGAGAGTGTGAGGATCCCATTGGTGAGCATTTGAGTGATGGTGAAGGAGTTGAGAATGAAGAGAGTGTTGATATTGAAATTTCTAACCCTCTTTCCCATCTTGATGAGTCTCATGTGCATGTTTGTGACTCTTCTACCCATGAGTATTTCGACTCGATTGAGGTTATGACCAATGCATTCTTTGAGAGTCAAAAGAAAACCCATAGCCTTTTAAATGAGTTCATTGAGGATGCTTCATGGGAGAGAGATGAGTTTGAAATGAATTTGCATCCATTCATGCATGGTTTTGAGACCTTAGGCTTTAAAGTTGTTGAGGGAGTTGTTGTTCATAATTGTGATAGAGGGGATTATGTTGTTCCTCTTAGAGGGTGGATGTTTGAGGGAGATGGATATCATGAGTGTTCTTCTTTAGAGGACTCTATGATTTATTTCCATGCTCTTATTGGTGATTTGAGGCATGGTGGTGAGAAAAAGTTCATTTGTGAGGTCATAGCCCCTTTTCTCTTTTCTCATACCCCTTTTTCAAGAAGATTCAACCATATCCCTTACACTCCTATATCTCTCCCTTCCTTTGTTAATGAGCCTATTGGGGACCCTCTTGTCTATGATGATTTGTATGTGGCTCATTTGTCCCAAATTGAGGAAAAGGGTGATGTTGCCACCCAAAAATATTGTAAGGAGAGTTTGCCTTCTTCTTCTTTTTCTTTTTCCTTTTCTTATTTTGTTGAGTTTTCTTTTGATTGTTCTTCCTTCTCTTGGTATCTCTCTCCTCATAGGTGTGCGCTAAGCTTTTTGCATGCCTTATTTTTGTCATGTGCACACTTGCTTTCATATGAAATGTGTAGTACTGCATTTGACAAGCTCTAACGCACGTTGAATTATTATTTTCTAGAGCGGTCAAGCTTGGACCTTAAGCAAGCCTTTCTCGGGAAGTAACCCGTGTTTTATTGCTTTCTTTTTCTTTTCTTTTTAGAATAGATTTTTTCTCATGGAAATATTTGTGTTCCTTTTGTTAGGTACATGACTTGATATACTTTGGTGTTTCGATTTGGATCAAGAATCAAGGAAGCTTGACACCTATTTTTGCTAGCATATGGAAACAAGGTTCAATTCTTGAGAATTTAGCTTTGAAAGGTCTAATTGGGTCATTTGCGGGTATTTACACCCACCTAAAATCCGGTAATATCCTTCCTTGCTCTTTCTCTAATGGTTGATGCCATGTTGTACATATGTTGGTTGGTTGGATTGATTTCCTTGTTTTCCCCTCCCATGGATTATTTGATTTATGTTTGAGTGTATAGTCTCATTCAAGCTTGGGGGAGGGTATTCTATCATGTTTGATGGGATGTTGATTCATATATGCTATGCACCTTTGTATATGCTTTTCCATGTTATTATATTTTGAAAAACTCCAAAAAGATTTTTGTTTCTATCAAGGCAAATTTGCAATGTGTTTTGTTTTGTTCTTGCTTTGGACATAATAACATTTGGACTTGTATAATTGAATGCTTTTCTTCCTAAATGGTAGTGGTGTGCAAGGTTTGAGATTACGTTTGGTTGATTCTAGGATAAAGCATGCTAAGGTAGTTGTCTAGAACTAGGGGGATCATGAAGCCGAATTCTACTTGTTTGTGGCATGTTTGGTAGTTGCTCCCTATCTTCGATTTGACAACCTTAGTGAGTTTTTGCTACAACCATGTGAGATTTATATTTGTTCAAGCTTTCATCATATTCTTGCATGAGCGGCATGGGGTCCTTTACTTTGCAAGCCTAATCTATAAAGCTTGATGTATGTTTCTTAAACCCGAGACCGAGCTATCTAGGGAAGACAAAGACACCTTTTTCGGGGTGGTATTTTTCATTTTTAGGTTAGTTTGATTCATATTTGTTTTTGGGTTTCCATTTGCCTTCTTGCAACCATTTGAGCCTTATACCTTTTTTTCAAGCCACATCTTTAGTTCTTTGGCCTTTTGTTTCATTTTCTTTCTATTCTTGGTTTTTTGTGAAGCAAATTGATCACGTATGATGGAGTTTGTGGTGGATAAATTGGAAATTTGGTTTTTATGAGTGCTAGTTTGTGATTAAGTCTTCTTTGTGAATAATGGCAAGTGTTTGAGTAAAAGCCGTCCTTAATCATAAAAGGCATGGACTAATAAATTTCATTATAGAAAAAGCCGTCCGAATTTAGCAAAAGGCGAGGACATTGCAAGTTTAAGTAAAAAAAAATAAAAAAATAAAAAATAAAAAATTCAAAGAAGTAAAAATTCAAAAATATTTTGATGTATTCTTTTCTCCTTCTAAGCATTGAGGACAATGCTTCATTTAAGCTTGGGGGAGAAGCGTTTACGCTTTTTGTATATATTTCTTGTGAGTATAGCTTCAAATAAGCTTGGGGGTGTTGCTTTTGCTTGGTGATTTATTGATCGCGTTGTTAAGGATTGATCACCCTTTTGCTTCACTTTTTAGGAAAACCTCCAAATTTTAAATTTTAGCCTACCTTCACCCTTTATGCCTTATGTTACAACCTTGGGGAAAGACCTTTCGACCTAGAAAGTTGAGTCACTATTCGGGGGAGGAATCATGGGTCATTGCCTAAGGAAAGGGGATGCGAAGTCAAGATGTCGAGTAGCCCAAAAATTTGATCTTTTTCCGGTTCCTTCGCGGAATCTATGAGATGCTCACTATGGGGAGATATGAGATTAGTAGGGGGAACGCGGTAAGACCGTTTGGGATGAAAGTGGATTATGATAACTAGTTCCTATGCTTAGCATTTTTATGTTTCAATCAACCTTAGGTATCTTATAGCGTGCACTCCCTTACTTGTTTAGAAAGATTTGCATTCATTGTGCTTGTACATTTGCAAAAGTCCTTTCATGAACATTTATTTGCTTTTCTTGTATTTTGTTTTCTTTTTCATGCTTTGCCTTGCTTGTATTATTATGAGAGTTATGGGTAAACCCTTAGGATACCCTTACGAGAGCATCACTCGTCCTCTAAGGCGATCTAGGGGTTTAAATGGCTTGTCTTTAGTTGCTAAAATTGACCGTGATTCCTACGAAAATCTAGATTAGGCTAGATTAGGAGTAGTTTTAGGGAGAGAAAGTGAGGAATTTCAATGGTGATTGAGAGATTGAAGATGCAAGTGTGACAATTGTGTTGGAGATCTTCTTAATTATCAATGAGAATTTCAAAACTCTATCTCATTCAATTCCTTTATTTAATTTGATGTTTGTTTGGTTTGATTTTGATATTTGATTTTAAATTAGAGTAATTGTTCTTGATATTTTGTTGATTCTTGTTCTCTATAGTTGATAGTTGATTTGATGATGTTGTTTGAGTAGTTGTTGGCAAGGAATTGGGTGAAACTTGTATGATTGATTAATTGTGATTAATTTTGGAATTGTGTTGATTAATTGTTGAGATTAAAGTGATTAGTGAAGGTTTGCATGTGTGTAATTCAATTTGGCCTTGAGAATTATGCTAGATTGCATTGTAATTGCTAATGACATGAACAATTGATTAATGAATTGCAATTATCAATTGGTTTTGATTGTGATTCTCTTAGTTTGTTATTCATAGTGAACCCTAGCTTAACAATTAGGAGATAGCTCTTTGATTCCTATTGATTGCTCTTATCATTTAGTCCTCACAACCTTTGATTGGCATGCTCTTCCCAAGTTGTTGCAATTGACATGATTACTTGTTGATCCCCGTTCCTAGTGTTTTATTTCCTTGGTTACTTGTTTTGTTAGTTGTTAGTATTCTCTCTTACCTTCGTCTTCGACCTAGCTTAGGCGCATAATTGAAAATGCTTGAACATTACCGTTCCTTTGGGTTCGACCCTTGACTTGCCTCTATACTCGTATTTAGGTTTGTTAAGTGTTTATAAATTTAGTTTGACCGAGGGAAGATTAGATAACAACCTAGTTTTCCCCTCGTCATGCCCCTGATTAGGTCATCAAGCCCTAATCATTAGTGGGCTGCGCCGCATTGCAGCTTTCTCGGGATTTGGGCCATGAAGGCCGCCTTTTTTCCATTCCTTTGGGATGACACGTGTCAAACAAGGATTGGTCCAGTTTGGACTAACCCTAAGGTGACACGTGTCACCTTCTGTCTGGACCACGTGTCAGGGTAAAATTACCCCAAACATGAATGGTCATTGTTATTGTAGGAAAAATGACTAATAGCAATAAAGATAATTAAACGACTTATCTGGAAAATGTTGTGGCGTGACAATAAATCACTGCCCTAAAGTCGAATTTTCCCTGTACAGGTACACACGGACTCATAGCATTCGACCTCCAGGGTTACACGACTCCAACTCTTTTGTGTATTACGAAGAGTTAGATTGAAAACACCTTCGAACAATGCTCAATAGAAAAGGAGGTCATGAAAAATAATTGTAAGAGAGGATAAATTCCCCCTTTTTTCTGTGTTCGAAAAGGGACAAAAGGAGATGTTTATATAGTATATGATTGTGAACTAGATACAACGAATCTGGTCACAAATGAGAGTGAATAACGTACAACAAATTTGGTCATCAGTTTAGACTAAAAAAATGGTTAACATCTAAATCCCCCAATTAAGTCCAAAATGATTCACTAATTGAGCATATTTCAAGGAACCAACTTAATTTTATGAAGCAATTTATACAATGCAATCTTTGACAAATGGAAAATTAATTCTTTTGAAGCACAATTTATTTGGAGTTCTCTACCTAAACTCTAACATTCCCCCACATGATTCAAAAGAAGAATGAAGATAAAGAAATTGAGCATTAAATATTTAGTTGTACAAGTACCAATGTCTTGTGGACATGAAATGATACACAGTACTTATAATTATATTCTACAGTCATGTCGGGTTAACTTCGCCTTGAACCTTTCATGAAGTTTGCAAAATACAGTTGCGTACTAAACTTTTCTCAAATAAAATGTGTTCTCGCGAAATTAAAAATGTCCCACATTTGCTTGGGTTTTTTCATTAATGCTCTAGAGGTCTTAACCTTTGGAACCTCATAAGGGATTGGGTGTAACCCCCACATTCACATAGGTAAGTTCATCAAGTTTGTACTGCCACAAACCACCTTTATATATTAAGGCCATATACTTATCAAGAGTTTTTTATCTCAACATCATACACATAGCATGAGAAGTACCCCATCTCTTTATTAATAGGAATGGTCGTGGTACTATACTTGAGCTCTTTTATGACTTTGTTGGACCCATTAAACTTAGACATTTCTAAGATGGGTATCAATCACAATTCAGTTCTCATAGGCTTAAACTCATTCCTTGTGCTGACTCTAGCACCATTTTTCTACAACAGGCTTTATTAAGGAATCTCTAATATTCCTCTCACATCACATGATCACATTTTTATGAATAGTATTCACGCCTCTAGCATGTATACATTATTATTATTTTTCCATGGTAACTTACCTCAATTGTAACTTGTACTTCACAACATATGTATTTAATGAAATTGGCTCCCCCCATAATTGATATCTACAAATAGATTTTGCAATACGATTGCATAACGTTTTGAGCCAAACCTTCATAGTGAATTCATCATTGTTGGTTACTTCATAAGTATTTGTAACCTGCAAATTTAATTCTTATTTCATAGTACCATACAATGATCATTAGAGAGAACTTTCATAGTCTCCACGTGCACTATGATTAATATCATAACAATATTCTCATTTGAACAACTATGATTAATATCATAACAACATTAAGTTAAAAGAATTTGATTCACAATCACGGTCAATCTGACATATTACGAGAATAATCATGTGATGACTTCTCACACCATAGCTTTGGTGCTCAATTAAACATAATAATCTTATTTACCTTGTATTATTTATTACAAGGAAACATACTTAGAAAAAATTCTTCCACTTTAAAATTCATAACTAAGTTGTCATAATAGTTTGCAATGTAAGCTTTCATTTGAACCACCATCAAAACACTAGAGGATAATAATGCAAACAAGACAGATGAACGCACAAACTTAGTCATGATGAGAAATAATAAAGATAGCGAAGCACCAAACCTTCAGTGATGTTATATCAATTTCATGAAAGTCAACATTAAGTCCAATGGCTTTATTATGGTTAGAAAAAATTGACTTTCACAAACTTAAATTGATCACAAATAAAGGCTTATATTTAACTTGTTTCTCTCCAAAACTAGCACAAACGCAAGGACACGGTTTCTCCGTATGGTTATTGATATTTATTCATCACTTTTGAAGACACCCCATGACTTCTTCTAACTCTCAAACCTTTCTAATCAAGAAAGACAATTAGACTTAAATAGTTTGGACTCTAAATTTGCTCCTTCCTAACTGATCTACCAACTTCACTAAAGAAAAGGTTAAATAAAAACATTAAGCAAACTATGTATATATATGACTCTTAGATATAAATTTTAAATTATCATAAAATTACAAAATTGAGAAAACATTCTCAAACTAGCACATATGATTCGCATATTGGAATTTAACACAATTAATGTCATTCTCAATGAAACGGTACTAATCAAATTAGCATAACTCATCCTATATTGCATAACAGGACCTTTAAGTAGTATAAAGGTTTATGCTAGCTTGAAAAAATTTACATTGCTCATGAATGAATTGAATAAAAGATTACTCCGGTAAATGGATAAATATTAAGCAATATTAAATTCGTCATACTCAACGATCATAACATCACAAATAGGTACCCCCACACAACAAGCATTTGAGATATAAATAATTTGTTAATCAGGGGATACTTAGATAAGCTCTTGTGAGATGGACCTTTATTTAGGCAACATAGTGAGTGAAAAATATTGATACCCTACATATGTTACATTAACCAAAGTTCACACAAAGGCTATTTATAAGACCTTTAGGGTTATTCCCTCTTATTATTCCAATATGTAAAAGTTCTCATAATACTAGCTTTTGAAGACCATTATAAATTTTATAGATTTTTGTCAATACAACACTTTTGCCAATGGTATATAAACATGGAAAGAAAATAGTCTCATCTAGACCATGAATAACATTATTACTTAAGCAAACATTCCAATTACAAGTAGAATAAAACACATTTATAATTCTACTCTCCAACTTTAACAAATGATTTGAACTAAATCATTATTATCAATTAACTCATATAACCATAGGGTTTTAAAAATAACTGACTTACAAAAATTTTATCCATTAACCACTGGATTAGAGATATTAGATTACACCCAAGGCTCATCAAGAGTCACATAATATTAATCCTGCAAAAAGGCACATTAAACATGCATGTAAATTGGTTCTAATATAAGTTTGAGAGAAAACTATCTTGTCACTTAGCATGGTAGACAAATGATGTACTATATAGCACCCACACACTTGATCACTCATATTTTAGAACTCATGTTCATGAAATCAACATGCACGCCATGTCTATTAACAAAAAGCCGATTTGTTCTAAACCATGAAATAATTCATCATACTGTCTTACCATATTGTACATAAATCCCTTGGGTTATATAACTATGTAGGGAATTTGAAAATATATCTATACAGGTATTTCTTTCAATATTTCATTGTATTTTCAAAACAAAATAGTAATGCATACAATTACAAATATAGAGTATCATTTTCGGGGTCGGGTATTGTTGGACCCGTATTATCACACGACCCATTACATCTAGGGCATTAATCCAAGGCCAATAGTCAGCAAGAATATGCAAAGCGGCTTGATTGAAATAAACAAGAAAAGCAGCATCAAGCATATCAATCGAGGAAATACTTGCCAAAGATACACCTACAGAGCAGGAAACAAGATAAAATAAGAGGATCTTATGCACTTCAAAGATATTTTGAATATATTTGTAAACCGTAGAGATCCCTAGATATAAATAAGAATAATTAGACATTTGAACGATCATGTACACAGGCATACACATAAATATAATCAAATTATTCTACTTTTATCTACGGAGCGGCATCCCTACGGAAGAAGGAGGCTTGTCCTTACTCAGTACTGTGTCTCCGAACTCACCTTCTTTATATCATTGAATATTTATTGCTCACTTGTTGCTTATTTATTGCTTTATTAATTGTTCTTAGATAATTTATATGCTATTGGTAGTATGATTGTTATTACCCCTCAAACCTAGCAGATTCTCGTATGTCCTTATTGAGATTTGCCTAAACAATTTGGCGCCCACCGTGGGGCTAATAATCAATTAACCAACCAATTCGCCAAAAAAACCAAGACAAACACCATGACTGGGCAACGAGTACCTTTTACCATTGCCGAAATTAATGAAGGAATGAACGCATTCCGCCAAACTTTAGACCAGCAGAAAAGCCAAATTGAAACGCTGCTGGCTCAAAAGATCCAAACTGAAGCCAAACTCACCAGCCTTATGTAACACCCCAATAATTCTCCCTTTTCCAAACCACTTACTTTAAATAAAAATAGAGGAGAACCATTGGCATGTTACCGCTACATGTTAAAACGTTAAGGCTTTATCAAAGTATTGCAGCGGATTTCCAACTTAAATATTAAAATAATATAATTTAGAAAACCAATAAGTCAAAGCTTACAAATTGGAACCATAAAGGCCCTTATTTAAAACCAACCAATAATCAAAAATCCCAAGACATAATTAAAATAGTAAAACATAAATAAGTTCAACACAAATAACGAATACTCTCAATCACACCAATCCCTTGACAATGCGTATGTCAAATCCCCGAACTTCCCATCATCAAGCTAACCTGTGCAATATGCTCCCCAATAATACAAGTGTAGTAATTGGATCATCACAGGGTCATTGAAAGGCGAAGGCCATGACCAAAAGAATACACACAAAAGCACGCAATCAGCAAAGCTGAGTACATACAAACTACAACGCACAAAACCTAGCATGCTCAACTAGTTAAAGTAAATAAATATACAACTCGAATTCATTAATCAAGACTCCACACTTAAACAATTCAATTGACACAACATTTTTTGCTAATCAATTCCAAACACTTGACTCTTTATATTTAAGTTAATTAATTTAGTTTGGAGTAAGCAATAGACGAGGTTGTCCAATCCACCAAATCATTTTGGTCCCAAATGACCGTTTAAAATAAAAGTTTAGCGCGATGCAAGAATGGGCGCGACTCCATTCTCACAAAGTTAGTCTAGGATCCCATCTAACTTTCATTATAAAATAAAATGTAAATACCAAAAGAGAAGAGGACATGTTGATCAAACAAGCCTCGAAAAGCCACGGGCTACCACCGTGTACCCCAACCCATAATTGTCAATACTCTAGAAGTGCACACTTTCTAGAGTTTTATTGCTCATCCATGTTTCACTTTACGTGATTACAATTTTAATTTATATCCGACTCATTCAAGTAGACCATACATAACAATCATACATGATCAATTCACTTTTAATCTTATTTAGGACAATGGTGATCACATCACAAATTAACCTTTAATTCCATTAAACTTCCAAATTATCCTAAATTGTTGAACATAGTCAACCCACCTAGCCATTTCGGCTTAATCCACCTTTACTCAACATACTAACAAGTCATGATTGAGTAATAAATAAAATAAATAACAACCTTGTGGAATAATTAATAAATTCATTCCACTTAAACCATTCAATTCCAACCTTTAATAATTCAAATATGGTTAACAAACCAATCCAATAAAATATGTTTGTATCAACATTCCATACAAACAATTAATTTAATATAATTCAACATACTTGCATCCATAATTCCATACAAGCATAATTAATTCACGAAAACATGCCTCATAAACATAAATACATGAATTAATTAAATATATAACCAAACAGTTTTCATCCAAGTGTTCTCTAATCATGATACTAAGTTCTTTTCTTTGGTACCTAAACATGATACTACTTACAACGAAGTAGACATGTACGTACCTCGTATAAACAATCCTTTGTGCCACTTTTAATCACTTAAAAGTCTCCTAGGGAATAATCACCTCCTAGAAAACAACCAATAATCATAAATTAACACTTAAACAAATTTCCAGCAATATAAATTTGATTAAAAGTCCTTAAAACTCCATTAAAACATGTTTTTATGGTTAATTAATCATTATAATTACAATAGGAACAAAAGCCCCAAATTAATTGCTCAGTAGAACCCTAAAATCTTAATTTCAATACATTGAAACCCTAGGTTTAAAAATTATAAAATCTAAAAATTATAACAACAATTATAATCTGAAATTATTAGTTTAAAACATCATAAACATAATTTTGATAATAAAAATATAATATTTATACTACAAAAACAAAACCCAAAACAATTAAATCAAGTATCAAGCAAAAGAAACAAAGGAGGAAGAAGAAAGGGGGGTGGCCACGGCTGGACTGCCTGGTGGGCCGGCAGGGGGGGCGCGCCTTTTGTGGCTGGCGTCATAAGGGTGGCAGCAAGGTGAGTGCAAACTCACGTAGGAAGGAGGAGGAAAAGAAAAGAAAGAAAGGAAAAAAAAAGAAAAGAAAAAGGAAAAGAAAATAAAATAAAATAAAGGAAAAAGGAAATAAAAAAAATAAAGGGAAAATAAAATAAAGAAAATAAAGAGGAGGAAAAATAAGACTAACCTTTTGTGTGGGGAAAAATTTGGGGATGTATGGGGTATTTATAGGAGAGAGAGTGGTGTAGGGTTAGTTTTAAGATTGGGCCTCATAAAATTAATGGGCCTCATAAGATAAATGAAATGGGCTAGCTTTGTTTAATATGTATGGCATAAATTGTTGAATGGACAATTAAAAATCCTTTTAGAACAAAATCAATCATCAACCCAAAAATAATTTGGAACTTTAAAACTTAAATCCCAGAAAAACACATATAAATATTATTAATAAAATAAAAATTCATTTATAATATATTTATAAATATGGGGGATTACAATCTACCCCTCTTAAAAGAAGTTTCGTCCCGAAACTTAGCACGAAATCCCTTAAATTGCAAAACATTTGCATAAAACCTTTTCAAAATTGTTAAAATTATGTTGATGGAATTCCAATTGTGTCACAATATCGACACTAATACCTTATCACCATCCCAATTTACGCACTTCACTAGATACGTAAACAATAAAATAGTTATGAAAAGCATAAAAACACCACAAAATACCATAAGGTAGGGTAAAAAGCGCGAAATTATACGCATTCTACACCCTTAAAGAACAAGAGTTACGCCCTCGTAACTCACCTCATTAAATTACTTAGGTTATCTCTTATGTATCTTGGTGAACCTCACAACCTTACTAGTAGGCAAAATAATAAGTAAGTCAATCGAATTTGGTTCAACTAGTCCAAATGTTTTCACTACAACAGAACTAGAAATAAAAGAATAGGTGGCTCTAGAATCAAACAAAGTTTTAGCAGAAATAGAATGAATATAAAAGTTACCAGTGTCAAAAGACCTTTCAGCTTCCGTTTTTCTCATCACAAACAAACGACTTGGAGTGACATTCTTTCCTTGATTCTCGGAGTTGTTGTTGCCAACATTTCCGTTCTTTCCATTCCCAATACGGCCATTCGAATTCCCTCCTTGGCTGCTTGTTGAAGTTAACTTGTTCCCATTCCCTTGTTGCTTTAATTTGGAGAAACACTCAAACTCCCTATGGCCCTTCTTGTTAGAGAATCTACACACAACCAAGTTCCCATCACAATCCTTTCCAGGATGATCCTTGCCACATCTCTTGCAGTTGTAATGCCTCTTAGCTTTGCCATTAGTTCTAGATGACCCTCCATTGTTCTGAACATTCCTATTTTGGAAATTCTCGTTCCTTAGCTTTTTGGAGTTACCTTGGTCACTTGAATTCCCAAAATCCTTACGCTTTTCTCCAACACTTCCACTCTCAGGTGCACTCCTGACATTTAGACCGTACAAGTGTGCTGCTCTCCCATAAACCTTATCTAGAGTCTTAAATGTCTTTCCAGCCAAGTCCTTCTGCAATTGTTTAGTCAAACCTTGCTCAAATCTTTGAGCCTTCAACTCCTCGGTAGGCACTACCTTAGGAGCAAACCTCGCCAAGTTCATAAACTTTTTATAGTACTCAGTAATCGACATATTGTTCATTTGCAGATTGATAAATTCTTGAGCCTTTTTCTTCCTTAAGAATGGTGGATTGAACTTCTCCCTAAGTTTGGTTTTGAAAGTCTCCCAACCAAAATTAGCCTCAGCACGAAGCACGTTTCCATTATCCCTCCACCAAATATCTGCCTCTTCCTTAAAATACATGGCAGCTTGATCCACTCTCATATTCACAGGACAATTCAAAGCAGCAAAAATCTTATCAAACTCCCTAATCCAGTTCTCCAGAAAAGTTGGGTCTCCACCTCCCTAAAAGTATGGTGGCTTGACTTGAGCAAGTTTCTTAAACATCTCACCCGTAGGATCAGGATTATCATTGCGATTTTGGTTCAAGTTCTCAGCTAGTAGCCTAATAGCATCAGCTAGAGCATCGTTGTTAGCCATCCTCCTTCTCTGCCTAGAAATGTAACACACTCTCAGGCCGACATCAACACGAAAGAGCTCACTTGCTCAATAAATCACATTCATAATCATCAAATACATATATTAAGGTAGAAAGGTGGACACGGCCACACAATCGCCCCTAATGAATCACTTTTAAAGGAAATGATTATTTAATTTTAATCATTCCTATGCACACGAAATTTAAATAAAATAATTCCCTTGATTATATCCCTTTCAAAATCCAACATTAAGTAAATAATATAATTAAATAAACACATTATAGTAATCACATAATTACATGCTTCACGTAAAGTTAATTTACACATATCATATAGCACAAATCCTCACATATAGTTCCATATTACTTGCTTTAAACCTTAAACATGATACTAGGTGATCACAATCAAGTAGCACCTTTAGATAAAACACACACAATTAAATAACTTGCATAATCACTTCATACAATAATAAAAAGACAAAAGAATTAATTACAATGCATATAGAAAGAAATAATCTATCCTATACGCCCTTTCTAAAGCTACCCAAATCTCACCGATAAAATGAAACAACAAGGAAGTTAAGAAAATAAAATTAATTAATTAATTAATTTTATTTCAAAAAAAATAAATAAATAATTCGAAAATAAGATAAAATAAACAATTTTATTTTTTTTTATAAATGCCGAAATAAATATAATAGAATAGAATAATTTTTTTTTGAAAACTTAAGTTAACTTTAAATAAGGTAGTTAAATAAAACTCATAAGATTTAAAACTTTAGGCGCCTAAAAACTATAAAATTGGCTTTAGTGGTAATTACATCGAACCTAAGATCTTAGATACCACTTTGTAACACCCCAATAATTCTCCCTTTTCCAAACCACTTACTTTAAATAAAAATAGAGGAGAACCATTGGCATGTTACCGCCATGTGTTAAAACGTTAAGGCTTTATCAAAGTATTGCAGCGGAATTCCAACTTAAATATTAAAATAATATAATTTAGAAAACCAATAAGTCAAAGCTTACAAATTGGAACCATAAAGGCCCTTATTTAAAACCAACCAATAATAAAAAATCCCAAAACATAATTAAAATAGTAAAACATAAATAAGTTCAACACAAAGAACGAATACTCTCAATCACACCAATCCCTTGACAATGCGTATGTCAAATCCCCGAACTTCACATCATCAAGCTAACCTGTGCAATACTGCTCCCCAATAATACAAGTGTAATAATTGGATCATCACAGGGTCATTGAAAGGCGAAGGCCATGACCAAAAGAAAACACACAAAAGCACGCAATCAGCAAAGCTGAGTACATACAAACTACAACGCACAAAACCTAGCATGCTCAACTAGTTAAAGTAAATAAATATACAACTCGAACTCATTAATCAAGACTCCACACTTAAACAATTCAATCGACTCGCCATTTTTTGCTAATCAATTCCAAACACTTGACTCTTTATATTTAATTTAATTAATTTAGTTTGGAGGCAGCAATAGACGAGGTTGTCCAATCCACCAAATCATTTTTGTCCCAAATGACCATTTAAAAAAAAAGTTTAGCGCGATGCAAGAATGGGCGCGACTCCATTCTCACAAAGTTAGTCTAGGATCCCATCTAAATTTCATTATAAAATAAAATAAAAATACCAAAACATAAGAGGACATGTTGATCAAACAAGCCTCGAAAAGCCACGGGCTACCACCGTGTACCCCAACCCATAATTGTTAATACTCTAGAAGTGCACACTTTCTAGAGTTTTATTGCTCATCTATGTTTCACTTTACGTGATTACAATTTTAATTTATATCCGACTCATTCAAGTAGACCATACTTAACAATCATACATCAATTCACTTTTAATCTTATTTAGGACAATGGTGATCACATCACATATTGACCTTTAATTCCATTAAACTTCCAAATTATCCAAAATTGTTGAACATAGTCAACCCACCTAGCCATTTCGGCTTAATCCACCTTTACTCAACATACTAACAAGTCATGATTGAGTAATAAATAAAATAAATAACAAACTTGTGGAATAATTAATTAATTCATTCCACTTAAACCATTCAATTCCAATCCTTCAATAATTCAAATGTGGTTAACAAACCAATCCAATAAAATATGTTTGTATCAACATTCCATACAAACAATTAATCCAATATAATTCAACATACTTGCATCCATAATTCCATACAAGCATAATTAATTCACCAAAACATGCCTCATAAACATAAATACATGAATTAATTAAATATATAACCAAACAATTTTCATCCAAGTGTTCTCTAATCATGAAACTAAGTTCTTTTCTTTAGTACCTAAACATGATACTACTTATAACGAAGTAGACATGTACGTACCTCGTATAAACAATCCTTTGTGCCACTTTTAATCACTTAAAAGTCTCCTAGGGAATAATCACCTTTTAGAAAACAACCAATAATCACAAATTAACACTTAAACAAATTTCGAGCAATATAAATTTGATTAAAAGTCCTTAAAACTCCATTAAAAACATGTTTTTATGGTTAATTAATCATTATATTTACAATAGGAACAAAAGCCCCAAATTAATTGCTCATTAGAACCCTAAAATCACTATTTGAATAAATTGAAACCCTAGGTTTAAAAATTATAAAATCTGAAAATTATAACAACAATTATAATCTGAAATTATCAGTTTAAAACATCAAAAACATGATTTTGATACTAAAAATATAATCTTTATATTGGTGGGCTGCCTGGTGGGCCGGCAGGGTCGTCGTCGGCGGCGGCAGGGGGGGCGCGCCGGTGGTGGCTGGCGGCATAAGGGTGGCAGCTAGGTGAGTGCAAACTCACGTAGGAAGGAGGAGGAAAAGAAAAGAAAGAAAGGAAAAAAAAAAGAAAAGGAAAAGAAAAGAAAAGAAAATAAAATAAAGGAAAAAAGAAATAAATAAAATAAAGGGAAAATAAAATAAAGAAAATAAAGAGGAGGAAAAATAAGACTAACCTTTTGTGTGGGGAAAAATTTGGGGATGTATGGGGTTTTTATAGGAGAGAGAGTGGTGTAGGGTTAGTTTTAAGATTGGGCCTCATAAAATTAATGGGCCTCATAAGATAAATGAAATGGGCTGGCTTTGTTTAATATGTATGGCATAAATTGTTGAATGGACAATTAAAAATCCTTTTAGAACAAAATCAATCATCAACCCAAAAATAATTTGGAACTTTAAAACTTAAATCCCGGAAAAACACATATAAATATTATTAATAAAATAAAAATTCATTTATAATATATTTATAAATATGGGGGATTACACCTTACCAAACAAAATGAAGCCCTTCGTAGCCAAATACAATCAGTTGCATCCAAAACCATTAACACCAGAAAGAACACCGAAGGCATAGCCATGCAGCTTGACTTGTCCGGAACCTTTCACACCCCTAACGGGGAAAAAGGATCTAAAAACAGGGATGATACCCAGGATCTAGACTCTTTGGATGCAGGAACTCCCAAGAAGGACAGTCAGGAAAGAGCCGAAGAGGGAAAAGTAGAAAAGATGGTCAAGGAATACCACAAGACAATCGAGGCCAAAATAGCAAGGATCCCTGGAATGCCGAAACCCATGGAAGAGGAAGCAGCAGATGGCTATATAGAATCCCCATTCTCAGAAGAGATCGTCATGGTAGAAGTCCCAAAGAGGTTCAGCACGCCCAATATGACTATGTACGATGGAACTACATACCCTGATGAGCACGTGTCCCTCTACAAACAGAAGATGATGACAAGCTCAATCCCTAGAGACATCAGAGAGGCTATCATGTGCAAAGGCTTTGGAGCCACATTATCAGGTCCAGCTCTAACCTGGTTCATTAATTTAGATAATGGGACTATTCGATCTTTTGCAGGAATGGTGAACCTATTCAAGGTCCAATTTGCAAGCAGCAGAAAAATCGAAAAACAATCTTCAGATCTGTACTGAGTTGTGCAGAGACATGGTGAATCCTTGAGAGATTATCTTAACAGGTTCAACAGGGAGAAGATTGGAATACATAAGTGTGATGCTCCCACAACAATCGAAGCGTTCAGAAGAGGATTGCTAGACCATATTGAGCTCTACAAGGAGTTGACTAAATATCCCTGTACAACCTTTGACGATGTGCAAGCCAAAGCTATGGCTCAAGTCAGATTTGAGGAAGATGCATATGCAAGAAAGACTCTCGAGCCAGATCGCCAATCAAGAAGGAACAACAATTTTCCCAGAAGGGACCATCGATTCAAGCTGTATCAGCGTTCTCGCTTTGACGAGGGAACAGTCAATGCTGTCGAAGAAGAATTTTCTGATTGGAGGGAGGATCCTGAACTCCTACCTAAGTTACATGATTATTGCTTTAACGTTAACCCTGCAGGAGTAATTAGGACCCTAAATAAGATAGGAGATACTATGCAATGGCCCAGAAGGAGTGATAGGCCTGGAGAGAAGAAAGATCCATCCAGATGGTGTGATTTCCATTCAGATATCGGTCACACTACTGACGAATGTGTCGCGCTCAGAAAGGAAGTCGCATACTTGCTGAAGAAAGGCTACCTTAAAGAGCTCCTGTCAGATAGATCTAAAGCTTCAGGGAAGGAGAGAGAGTCTAAGCAAGGAGGTCCTCCTCCTCCGCCTCCAATTGTAAAAACTATCTGTTTCATATCAGGAGGGTCAGAAGTATGCGGTTTAACATATTCAGCAGCAAAGCGACATGCAAAGAAAAGTAACAAGGATCAACCAGACAAGAGGGAGAAATCCAAGATAGACATCCCCATCATGTTTGAAGAAAGCGACGCAGTAGAAGGCCATCATGACGGTCTAGTGATTTCACTCCTAGTGGGAAACTGCATGATCAAACGAATCCTAGTTGACAATGGAAGCTCTGCAAATATCATCATGCTCGACACCCTGAAGCACATGAACATAGATGAGAAGAACATCGTCAACAAGTCAACAATGTTAGTGGGATTCAGTGGGGAAACCAAAAAGACAAGTGGAGAGATTACATTGGCAACATACGCAAAAGGGATCAACCTACAGGTCAATTTCCTAGTGATTGATACTCTATCTTCGTACAATATGATTCTAGGCAGACCTTGGATACATGAGATGAAAGCCATCCCTTCTACGTACCATCAAGTCATTAAGTTCCTTACTAGGTGGGGTATTCAAGAAATCAGAGGAGATCCTAAGGAAGTTAAAGAATGTTACAAGATAGCACTGAAAGCAACGTCGGCAGAAAAGAGTTTAGCATAGCAATCAGAGGGTCAGCTGGGCCAAGAAAAGTTGAGCATAGCAGAAGAGGAAGAAGCTACAGAAGTCCAGTTGAACCCCAAACATCCAGATCAAAAAATCAGAATAGGATCAGAGTTGAAGGCAGAACTCAGACAACAAGTTTACAACTTTCTAGACGAAGAGAAAGATGTATTCGCTTGGACCCATGAAGACATGAAAGGCATCTCTCCAGACGTAATTACTCACAAGTTGAACGTGGATCCAATGCATACACCAGTAAAACAGAAGAGAAGGAAATTTGCGCCAGAAAGGAACAAGATTATCAATGAGGAAATTCAAAACCTACTAAAGACTGGGAAGATTAAAGAGCTAAAGTACCCAGAATGGCTCGCCAATGTAGTGGTAGTCAGAAAGAAGAACGGAAAATGGCGAATCTGCATAGACTTTACAGATATCAACAAGGCGTGCCCAAAAGATCCGTTCCCTTTACCTCATATTGATGCCATGGTAGACGCCACAGCAGGGCACGAGCTGTTATCCTTCATGGACGCCTACAGTGGTTACAACCAGATCCTCATGCACAAGGACGACCAGGAGAAAACCGCCTTCATTACCAGTCAAGGAATATACTGCTACAAGGTAATGCCTTTTGGATTGAAGAACGCAGGAGCAACATACCAGAGGTTGGTGAACAAGATGTTCGAAGAACAGATTGGGAACACAATGGAAGTCTACATAGATGACATGGTAGTTAAGTCCAAAAAGGCAGAAGATCACGTCAAAAACCTTATAGAAGCATTTGCCATCTTAAAGCAGTACGGCATGAAGTTAAACCCCACAAAATGCACATTTGGAGTACAGTCAGGAAAGTTCCTAGGATACATGGTCACACAAAGAGGAATAGAAGCCAACCCAGATCAAGTCAAAGCCATCCTAGACCTAGAGCGACCAAAATCCAAGAAGGATGTACAAAGCTTAACAGGGAAAATTGCAGCATTGAACAGGTTCATCTCAAAATCTTCAGACATGAACAGAGCCTTTTACGAAGTACTGAAGAAGAATAAGGAATTCAAGTGGGAACAAGAGCACGACGAAGCATTCTAGAAGTTGAAAGAATATTCAGCCAACCCGTTGATTCTCTCCAAACCCAAAGAAGGGGAGCCACTCCAGTTGTACCTCGCAGTGTCTGAAGGGACAGTCAGCGCAGTTCTCACAAGAGAGGAAGACAAAGAGCAGTTCCCAATCTACTACGTAAGCAAAACCTTACTTAGTGCAGAAACGAGGTACGCATCATTAGAGAAAATCATTTTAGCCTTATTCATTGCTTCAGTAAAGCTACGCCCATACTTTGAAAGCCACTCCATACAGTACGAACCCAGGATGGCAGTCAAATCACAAGCCTTGGCAGACTTCGTAGCAGACTTCAGCCCTACCCTTCAAGAAGAAGCACAGAAGGAAGTACTGGCGCTACAGGAACCAAAAGCTACATAGAAATGGATACTCCATACAGATGGCGCAGCAAACATACGTGGAGTAGGCTTGGGAATATTACTGACATCACCCAAAGGAGACAAGATAGCACAGGCAATAAGGTGCAATTTCAAGGCTACCAATAATGAAGCTGAATATGAAGCATTTATCACAGGATTAACCGTTGCAAAGGACATGAAGATACAACATCTAGAGGTAATTTCAGACTCCTTGCTCATGGTAAACCAAAACAACGGAGAATATGCAGCAAAGGACGCCAGAATGATAGCCTACCTGGAAGTCGCAAAGAAGCACATTAAAGAGTTCAAGGAATTCAAAATAGAACAAGTACCCAGAAACTTGAACACTGAAGTAGACGCCCTAGCAAACCTAGGATCAAACATCAACCCAAAGGAATTTGAAACTATCCCTCTAGTGCACGTACTCTCTCCAGCCATAGAGAAAGAATCAACAATGAATGTCTATGAAGTTAAGACAGACCTTACAGAAGAGGAAGATAACAGCTGGACAACGCCACTGAATGAATACCTCTTGGGCAAGACAAAACCAACAGGGAAGGTAGCCGCTCAAGCGTTTGCTAAGAAAGCCTCCACGTACTGTCTGATCAGCAATGTACTCTTCAAGAAATCTGCAGCCGGGCCTTTCTTACGTTGCCTAGAAGAAAAAAAAGCTCAGCAGGTCTTACAATCCTTACACATCGGAGAATGTGGAAATCATTCCGGAGGAAGGAACCTAGCCAACAGAGCACTCAGAATGGGATACTACTGGCCCAGCATGAGAATGGATGCAGCAAAGTTCGCCAAGAAATGCCTAGCATGCCAAAAGCACGCACCCTTAACACACAGGCCATCAGAAGAGCTACATCCAACATTGACACCTTGGCCATTCATGAAGTGGGGAATGGATATAGTAAAGCTACCTCCATCATCGTGACAGAGAGTATACTTCTTAGCAATGACAGACTACTTTTCGAAATGGATCGAAGCAGAAGCATACAAGGAAATCAAGGATAAGCATGTAATCTCGTTTATAAAAAGAAACATTCTGAGTAGATTCGGGGTACCAGCAGAGATCATTACAGACAATGGATCCAAGTTCATCAGCAATAAGACCACCAAGTTCTATAAGGAATGGAACATCTCCCTTATCACATCTACACCTAGGTACCCACAAGCAAATGGACAGGCAGAATCAAGCAACAAAGTCCTTATAGGCAACATGAAGAAAAGGCTAGAAGGAGCCAAAGGGAAATAGGCAGACGAACTACCCAACATACTGTGGGCAGATAGAACAACTCCAAAAGGCGCTACAGGCCACACTCCATTCTCGTTGGTGTACAGATGTGAAGCAGTGATCCCAACAGAGGTAGAAGTCCCCACAGCAAGGTATGGGTTAATGACAGAATAAAGGAACCAAGCAGAATTAATTCACAGCCTAGACACAGTGGAAGAACTTAGAGAAGATGCACAAATGAGGATGGCAGCATACCAGCAAGAAGTAGCAAGGTCTTTAATAAGAATGTCAGAACAAAAGTCTTCAGACTAGGAGATTGGGTTCTCAGAAAGGTATACGAAAACACCAGGGAAGTAAACGCAGGGAAGCTAGCACCCAACTGGGAGGGACCCTACGAGATCACTAAGGTAGTAGGTAATGGAGCTTACAGACTCAGAAATGTAGAAGGAAAAGAGGTACAACGAAGCTGGAATGCAGCACACTTAAAGCTATATCATTTCTAAGGATTGAAGGTACATAGTTATCATTTCAATTTTGTCTTTTTTTTTTACCAAAAACCAAAAAAAAAAAAAACAAAAAAAAGAAGAAGAAAAACACAAAAACACAAAAATCTCCAACAGCCAAAATCAGCACGAAAGGTACTCCTCTCTACTCACTCTTTGTCAATTTGATTTATGATCATTACGAGTACTGACTTTGGCATCGGAGGGCCGTTAGGGAAACCCACGGCCACCCCTCACCTTATTTTGTTTTGCAAGGAACATTACCTACACTGCTAGGCAAGAGCACAACAGACCATCACAGAGAAAAGGCTAATCATCCTTGCAAGGAACAAACCAACTATCCTCGCAGAGCAAGCAAACACATGTAAGCAACACTACACTCATATTACAACTGTAATACAACTGTAATACAACTGCAATACGATTGCAATACGATCATAAGACAGCAATGATACAATAAGAAACATAAATACAGATCAACATAGCAAAAAAGGCAGAATTACTTAGTTGCAAAACAGCAAAATAGACAAATTATCCAGCTACAAAAGTGTAGCACAAAGACAAGATAAAAATTATCCAACTGCACCAAGGCAGTAAAAACAAACATCCTCCAAAGTTCACAAATTTTTAAAAGGTGACACAACACCATTGAAGCTAATTCTCATCCATGTTATCAGCAGGGACCACTTCCTCGGCAACAGGCTTCGTACTTTTTGGGACATCCCTGACCTCGGTGTTGTGAGGAGAATTCACTTCCTCATCAGCATAGCTCAGCAGCAATGTGCCAGGAGCAGCAGTCCCTGCAGTAATTGTAACCTCAAAAGCAGCCTTGTCAGCATCATAATCCCAGGCCTCATGTTTTCCCTGCTGAAATTCCTCCATCATTTCAAGACGAGCTTTCCCAAAGTAATACGCTGCAGCATCAACAGCCTCGTTCCCAGCCTCCTTCAAGGTCCTCTTTAGCTCATCACGTTCAGCAATGCATTCCCTGTGCCTAGCTCGTTCAGCCTTCAGAGCCTCAGTAGCAGCCTTGTACTTATCAGTAAGAGAATCACGCTCCTTCTTCATAGCCTCATACACTCGAGTAAACTCAGACACTTTGCCAGTACGCCCAAGCAAGACTGCAGGCTCTGCAGAACACGGAACCAAGTAAGGAATGCGCAATCCGGTTTTAACCATGTTTTAACCATGTTTATTAAATTTTTATATTTTTTTTTGAGAGAAAGGTCAACGAAAGTCTGCGAGGACTGGCGATCCTTGAAGGACGGAAACAGTAAGGTATCCACATGTGGAGCTAAAGAATCAAAAGAGAAATCAGCAGCGTCAACATCAATAGGTACCCCAGCTTTCTCTTTAGGCCAGTACGAGGTGGAGGCGGAGGAGCACCACTCTTTGGAGCCACCGTGTTGAGAGGAACAACTTTAGTGGTTTGAGGAGAAGAGCGATGCTTAAGGCGTCCCAAAAGGGAAGATGAGCTAAGAAGGTCATGAGACCATAGTGACCTCGAAGTATCTGCAAGGAACATGGCAGAATTCAAAAGGGAATACAACAACGAGCATGACAAACGCATACAACAAGGAACACGACAAATATACTCAGCAAAACACATAACCACCTCAGAAAGGATAAACAAATTAAGAGCTAAGTAAATATTTAACAAAAGCAGAACAAATTCACAACAGGACACATCCACAAGGAACAACATAACAGAAATCACAAACATATTAGAAAAAAGAAAAACATACCTTGAGACATAGTTGGGGCAACCTTCTGCTCAGAATCAGAATCGTCCAAAGACTTGATCTGGACAACCGCCTCTGATTGCGTCAACTTGATGAAAGATCTCTCGTCCACACTCAACTTGTACAACTTGTCTATCAGGGACGGAGACTGAGAACGCTGCTTCAATTTACTCACTGCAACCATCAAGCAAATAAGCCCAAATCAACAAAGAAGGAGAGAAAAACACAAGATAATGAGAAAACAAAATACCTTCAGCCTCAACAGTGTCAATAAAAAAGTCACAATCACCACCCAACGAGTCAATCCTCACAAAGAAGAATTTGTGATACCACTTTTTGTCAAAAGCCTTCTCCAAATCAGTAACCAAAGGACCAACACCATCCTTCAAACGAAGACCAACCCGACCCTTACCACTGGTCCTAATAGTATAAGGATAACATAAATCCCTCACATCAAGTTCTAAACCCAATTTCGCACTCAGAAAATCCAAAATTCTCAAAACCCTCCAAGTTTTGGGCAATAACTAACAAGGTGAAACCCTAACCTTAGAGAGAAATTGACGAACAAGAGGAGAAAAAGGGAAGACATGCCCAATTAAAAAGGGATACTCAAAGAAACACACCCAACCAGGAGCAGTCCAGTCAGCTCTCTCCCTAGAAGATGGAATTTTCACCACAACCCCATCAGGAAATCGCGCAACAGCAGCGATGCCCTGAGCCTCTTCTTTCGTTATGGTGGAAGGGTAAACATCCTTAGCAGGGAATACATTCTGCGCCACTAAGGATAACTTTTTTACACCCTCATCCACCCCAGCAAACACCACTTTTACATGACCACCCATCGCAAGATAAAAGAAAAAACAACGAAGAAAAGAAACAGAGGAAACAGAGAAGAAAGAGAGAATACCTGGTGAAAACCGAAATTGGGGCAAAGCAATGAAGTGATTAGACAAGAGCCTGCACACTCAATAAATACCAAAAAAGAAATAAACCGCCACAAACGGTTATCGAGGAAGTTGCCTTAAAACTGCCATCACGTTTCCTATTTTTCCAACCGTTGAAATAACTTCTGAAAAATTCAAAATCCTTCCAACGGCTTTTTAAGTAATTTTCACTTCCAAATACTTGAAAATAAAAATTAGGGGCAATTGTTGGGCCCGTATTATCACACAACCCATTACATCTAGGGCATTAATCCAAGGCCAATAAGTCAGCAAGAATATGCAAAGCGGCTTGATTGAAATAAACAAGGAAAGCAGCATCAAGCATATCAATCGAGGAAATACTTGCCAAAGATACACCTACAGAGCAGGAAACAAGATAAATTAAGAGGATCTTATGCATTTTAAAGATATTCTGAATATATTTGTAAACCCTAGAGATCCCTAGATATAAATAAGAAGAATTAGACATTTGAACGATCATTTACACAGGCATACACTTAAATATAATCAAATTATTCTACTTTTATCTACGGAGCGGCATCCCTACTGAAGAAGGAGGCTTGTCCTTACTCAGTATTGTGTCTCCGAACTCACCTTCTTTATATCATTGAATATTTATTGCTCACTTGTTGCTTATTTATTGCTTTATTAATTGTTCTTAGTTAATTTATATGCTTTTGGTAGTATGATTGTTATTACCCCTCAAACCTAGCAGATTCTCGTATGTCCTTATTGAGATTTGCCTAAACAGGTATGGGCATGTGCAAAGAGAACCATACCAAAGGGCCCCGAAATGGAGAGGATCTCCAATTTGAAAAAAAAAAATATTATTACTGATATAAGATAAATTAATGTCCAATGTGCTATGTAAGTGGAAATTGCTAAGTTGGTAGCATTCAATCACTTAAATCATTTAGTGTTGGGTTGTTGTGCCGAGGTTCGAGCCCCTATGTAATTTTTTTTTTTTTTTATATTTTTAAAATTTCTGTCATTCTCTTTACTTTATAGTTTTTTAATTCATTGATTTTAGCCTTTTTTTTTACATAATAAAACACATAATACTGGTTTAAATAAAAATAAAAAAAAATAAAACACATAATACTAATGTTTGTATTATTAAGTTTATGAATTTGATAATAGCATTTTATTTTCAAGTTTAATCCATATATTTCCTTTTTTTCTAGAGAAACTATATGTATTTATTAATTTTCAAAAACTTTTGTATACACCCGGTTTACACTAATTTTACTGTACATTGAGCAGTATAAGGGTAACTTTTACCTAATTTTTGGGTAACTTTTTTCCTTTTTTTGGGTAACTTTTAACATAATAAAATTTTTTATAAATAAACAATAAGAAAAGTTTTATAATGGTAATTTAATTACATTTTATCACAAATAATTGATTTTTAGTCATTTAAAATGTGATTCTTTACTAATAATTTTTATTTGTATTGGATTACTTTTATGCATATTAGGGTGACTTTTATTTATTTTAGGGGTAATTTTTGATCAATCTAGTCTATCTTTATAGTGGATGTACAATAACTATTGTACACCCGATTTTTTTTAAAGTTTGTAATTAATTTTTTTTGAATAAATATGTTATCGATTAATTAACCTAATACGTTTTAAATCATCGGGACCTAATTTAAAAATAGCACAGGGCCCCTAAATTGGTTGCCACGGCCCCTAATCATTTTGACACTACAAAATATAGATAAAGCCAAATCAAAGATATGCTCACAATCTAAGAATCAATTTACACAGTTGTATATTGATATCGTTGGCTCTCGGAAAGTGTTTGAACCTTTTTAGCTTTACTAGATCATATAATAATAACTAACTTATTAGAATCAAGTTTAAACTGAAATTAATAAACTATCCCTCACCGTGCATTATTGTCATACATCATCATCATATATGTACTCCAATTACATGGGCACAAAAACTTAAAGAGTACTAAAAGTAAAGGACATGATACATAGAATGATCATAACAATAATTAATCTATTACATGGATTGTCTGCTCATGTTCTTAATCCGAGACTGTCAGGTATTAGCAAGAAATACCCCCATTCACGCCAATTAAACTAGCAGTAAACCTTTTAATTCGATCCAAAACTTTACTTCGTATTACTCAAAAAAGCATTAGAAATTCTTAGTTTTCACCAAACAATTTCTTTTCTCAATACGGATGTAAAAGGATCACAACTAGCGATATGGCCTCAAATTAGGAGCATAAAATATTAAGCAAACAATTAAAGATACGAAAAATAAAGTTTAATTTAAATTAAGTCCTTTACACTATTAGCCATAGTAATGAAATAAATTCGACTTTAGATTGTAGGAAAAATAACTAATAGCAATAAAGATAATTAAACGACTTATCTGAAAAATGTCATGGCGTGACAATAAATCACTACCCTAAAGTCAATTTTGTCCCGCACACGTACACATGGACTCATAACAATCGACTTCTAGTGTTACACGACTCCAACTCTTTGGTGTACTACGGAGAGTTAGATTGAACACACCTTCGAACAATGCTCAATAGAAAAGGAGGTCACGAAGAATAATTGGAGAGGATAAATTTCCACTTTTTTCAGTGTTCGGAAAGGGAAAAAAGGAGATGTTTATATAGTATATGAGTGTGAACTGTGATTTGGGGTATTTAACAGCCCTACGTGGACCAATAAGAGAGAGACACGTGTCACTCTGAGAGGCGTCCAAATGGACTCCCTAGATGGACGACACATGTCACTCATATATGCCCCATGGATATGGCGGCCTTCAAGGCAAAAATTCAAAGGGGCGCCGCAAAACGGCGCTGCCCTAATCCCTAGGTCATCAAACCTTGGTGTAGGGCATGTTTTTCTAGGAATAATAGGAGATTCCTCCAATAATTAAGACAAATTTGACACCAAGAACTTTACGTCTTAATCATTAAGGCATTTATTGCTGTCTAAAACAGAGAACACCCGAGCTCGGAATCCGAGAAGATAACTTACTTTCCACACGTTTTACTCTGATTCCGTACTAACTTAATCTTCGGAGGCGGACCTCCAACCATTCGAAGCTCTGTTCGTTTTGCAGGTACAAGCGTCCTTGTCGAATCCAATTTTTGAGTTGTAACTCTCTCAAGGGACACAAAAAACCCCGAAACATTTGGCGTCGTCTGTGGGGAGAGTACCTCTAAGATGGCTTCACAAGATCTCTTTGTGCCGCCTCCAGAGACCAACCGGCCTCCGGAAGAAGTGGTGGTCCAGTCCAACAATGTCTCAGGTGACGACGGAGACATCGAAACCAATGTGGCCCATGACGGGTCCCTCATCTCTAAGCGCATCCGTCATAAAGACAGGCGGGAGCGCATTGCTAACCAAGTGGGTCCTTGCAAGCCCCCTAGACAGTCAAGTAAGTCCTAAGGGCAGCCGGCTGATCAATCCCAAGTAGCAGGATCAGCCTCAGTCACCCGATATGAGCTCATAAAATTCATGAGCAGCTTCAAGAGTGAAATTAAAGATTTGATCACCAAGCGGTCAACTGCTCCTAGAAAGGAACAGTCGGCCACAAGACCAGCTCAGGGTTGAAAGCAGAAGTCGGTCAGGGACCGTTAGACGACTAATCACCCTGCTCCAAAGGAGAAGGTTCAACCCTAGTTTGACCTCTCAAGACTCTGTTTTCCATACACGGTAACAAGAAAAGTCATCCGACATTTATAACCGGATGGATGACGGATGGCAGCAAGAAAACATTTCCTAATGCTCGACAGAACATCGAGAAAAGAAGACCCAACAGTTGTCAGAGTCGGCATCTACATCAACTAATATAGATAGCTTTCAGAATACCTCTGTGAGGAATTCTCAATCTGTACAGGGGACCCCGTGAATCAGCCCCCTCGTCCAATCAGGCCTCCATGTAATAAACTCGGCATAGTATATGTCACAACCATTATAAAGGCTGCCTGCTTTGCTCTACATCCAGTCTGCCTTCTTCGGATGTCAGGCGGCATACAACTACCAGCCTATGGACGGGCAGCTTTGGCTACAAAACCTTGGGGAACAACCCTCTGCGTTCTCCAGGGAAATAGTCGTGGCCGAACAGCCGACCAAAGTTAAAAATGTGATGGTTGGAACTTATAATGGTACCGCCAACCTAGAAGACCACCTTCTGGCATAAACTCACCTCATGTACTTACAGGGATTAGATGATGTCGCATGGTGTCGCTGCTTTCCAGCCACCCGGAAGGGTATAGCCCAATAATGGTTTGGCAAGCTGCCGGCTGGTTGCATCAATAACTTCAAGACACTTCCATTCTTGTTTACTTTTAACTTCTCTATGAACATCCCTGCAAAGAAAACGAGCCTTGATCTAGGCCATGTGCAGCAGGGAGATAGAGAAGGGTTGCGATCATACAACAGGCGGTTGCATTTGGTGAGAATCCAGATCTAAGGACTTTCTGACGAAGTGGCTTATACAGACTTTTTCAAAGGACTGAAAGACGGGTCTACTTTCAAGTTCGTATTCGTCCGCAAGAAAATCATCACCCTCTAAGGAGCACTTATGGAGGCGGGAGCCTATATACAGGCGACCGAGCTCTACTCCTCCAATAAACATTCGGATTCAGAAGTCTAACCAACAAAAGGAGAGTTGGCCTGTTTAGCCGTCTCTAAAACCAAAAGAGAGCAAAAAGAAAAAAGAGATTTGGGCGTGTAGGCATCGTTCGAAGTGCGCCTACGTTAAAGCATGTGTGAATATGCTTGGCACTCATAGGAAGTAGGAATTGACATATACGATTAGGGATAAGGAAAGTATGGAGCTGCCTACAAGTGTTTAAGGAACATGTAAACCGTTCACGGATCATTTAAGGCAACCACGACTAAGGAACAACGAAGGCAACAACGATTGACCCATGAAGGTTACACCCCATTCATAATCCATGAGATTACTAACTGCATATGGTTCGGCACCATGAAAGGAGGATTAGTAATGATGGTACGAAGTGATTCATAGAGTCACATTCGCCCGTTTTGGCCTCTACTCGATTCTTATAGTGAAAAGTGATTCCTGCGATCTCAAAGGCATACAAACAAAGATTCAATTTGCTCCAAATATTATTAGGCTAAATTGGTTAAAAATTAATGCAACAGATAATTCTAAAATATCGGGATCACTTGAATTAATAACAAGATTAAAAGGAACCTAAACCGGTTGTCCAAATTATCTTATTACGCGTGATTTTCAATTACATATTCCCTTTAGACATGTAATATGGTGATAAAAAATAATAATAGAAT